>NC_140165.1:137270826-137374515 GCF_963971535.1 Notolepis coatsorum | reverse complement strand
TAGATAGAGAGATAGAGATTGAGATAGAGATATTTGTATTGAGATCAGCCTATAGTCTATATTTATAGTTGTATACAGTATAGTGGTAGTATCAGAATAATTGTAAGGTTTCAGCTGTGCTTTAGAAGTACTTAGTCGTGCTAACTAGTAGTACTTTTGTGAGGGATTAGTGTGCAGTTTAGTTAGTATATTGTAGTAGTAGTAATAGTAGTTTGATCAGTTAGTAGTTCCATTTAGATCAGTATGAGGAGACGTAGTGTAGGTAAGCGTGGGGACAGGCCGACGTCGGATCGGTTTGTTCAAACCAAGCTGGCATTTGGACCCGCCGTGGCAGCAGCAGCAGCAGCAGCCCCAACAACCGGTCCTTTGGTAGCTCCGACCGGGGAGAGCCATGAGACCGTCGCTAGGCCCAGCGACGTGTCTCGCCCCGGGACCGGGAGCGTATCTCCCCGTCGCAGTTCGAGGAAGAGGAAGGTGGCTGTGCTGATATCTTCTTCAGCCTCATCGGACAGCGATTCAACTGTGCATGAATCTGACGGCAGCGCCAATTGGAAACCACCAGGTAAGGTTGTGTATATGTGATTGTGTGTGTGTGAAACGTGTATATTTTGATGATGATTTACCTAACGCTAATTGATTCATTGTATACTGTGAATATGTAACGTTAGTTCGCCAACCAACGCCGGTATGCATTCATTATAGATCGGGAGTCATCTGACGAGGACATTGATCTTGGTCGGAGATACTATGGATCTGATTCATCTCACGAGTCCGACGGGGGGCATGGTGGTGGTGGTCGTGGTGGTCGAGGAGAGAAGGGTAAGTCATGTTGACTAATGCAATGTGAATATTGTGCGTTTACATGCATGTTCAAATCGATACAGTTACATCATTTGGATATGCATATTATAGGCCTTGTCCATGGCTTTGAGTGTGTGTGTGTGTGTGTGTGTGTGTGTGTGTGTGTGTGTGTGTGTGTGTGTGTGTGTGTGTGTGTGTGTGTGTGTGTGTGTGTGTGTGTGTGTGTGTGTGTGTGTGTGTGTGTGTGTGTGTGTGTGTGATATGCAGGCATTGATGCAGTGATCTGCCTATTTGATTTGGATGTTATTTCCATTATTTTATTCATGCATGTTCAAATCGATACATACAGGCTAAGCTACATTATTGGATATGCATAGAGGCCTCACCATGTGCTGGGAAGTTCAAAGGGGTTGGGGGAGTGTTCATGGCTTTGATGTTATAGGCCTTGTCCATGGCTTTGTGTGTGTGTGTGTGTGTGTGTGTGTGTGTGTGTGTGTGTGTGTGTGTGTGTGTGTGTGTGTGTGTGTGTGTGTGTGTGTGTGTGTGTGTGTGTGTGTGATATGCAGGCATTGATGCAGTGATCTGCTTATTTGATTTTGATGTCATTTCCATTATTTTATTCATGCATGTTCAAATCGATACATACAGGCTAAGCTACATTATTGGATATGCATAGAGGCCTCACCATGTGCTGGGAAGTTCAAAGGGGTTGGGGGAGTGTTCATGGCTTTGATGTTATAGGCCTTGTCCATGGCTTTGAGTGTGTGTGTGTGTGTGTGTGTGTGTGTGACACACACACACACACACACACACACACACACACACACACACACACACACACACACACACACACACACACACACACACACACACACACACACTCAAAGCCATGGACAAGGCCTATAACATCAAAGCCATTGATTTGATTTGATTTGATTTGATTTTATTAGGGATCCCCATTAGCTGGTGCGATAGCAACCAGCTAGTCTTCCTGGGGTCCACACACAAAAAAACACAAAAACAATCACTATTGCAAAAAACAAAATTATTAAAAGTCAGTACACACAATGCATAATGAACCTACTGTAACAATTAATATAGCTAAAATTACATTAGTGTAAAACAAAAACAAAAAATTACTTTACAGTGTTAAAAACTATTTAAAAACAATTTAAGATTCTTTTTAAAAGTGAATCTACTGTAGATGCAGCAGAGGTTCCGAGGCAGGCCATTCCACATAGTTAATGCTCTAAAAATAAAAGATCTCCCCAGAGCGCTGGTTCTAGGACCTGGCAATTCAAGCTGCCCACTACTGGAACCTCTAGTGTAATGCTTGTGCACAGTATTACTAAAAACAATCTGATTATGTATAAAAACAGGAGTCTTACTGCTCATGACCAACTCCCCCATGAACACTCCCCCAACCCCTTTGAACTTCCCAGCACATGGTGAGGCCTCTATGCATATCCAATAATGTAGCTTAGCCTGTATGTATCGATTTGAACATGCATGAATAAAATAATGGAAATAACATCCAAATCAAATAAGCAGATCACTGTGCATCAATGCCTGCATATCACACACACACACACACACACACACACACATGTACATGCTTTGATGTACAATGGCCGCTGATTTATTTTGTGTTCATTACAGGATCCGACACCGAGTCCGGCGGTGGTACACCAACATACTTGGGTATGTACTAACTACATTCATGTATGTAAATGTATTACTATTGTGTTTTATGAGACTTACTTACTGAATGAATTTAATCCAATTCAGATTCTGGCGCAGACTCTGCAGAGAGTGACACAGAGACTGGCAACGACATAGCATCACAGTCTACTCCTGCAGGTAATTGTACATAAAATATAACACATAATGCTATATATATATATATATATCATGTAAATAAAATGACAATACGTTGCCCTAGTGTAATGTATTACATCATGTGATTCTAGAACTGGATGCTAGTCGGGACATGCCGGAACCCGTTGCAGGGCGGAAACGCACATCTAAGCGAGGTAAGTTGGCCTCACTCTGCACACCACTTCCAGCTCTGACCTCTGACCCCCACACCACGTCCAGCTCTGACATCTGAACCCCACACACACTCACTCATTCACTCACACACAGTTTGTAACTACGTGGCATATGAATGTTTGTCTACAGTAGGGGTGTTATAGTATATTTGTATAATTGACAGGTCGTGGAGCGAAGAGCAGGTCTGCGATCCGTCAGGAACAGGAGAATGCCTGGTCTCGTGAGGGCTGGGTGCCTCACAGGATCCCCTTCACAGCCCAACCGGGGTTGCTCCAGGACGCCGCGGCACTGAAATCGTACCGGCCTGCAAAATGGCTAGATCTGTTCCTGACGGATGCTTTTCTCAATGCCATTGTTGCCCAGACCAACCTCTACGCTGATCAGTGCATTGCCCAGCTGGACCCCACGCTAACCAGTAGCAGAGCACTGCATTGGACGGCCCTCACATTGAAGGAGCTGAAGAAGTTCCTTGGACTCAATTTCCTGAGCAGTGTCCTTTGGAAGCCTCGCGTGGACATGATGTGGACCACTGACGATATGATGTTCACACCATACTACTCAGACACCATGCCACGCAACCGGTATGAGTTGATCTGGCGATTCCTCCACTTTGCGGACAATACATCCCTGGATGTTAGAGACAAATTGTGTAAGGTACGCCCTGTAGTCGACCATGTCAACGCAAGGTGCAAGGAACTGTACCAACCCGAACGTGAGCTCACCATTGACGAGGGGATGATGGCATGGCGAGGCCGCCTGACCTTCTGGGTCTACAACCCCAACAAGCCAACCCGGTACGAATCACGCACAGGATATTGCTTTGCATTCAAGCCATATTGCCGGGATGGCGCGAACCTGGGGGACACGGTCGTCGGTCTGCTTGGACGTTTGTCTGGGGCCGGTTATATGCTGTTTATGGAAAAATTTTACAACAGTGTACACATGTCCGCCAGGCTCCGACAGTTGAGGACCGACGTCTGTGGTACCCTCAGGAAGCACCGGGGGGAGCCAGCCATCATCAAGCACCTGACCAAAGCTGACATCGGTAAGGGGGAGCGCATTGCGGTCAACAATAAGCACGTCCTGATCGTGGCATGGCGCGATAAGAGGATCGTGAAGACCATCAGCAGCTACCACGAGGACACCATGGAAACTGCAAGAGTGTGGGAGAAGCAGAAGAAGGGCAAAGCGCTGAGGGTGGAGATGCTCAAGCCGTCATCCATCATGTCGTACAATAAATTCATGAACGGCGTCGACCAGCTGGATTAAAACATCTCGTACTATCCGGCTGCACGTAAGACTGGAAAGTGGACCAAAAATGTTGTGATGTATCTGATCCAAATATGTATGTTCAACGCTTTTGTCTTGTACAAAACCAGGCACCCACAAGGGCATTATTACAACCGATTCCTGGGGTGACAGCGGAGATGGAGGCGGAGGCAGGGGGTGGGGGTGAGGAGGAGCCAGGGGCTGAGCAGGTGGGGCGTGACGGGCAGCGCGACCCTAGGGTCCCACCGGGGGACCCGCAGAGCAGATTAGTGGGTGGCTTTGGGAAGCATGTAATGGTTGCATACAAAGCCACCCCCAAGCAAAAGCTACCGTGTAGGAAATGTCGGGTCTGCAGTACACGTGGCCTCAGGAGTGAGACCAGATATTTTTGCACATCGTGCAAAGTCCCCCTGCATCGTGAAAAATGCTTCACTCTGTACCACACAAAGAGGGATTTCTCTAAATAGTTTCTTTATTAGTTGTCATACAGAAGTACAGACTACTTCTAAATAATCCGGCACACAGAAGTACAGATTACTTCTAAATAATCCATCATTGTGTGATACAGACAGAACCATGTGTACCACTCCGGTACATAGTATAGCTAGCTGAGAGTAGTATAGTATAGTATAGTATAGTATAGTATAGTATAGTATAGTATAGTATAGTATAGTATAGTATAGTATAGTATAGTATAGTATAGTGTATGGGTAGTTGCACTGTTTTCTGTACAAGACAAATGCATTGAACACATGAATTTGGGCCACGGTTGTCGATATTGCATAGGCATGTTTGGACCACTTGCAGATGAGACGTTATGTTAGCGATCTAGCTGTGTCGACTCCATTCATCATTTGCATTGTGTGTGTATATAGTTTATTTTTTTATTTATCTTTTTACCCCCTCATTTTTACCGTTTGCACAGAACCAATGGTTGCTGACAGTCACCCAGTTTATAAAAGTATATACTGTAGGTAACATACCACACTTTTCTAATGCAGTCCATTGGCCTCTTATTTATATACTTTGGAAGCATGTATTGGATATTTTTTGGTCCACAGATCATCTGGTGCTTCATCCATTTATCAATGGACAATGCAGTCATCGATGCGAGAGACCAAGTAAGATATGCCCTGTAGTTGATCATGTGACGTGCCTGTACTGTGAATGTTACCAGCAAACTTCTAAATGCACTGAAACAATGGTTGGTTATCCTCCAGTGTTCACTTTTTATAAGGTATTGTCTTGGTAAATTACCATAATCCTATACTGTGAATGTTACCAGCAAACTTCTAAATGCACTGAAACAATGGTTGATTATCCTCCAGTGTTCACTTTTTATAAGGTATTGTCTTGGTAAATTACCATAATCCTATACTGTGAATGTTACCAGCAAACTCCTAAATGCACTGAACCAATGGTTGGTTATCATCAGCCAGTGTTCACTTTTTACAAGGTATTGTCTTGGTAAATTACCATAATCCTATACTGTGAATGTTACCAGCAAACTTCTAAATGCACTGAAACAATGGTTGGTTATCATCTAGTGTTCACTTTTTATAAGGTATTTTCTTGGTAAATTACCATAATCCTATACTGTGAATGTTACCAGCAAACTTCTAAATGCACTGAAACAATGGTTGGTTATCATCAGCCAGTGTTCACTTTTTATAAGGTATTGTCTTGGTAAATTACCATAATCCTATACTGTGAATGTTACCAGCAAACTTCTAAATGCACTGAAACAATGGTTGGTTATCATCTAGTGTTCACTTTTTATAAGGTATTGTCTTGGTAAATTACCATAATCCTATACTGTGAATGTTACCAGCAAACTTCTAAATGTACTGAAACAATGGTTGGTTATCATCAGCCAGTGTTCACTTTTTATAAGGTATTGTCTTGGTAAATTACCATAATTTTATACTGTGAATGTTACCAGCATATGTGTCTAATGCACAGCAACAATGGTTGGTACTGATGACTGTCACCCAGTTTATTGAACATATTTTGAAATAAAAATTTCTTCATTTCATCAAAGTTTCAAGTTTTCTGCATTGTAAAGTATTCTGTATTTTATAATAATGTTTTCTGGAACTACACCAGTAGTTATAACTTACTTGTTCATTAGCGCCAGGCATGGTGGTTAATAAGGTAGTAGTATTTCCAAGTGAAACTAATTGATATATTATCAATACAAGCTATTATTACTTTATGAATGTGTTTATCATGTATGGACGAATACATTGGAAAACAGGTAGGTACAGAGCAATACAGTGTCTACAACACGGGAGCAGATTATGCACAGTACATGAATGAGAAACAGTCAAAATGTTTTTTTTTTGTTTATTGCATGCACATGATCTATAATACCTGATCGGTACAATATCTACTAACCTGATCAATACAATATATTCCCACCTGATCGATATAATAGTATTACTGCATTTCAAGTTTGTCAGTCAGTCAGTCGGACTGTCAATCAAACAATCAAACAATAAATCAATCAAACAATAAAACAATCTATCAAACAAACCATCAAACATTCAATCAATCAAACAAACATGCAATCAATCAAACAATAAAACAATCTATCAAACAAACCATAAAACATTCAATCAATCAAACAAACATTCAATCAATCAAACAAACATTCAATCAATCAAACAATAAAACAATCTATCAAACAAACCATCAAACATTCAAACAATAAAACAATCTATCAAACAAACCATCAAACATTCAATCAATCAAACAAACATTCAATCATTCAAACAATCAAACAATCTATCAAACAAACCATCAAACATTCAATCAATCAAACAATAAAACAATCTATCAAACAAACCATCAAACATTCAATCAATCAAACAATAAAACAATCTATCAAACAAACCATCAAACCTTCAATCAAACAATAAAACAATCTATCAAACAAACCATCAAACATTCAATCAATCAAACAAACATTCAATCAATCAAACAAACCATCAAACATTCAATCAATCAAACAAACATTCAATCAATCAAACAATCAAACAATCTATCAAACAAACCATCAAACATGCAATCAATCAAACAATAAAACAATCTATCAAACAAACCATCAAACAGTCAATCAATCAAACAATAAAACATCAAACATTCAATCAATCAAACAATAAAACAATCTATCAAACAAACCATCAAACATTCAATCAATCAAACAATAAAACAATCTATCAAACAAACCATCAAACATTCAATCAATCAAACAAACATTCAATCAATCAAACAATAAAACAATCTATCAAACAAACCATCAAACATTCAATCAATCAAACAATAAAACAATCTATCAAACAAACCATCAAACATTCAATCAATCAAACAATAAAACAATCTATCAAACAAACCATCAAACATTCAATCAATCAAACAAACATTCAATCAATCAAACAAACCATCAAACATTCAATCAATCAAACAAACATTCAATCAATCAAACAATCAAACAATCTATCAAACAAACCATCAAACATGCAATCAATCAAACAATAAAACAATCTATCAAACAAACCATCAAACATTTAATCAATCAAACAAACATTCAATCAATCAAACAATCAAACAATCTACCAAACAAACCATCAAACATTCAATCAATCAAACAATATAACAATCTATCAAACAAACCATCAAACATTCAATCAATCAAACAATAAAACAATCCATCAAACAAACCATCAAACATTCAATCAATCAAACAATCAAACAATCTATCAAACAAACCATCAAACATTCAATCAATCAAACAATAAAACAATCTATCAAACAAACCATCAAACATTCAATCAATCAAACAAACATTCAAGCAATCAAACAATAAAACAATCTATCAAACAAACCATCCATCCATCCCAGTCTAAATTGCTTTATAACACGTTCAGTAACTATTATCACCCCCCCCCCCCCATCTTCTCGTCTGTTTCAAGCAGCAGCACCGGGGGGCGCACCTCTCATAAAAAGGCTTGTAACTCCCTTTCTAAAGAATCCACCTGGATTTTTACCTTTATTTACCTTTTTTTAACTTGTAATTGTGAACGAACGAAGACATGCAGAAACAAACGGTTTTTTTCATAGTGTACATCAACTCGTCGTCGTCAAATGAGCCAAACCATTTCCCCATAGTTATAATATAAAATATAGAAATAGCTCCGCTAAGATCATGAGATATGCTAAAATCGCCCAGGAATCCTGGCAATGCAGTCATCTCCGGATTTCTGGCCGGCGACCAAAGTGTTCATATTTTTATAGGGAGGCCTGGCTTCCGTTGGCTTCCATGAGGATTCGCCACTGGTTTCAATTTAAAATGCTTCCAAACTTCTGACATTTTGTCTAGCTGCAGGTGGACATAACCTACTGGTGTTGCGGGAGCGACGCGTTGTGAGCTTGTAGGTCTGCTATTTTCGGCATACGTCACTGTCGCGCGACGGTGTAAATCAAAGGAAATGCGTTTGTTTTGGCAAATTCTTCTGCTTTGTGCGATAATAAATAAATGATGATATGTAATTTAAAACCAAAACTAAGGCCTCAGTATGAGTTTAAGACGTGAACATGGTCATGGTAAAAAATTTTTTTTTTTTTTAGTGGTGCCGGTTTGAAAAGCACTTTTCATCAGAAATAAGTGAGACCATCAAGGACGAGCTTGTCAGAGACAGGCCGGCCACCCTGGACAACTTGATCGCCCTGACGATCGACATTGACGAACATATCAGGGAACGTCGGACGGAGAGGACTCGTCATCAGACCAGCTCGCCACATCTCCCAGATTCCACACTTATTTCCCCCACGCTCAAAGCCAGCCTCCTCCCTGTATGGAAGTCAACCACCACCACAGCTGATGCAGTTGGGACGGGCCCGTCTCACCGCAGCAGAGAGGGAGCGTTCGGTGGACGCAGGGCCTGTGTCTCTACTGCGGAGCTAAGGGGCACCTGCGTGACACCTGTCCCTCACGGCCAAATGAGGAGACTCACCTGAGGGGGGATTTCAGATGAGTCGAGTTACCCACTGCCCGTCATCTACCAGGCCGGCCAGGTTTGATGTCACCCTTTCCTGGCCAGGATGAACCATTTCGGTTAGTGCCATCATTGACTCAGGAGCGGACGAGAGTTTCATGGATGCCCAGTTGGCCATTCTGCAGCCGTTCCTCTCATCAGTCTGGACACTCCTCTCGCCGTGTCAGCCCTAGTCTGGGCCCCCTTACCCACCGCTATTAACCCCTCGCCATGGCTCAAGCTCCACATTCCCCATGTCAGCTACGGCGAGGGACGTATCCTCAGCTGGAGTACCGCCTGCTACGCATGTTGTCTGCGCATGGCCCAGACCCCGTCTGTACATCCATGACCGCTCCCTGCTCCTCCCAACCTCTCCTCCATACTGGAGGTCTACCATGACCTGGGTGAGGCCTTCAGCAAGGAGAGAGCCAGAGAGAGCCAGAGGCTTCCCACCCTCCAGAACATTTACAACAAGCGGTGCAAGGGGAAGGCTAAGAGAATTATTAAGGACTCGAGCCACCCGAACAACTGCCTCTTTGAACTACTGCGGTCAGGCAAGCGATACCGGAGTCTTAAGGCAAGCACAGAAAGACTCAGAAGAAGCTTCTATCCCCAGGCCATCAGGCTGCTAAACGAACAATAAACACTATGCAACAACCATCAAATGCACACAGCACACACACCCACACGCACACACTCACTCAAACAAACAACACACTGCAGCACCCACTCTCCACACTTTAGATCAGTGGTTCTCAACTGGTCTAGCCTCGGGACCCAACATTTTCCTTAGTCATTAAGTCGCGACCCAACATTTTGAACCACTATGATTTATTAAAAAAAATAAAGTTATTATTATTATGTAAAAAAAAAATATTTGCAGTAATACGCAATCTTTCAAAACATGAAATAAACACAAAAAAGTGCAACAAAAGTGCAACTAGGGCTAAAACCCAATGAAATAAAATAATAATAAATAATATGCTTCTTAGCAGATTTCTTAGCTTAACATAACAGACCTAAGTTTGGGGGAACTAATGGGATAACTGGGGTTGCAACAAAAGTGCAACTAAGGGCTAAAAACACAATGAAATAAAATAATAATAATAATAAATAATATATCCTTCTTAGCAGACTTCTCAATGTCCAATCTGTTCCTCCGTTTTGTCTTCAGCTGGACCAGAGCTGAGAAGCCACTTTCACAAAGATAGGTAGTTTAAAAAAAGATTTTTTTTTTTTTTTTTTTTACACACATCCGCGACCCACTCAAAATGGCTCCGCGACCCACTTTTGGGTCGCGACCCACCAGTTGAGAAACACTGCTTTAGATCACACAAACACACTTTACACTTTATATTTATTGATAAAGGATTTGCACTACAACTCGTACACCTACTGTAAATTGTACCTAAATTGCACCTCATCCCATTTCTGCCTTGCACTATATAGTATTGTATATTAGTACACTGCACAGTATTGTATATTATATGGTAACTCAGTTACGTCTATGCTGCATCGAACATTGTACATATGTCTAAACTGAACACTGTGACCTCATTTTTTTTACTTCTAATTTACATGCTATATGTAACTGAGGGGTACAATTCCCTGACTGTATTGATAAGTATGGTATCATTAAACCACTACCGCTTTATGTACTTTAACTACTGGCCATACAGTACACGATATCTAAATATGATGAACACTTTCCCACAATGAAATCGGGTCCACACAAAGGTAATAATCAAATATTTAATATATAGCAAAGGGTACATATAATAGTTACTATTACATTTATGATTTGAATGCACTTGTAAAGCAAATGAGTACTCGTAGGCAAATCAACACTGAATGTCCAATCTCTGGTTACGCAGGAAGCAAGTATACAACCTGGCTCTTAGGGAATTAGATCTATGGTACTCTTAATGATATAGCAGGATATTCTGGAAGGGGTCCTCCCGGTTGTAAGCCGGTAGGGGGGGTAGGAGAGCCGTCGGTAGTAGACCGTCTGGTCAACGATGTCTAGGGAGACTTCAAGTACAGAAGACAGTGCAGTAGACTCTTGATCCGCAGATGAATACACCTTGGTTCTCTTGTAGGCTGTAGCTCCACAATGAAGAAGAAGCTAGGCGACCTCAGTGGTCTGAGCGCCGACTCAACTTGACTCCTCTCGGGGGTAAATCCAACACTCACAGGCGTCGGCGATTATCCGCTCCACAAATCACAGTACCAAAGCAAATATATTCCAGCCGCATAGGGCTCAGCAGTCGTCGGGTAGGTAATCCAGTGTACATGTCCCTCGGTCCTCGTCTAGATCTCCTCGGAAGAAAGCGCCATGTGTGGTCGGCCCCAGCCTGGATAAGACTCTAGATAACACGAGGAAGCGTTGGAGATGCTGGTCACTTTAGAACTCTAACCGCACGATGCACCATACACGATAGACTATTATTACTTAATAGAAATACGTCGCACTCGACGGTACAGTGCCAAACTCTGACAATTCAGCTATTAATTCGCACGAGGTCTCGATGCTATTCTAAGGCCAAACAGGCCATACTACACCGCACGCGGTATCGTGGGTGAGGCTTCACGTTCTGTTACTTAGTTGGGTAGAAGGGTAAAGGACTAAGGGATAAGAGGTCTTCTACATTTACTTGCGCCATATTTATATGCACAGTGAACAAATAGTGCCACTCTCCTTTCGGTAGCCGTATTCCTGCGCAGAGCCGGGGCTAGTAGAGACATGTCTCGTCGGTACCATTGAACTTGGCTCCAAGGGGCTTGTCCCCTGGCGCCAGGTCCTTGTCCAATAAGAGAATTAACTATTATGGGCTATAGTAGGATAAAGGGATATTCCGTGTATATGTACAAGGAATATACAAGGGATATCAAACGATATACAAATACTATTCAATATATATCCATAAATAAATATATATATTCGGTTTAATCTGATCCTTCGTAACAGCCGCCCCCTAATTAGTCCCACCTAATTAGCTAAGCAGAGACAGATTAACCGCACTGTCCACTACTCAATGTCCGCTGTGAGGGTCAGTCAGTTCACAAAGTCATGGGGTCATGGTCGTCATCGATAGTATCAGGGAGCCTTGGCAGTTCTATTAGCCTCGCCACGGGTCGGGTGTAGGTCCGCCCTTGGACGAGCACTTCAGCTGCTCGGACCTTTCCATCGGCACCGGTGATCACTTTGCTTACGCGGCCAGCCGGCCACATAGCTCGGGGTAGTGACTGGTCGATAATCATGACGACTGTTCCTTCTGTCAAATTGTCTCTCTCTTTCACCCATTTCTGGCGGGTCTGTAGAGACGGTAGGTAGTGGAGTAGGAAGCTGTTCCAAAACTTGTCAGCCAGTACTTGACTGTACCTCCACATTCTTCGGCCGTTCGCTTCTTCAGGCCTGTACATTGTCTGTGGTAGCGTGGGGTCCAGCCGCCCCATCAAGAGTGTGTTGGGGGTGACTGGGTCGACATCTGCTACATCACTTGAGACGTAACCGATGGGCTTTGAGTTCAATACTCCCTCGATCTCCGTGAGGACTGTCATTAGGACTTCTTCCGCCACGGTCTGGGCCCCAAGCACGGCGTACAGGGCTGTCTTTATAGAACGTACTTCTCGTTCCCAAGTTCCACCGAAGTGAGGTGCGTTCGGGGGATTAAACTGGAAGTCAATCTGGGATGGAGCGAGGTGGGTCTTAAGTTCTGGGCCCATAGCTTGGAAGCTCTCTCTCAGCTCTCTTTCTCCGCCTTTGAAGTTTGTCCCGTGATCAGACAATAATGTAGACGGTTTTCCTTTCCGTGATGTGAATCTGCGGAAGGCCATAAGGAATGAGTCTGTGCTCATGGTTGGGAGGAGTTCGATATGTATCGCTCTGGTGGTCATGCATTTGAATACAATACCCCACCGCTTCTCGGTTCCTCTTCCTTTCTTTATATACAGCGGGCCAAAACAGTCCATACCGGTGGAGTGAAAAGGCTTGTCGCCGAGTCGGAGGCGACAGGGAGGTAGGTCAGCCATCCGGGGTATACTGGGCTGGGCTCGCCACTTACGACAGTCTAGACAGGTTCGCTGGAAGCGCCGCACTGCTTCTCTCCCTTGCAGTATCCAATAACGACGTCTGATCTCCGCGAAGACTCTCTCTGCCCCTGCGTGGTGCACATCCTCGTCGTATTTCTTTATGATCAGCTCCGTGACCTTGTGTCGGCTGTTCAAGACTATCGGGTACTTGACGTCATCCGGTAAGTCTGGGGCTCTCCGCAGACGACCACCCACTCTGATGAGATTATGGGCGTCGCTCTCGGGGGCTAGGTGGAGCAGTCTGCTGTCTGATGGGACGGGCTTTGCTCCCTGTAGACAGGCTAGCTCATCGGGGAACGAGTCTCTCTGGGCTCGTTGTAGTAGAAGAAGTTCTGCTTCTTCGTAGTCAGCTGCTGAAATGTCAGTTGTGGGCTGAACCTCTGGGTGGTGCCACAGAAATGTCTTTAGCTGCGCACTCTGTAGGGTGAGGCAATCGTCTAGATCGGGGTCTGTGGGGACAAGTGTGTGTGTCAACCCACAGAACATAGATTTCTTGTTCTCTGCCTCCTCTTTACTCGCCTCCCGTGGGGTGGGTGTAGGCCACTCTTCTTCGGGGAGCTTGAGAAACTCTGGTCCGTCACTGTAGAGGTTGTGACGGGTGAGGTCATCCAGGGACATTCCCTGGGTGATGACGTCAGCTGGGTTGTGTTTGGTGTCCAAATACCTCCAGCTTGCTACTTCTGTTAACTCTTGAATCTCGGTGACTCTGACTCCCACGAAGACCTTGTATCTGCACGAATCAGACCGGATCCATGTGAGTACGGTCGTGGAGTCTGACCACAAGATTGTTCTTTGCACCGGGATGGTGAGTTCACGTTGGATTAACGTGGCGAGCTGCGCTCCTGCTAGGGCTGCGCAGAGCTCTAGACGCGGGATAGATTGTTGCTTTCGTGGGGCTATTCTTGAGCGAGCCAGGATGAAAGCAGTATGTATTTCTCCTCCCTCCTCTCGGGCACGCAAGTAGGCCACCGAACCGTAGGCTACTTCGGAGGCGTCGCTGAATACGTGCAGGTCGATCTTGCATGTCTCTGGCCTCACTGTGGGTGGGAAGTGGCTGCGGCGTATATTAACACCTGGGAGTGAGCGGAGTTCCGTCTCCCACTCTCTCCATGTGGATGCAAGGTGTTCGGGTATGGGATCGTCCCAGCCCTGGTCCTTGTCCCATAGCGCTCTTACAATCATCTTTGCCCTGGTGGTGTAAGGTAGAATACATCCCAACGGGTCATATTGTCTGGCGAGTGTTCTGTATACACTCCGTCTGGTGGTCGGTATTGCCGTCGACCTTCCCTGCTCCTTGGTCAGGGGTTTGTGTCTATAATGGAGCGAGTCTGTTTTGAAGCGCCAGACTAGTCCTAGTGTCATTTCTTGGGCTTCTCCTGGGATGGTCGCCATCCAGGTGTCGCTGCTCGCTGCCTTGTCCTCGGGGGAGAGGCTGCGTAATACTGGGGGGTCGCTGCTGGCCCGCTGCCGGAGATCAAAGCCGTCTTTGATCAGGGAGGCGCGGAGCAGCGCACGACGTCGCCAGTAAATTTTCTTTATGTGTCCCGCTGTGATTCGCTTGTTAATCTCAGCGCGGTACACAGCCTCTTGAGCGGGGTCTTTGGCTAGGCGCCGCTCTGTGTTCAATAGATACCGCTCCGTCGCTTCCTTTGTGGCGTGAAAGGTGGGCATTCCCTCTCGCCTCGGGAGTGGAGTTGCGTATCTCATCACTCCGTTGACTGTGACTCTCTTTGTCCCTTGCTCGAGGAGGGCTATAGCGTAAATATCTTCCTTAGAACGAATGTCTTTCTTTTCGTTCTTAAAGGGCATTGTCTCTAGTGTCCATAGCCTCTCGACATGCTGCAGGAGTGTGGTGTCTTCTTCTGTCGCTCTGGAGTGGAGGCAGCTAGTGGCTGCTGTTCGGTTAAGAGACTTGGCGAGGGGGCCTTGTAATGTCCATCCTAGGCGGGTCTCGACTGCTGCAGGACAACCTCTGGGTCCTGTATGGACCCGGTCTATCGGGACTATGAGGTCTGCATGGTCGGAGCCTATCAGCAGGGTCGGGGTGGCACCGTCTATGAGCGGGATAGGGAGTTGACGCAGGTGCACATATTTATCCATCAGCTTGGCGATGGGGTAGGTGTACTGCGATAGTCCTATTTCTTGGCTGGTGAAAGCATTAGTAATCCTATACCGTCTCTCGGGCTGCCCGCTTGCTGCGATAGTGAAGGAGACATTCTCGCCCTTTATCGTCTTTAGATCTCTTCTTATTGTCCGAATCGTCATCTGGTTCTCGCTCCCCGCAGCCCCAGCTGGGCCGCAGCGGACGCGAGGAGAAGGGTCTTCTCTGACCCGTCATCAAGGACGGCGTAAGTGTCCATGACCTTATCTTAGTAACTCAGTGTTACGCGGACCACCTTTAAGAGCACCTGGGCGCCGCTGCTGCTAGCGGGGTCAATGTACATAACACTTGCCTTTGTGCTGCTGGATGGTGCAGGCTTTCTTCTGTTACTGTCGTGTAGGACATCTAGGTGGGCTCCGTCACACCGACTACACCTCTTCTTGAGGCGGCACTCGGCTGCCATGTGACTGCGCGCACATCGGTAACAGCGCCTGTTGGACTTTATCCAGTGACTCACTTCTTCAGCGGTCATCTTCTTGAACAGGTCACATTGTGACAACCAGTGTTCCTTCTCGCAGTACGGGCACACCATCTTCCACTTCTCTTTCATCGAGGGGGTACTGTGGTTCTTGCTGCTCGGTACTGATTCTGATTGGTGCATGACAGTCACCGATCTTCGGCCATCGTTTGCTCTCCTAGGTCCCTCTCTGGAGCTTGGTGTGCTCCGCACGAACGTATCCAGCCGTAGGCTGCTGACTTCTCTCGCCAGGAAGTCGGCTAGGTCTAGGAGGGATGGCTCGGGACCGTTAGGATCACGGTGGTCTCTTTGCCGCCTGAAGCGCTCCTGTCGGGCGGGCGGCAGCTTCTCTAAAATCCTCTCGACGTTCGAGTTTGCGTATAGTTCGTGCATACCCTTTTCTCGTTGCGCCCCCAGCATCCCTACCAGGGATTGTACTTTGATAGACAGGTCGTCTAGTGAGCGATTGTCTGTTGCTGGGGGTAGGCGGTCAATATGCCTTATCTCTTGTATTACGTAATCCCATATACGTCCATATCTTTGGTCTAGTGCTGCTAGAGCCGCTGTGTATGGGGTAGTAGAGGTGGCATAGGCCAGCGCTATGTTGTGCGCTCTGGGCACTTTCAGGTGCTTCAATAGGATAGCATACTTGTGGCGTTCATCAGCTACATCCACCATCATTGTCTCTAAGCACATCCGTAGCTCCGTGTACTGTGCTCGGTTCTCATGGGTGAAGTCTGGAAACGTCGGTGTGCCAATGTATGACGCCGTGGATGGCTGGCACATCGGTGAGCGTTGGAAGAGAGGCCTCCTGGGCGAGTCTCCTCTTACGCCTCTCGGTGGGCTGGTACCGGCAGGGTACCATGGCCCGCTGGTCCAGGTACTATTCCTCGGGACTGGTCGTGCGTCATGCTCACCCGTGAATAGAGTCGGGGGTCTGTAGCGCAGAGCCGCGGGGGTATAGCCTGGGCTGTACTGGACCTCCTGGTCCTGTGGAGTAATGTGCTGCTGTCGGGCTTGACTCTCCTCTTCTCCCTCTTCTTCCTCTGCCAGGTCTTCTAGATCCTGTAGTCGTCTATTTAGCCTCTCCGCGGTGTCCGCCGTTCCTTCCTTGTAGCTGGGTCTCACTTGGACCGGTCGGGGAAGGAGTTCGGAGGGGGGTGTAGGCTCTCTCTGGTGGTCGGGCTCAGGGTCGCTTAATCGGTTAGGGGAGGGTGCCCTTGACCCGTGTCTTGACGAGGCCCTGGAACCCCTTGTGGAGGGAGGGGGTGTTGCCCTGGTGATCAGCTGCTCCATTAGCTGCGCTTGTAATCTGTCGCGCTCGGCTTGTAGTCTGTCGCGCTCGGCTTGTAGTCTGTCGCGCTCGGCTTCGCGCTGGATGAGAGCGATGTCGCGCTCTGCTTCTCTTTGGGCACCGGCAGCGGCGCGCTGGGCTTCGGCGGCGGCGCGCTGGGCTTCGGCGTGGTCTCTTACCATATTCTCTTCCGTCTGAAGGCGTCTCAGCTCCAGATGTACGCGCTCTTCTTCGCTCCGTTGCTGCGCTTGGAGGCGTTCTCTTTCAATGGTAGAATGTTCGCGCTCGCTAAGCGTCTGTGCTTGGAGTCGATCGCGCTCCGTAGCGGCTGCTAGGCTGGCGAGGAACGCCTGTGCCAGCATCCTCTCCGCCTCGCTGGGGGAAGACGCTGATTGAGGTGAGCCGCTCCTGGCAGTACCCGTTGGGGATGCGTTCCCCTGCGGGGAGTCCTGGAGTTCTATCTCCTCGGCGCTCTCCTCATCTTGTTCCGTGCAGAGTTCCATCTCTGGAGGGTTGTCTTCCTCCCGGAGCTCTTGGGGGACTACTTCTTCGGTCTTGGCGGGGGGTAAAGTCGTGTCAGTTCCCTCCTGGTCCCCACCGTGAGCTTGGTCAGTTACATTAGAACCCACTAGGGCCTCTGTGGTCGGGGTATCCTGGTTGATAGGGTCGGACATAATTTTACTTTCTACGTTTACCGCGTTTACCGTTTGTAGAAGACTAGGTAGTATACTGGCAGCGTAATCCTCTAAGTACTGAGGTGGCTGTCGTCTACGCTGCGGGCGATCTACTTTAGGAGGACCGTTTCGTGGAGTGTTCATCATAGGCCATTTCAATATTAATACCACTATATTAATATTACACTAGTTACCCTCCGGCTCGAAGGACCAATTGCAACTGAGGGGTACAATTCCCTGACTGTATTGATAAGTATGGTATCATTAAACCACTACCGCTTTATGTACTTTAACTACTGGCCATACAGTACACGATATCTAAATATGATGAACACTTTCCCACAATGAAATCGGGTCCACACAAAGGTAATAATCAAATATTTAATATATAGCAAAGGGTACATATAATAGTTACTATTACATTTATGATTTGAATGCACTTGTAAGGCAAATGAGTACTCGTAGGCAAATCAACACTGAATGTCCAATCTCTGGTTACGCAGGAAGCAAGTATACAACCTGGCTCTTAGGGAATTAGATCTATGGTACTCTTAATGATATAGCAGGATATTCTGGAAGGGGTCCTCCCGGTTGTAAGCCGGTAGGGGGGGTAGGAGAGCCGTCGGTAGTAGACCGTCTGGTCAACGATGTCTAGGGAGACTTCAAGTACAGAAGACAGTGCAGTAGACTCTTGATCCGCAGATGAATACACCTTGGTTCTCTTGTAGGCTGTAGCTCCACAATGAAGAAGAAGCTAGGCGACCTCAGTGGTCTGAGCGCCGACTCAACTTGACTCCTCTCGGGGGTAAATCCAACACTCACAGGCGTCGGCGATTATCCGCTCCACAAATCACAGTACCAAAGCAAATATATTCCAGCCGCATAGGGCTCAGCAGTCGTCGGGTAGGTAATCCAGTGTACAGTTCCAGCATCTCCTCGGAAGAAAGCGCCATGTGTGGTCGGCCCCAGCCTGGATAAGACTCTAGATAACACGAGGAAGCGTTGGAGATGCTGGTCACTTTAGAACTCTAACCGCACGATGCACCATACACGATAGACTATTATTACTTAATAGAAATACGTCGCACTCGACGGTACAGTGCCAAACTCTGACAATTCAGCTATTAATTCGCACGAGGTCTCGATGCTATTCTAAGGCCAAACAGGCCATACTACACCGCACGCGGTATCGTGGGTGAGGCTTCACGTTCTGTTACTTAGTTGGGTAGAAGGGTAAAGGACTAAGGGATAAGAGGTCTTCTACATTTACTTGCGCCATATTTATATGCACGGTGAACAAATAGTGCCACTCTCCTTTCGGTAGCCGTATTCCTGCGCAGAGCCGGGGCTAGTAGAGACATGTCTCGTCGGTACCATTGAACTTGGCTCCAAGGGGCTTGTCCCCTGGCGCCAGGTCCTTGTCCAATAAGAGAATGAACTATTATGGGCTATAGTAGGCTAAAGGGATATTCCGTGTATATGTACAAGGAATATACAAGGGATATCAAACGATATACAAATACTATTCAATATATATCCATAAATAAATATATATATTCGGTTTAATCTGATCCTTCGTAACACTATGTTATTTTATTTCATACTTATCCTGTCTTGCACAGTCTCTGGAGCGTAACAGTAAGAAGCATTTTGTATAAAAGTATTCTGTACTTCTGTATGACAACTATTAAAGAAACTTGAAACTTGAACCCTGCCTCCCCACTGGACTTACAACCTGCTGAGGGACATGCTGGACATCTTCGTGGTCCTCTACCTCGATGACATCCTGGTGTTCTCCAGGAGCATTGAGAAACACATCCAGCACGTTCACCTCGTCATCCAACGGCTCCTGGAGAACCGTCTCTTCATCAAGGCCGAGAAGTGCACCTTCTACGCCCCCTCCGTGGAGTTCCTGGGCTTTATCGTGGAGGGTGGACAGATTCAGCCTGATCCCAAAAAGAGCCAGGCTGTCGTCAAGTGGAACCAACCTACCACCCAGAAACAGTTGCAGTCCTCCCTCGGCTTCGCCAACTTCTACCGCCGATTAATTCGGGACTACAGTGAATACCACAGTGAATACCACAACCACTACACCAGAGGAAGCTCAACAAATCATGTTAAACCCAGATTCGGCTCAAACAAGGGACTAAACACGTTTCGCAATTATGCCACATCAATGTAGAATGCCCTACCCAAAGCTGTAAAGGAATGTGAATCCCTACCCACATTCAAAACCGCTCTTAAAGAGCACCTACGGGAGGCTGCAATTCGAAACTGGCCACCGTAAATGCCCAAACCCCCCACCACCTCCTAATTGACAGACTCCTCCCCACCGCATGTATATATTCCCTCCCCGCCGTATGTATATTTCTCTCCCACCCACCCACCCCCTCCTAATGTACAGTCCCCTCCCCATCATATGTATATACTCTGTCAGAATCTATGGGTAACAGTACTGTATATTTGAATACCGTTTATGTCACAAATGTATCAGTACTAAATACCTATATGTCCCAATGCCATAAATGTCATGTATGTTGTGTATGTCATAAATGTCGATATGAATTGAAAATGGGGGACCCTGATGTAAACAAGACAAACGTCTTTCTCAGGTCTGCATCCCCTTAACAATTGTGTGTATTGAGCCGTACTGTATTGTACCCATTTTGCAATCTGTTAAATAAAGTTTTCATTCATTCATTCATACTGTTCTGGCAATTACATGTGCTCTTGTTCTGTATTGACTGACATTGCTTTGTATATTAAACAAGCATTACGTTGCCTACGATTATTCCTTTTTCCTCCGGCACTACACTGGTGACCCCGACGTGGATTTTTGTTACGGCGATTGTGTACAAAAATCAGCGAACGAACATTCTTGCAAAATGTCCGGACGAGGAAGACGTTCAGGCCATCGGCAGCCATCACCATCCCCTGTCAGGGAAACACGTGGTGCGTGCACTCCCACTCTCAAACTACCTGAGTTCTGGGACTCGACTCCGGCTGCATGGTTTGCTATTGTAGAGGCGCATTTCAACAAGAGCAACGTGGATGACGACGACGACCGGTACAACCATGCTGTGGCAATGTTGGGCAGCTCCACCGCAGCTCGAGTGGTAGGTTTTTTGTCTGCTCCCCGGGCGATGAACAAATATGAGCGACTCAAGGAACTCCTTCTAGAGACATTTGAACTGTCCGCTGCAGAGAGGGTGCGTCGCCTATTTGCTATGTCGGATTTGGGAGATGAGAGACCTTCTGCGCGCATGGAGAGGATGCTAAATCTGCTCGGTACCGAAGACCCCATGATCCTTTTCACGGAGCTGTTCATGAGCACGCTGCCAGCCCAAGTTAGGATGGCGCTGGCCAACACCGACATCGTGGGCCCCTGCGCCCTTGCCAGGGAGGCAGACCATTTCGTTTTGGCCATGCCTCAGCGGTCCGCCGACCTGCTCGCTCCCGCGACCGCCCCGCCACCGGACCGTTGCAGGAGAGCGAGGGATGACGCCAGGCCTTCTGGCCAGCACGGTAACGCAGCGGGCCATTGTTTCTTCCATGCCATGTTTGGCACCAAGGCCAGACGATGCCGCTCACCCTGCACCTTCGGACCTACGGGAAACGGCGGGCCGGCTCTCAGTAGTGGCCCTGAGCGCTGGCGTCACCAACAGGCTGCTCTTCATCCGAGACACCACCTCTGGTCGCAGTTTCCTTTGTGACACGGGTGCCCAGTGGAGCATCATTCCGGCAGAGAGATCGGATGTGGCAAGGGAGGAGCGCGGTCCACAGTTGGCGGGTGCGGATGGCATGCCCATCCGCTCTTACGGCACAAAGGCGGTGGACGTATGTTTCGGAGGACAATGTTTTTCGTGGGAGTTTGTCATTGCGGCTGTCACATTTCCCCTCCTTGGTGCAGATTTTCTGTGCGCCCACAACCTGTTAGTGGATGTGGGGAACAGGCGCCTGGTCAATTCACAGACTTTCGCTTCCTTTGCCTGTACGCAGGGGGAGGCCGTCTACAGCGGGTGGTCTAATACACTTGCCGAGAGTGACCAGTACCTGCAGCTGCACGCCGAGTTCCCCGACCTTAGCAAGCCCACTTTCTCCGCGCCCACGGTGAAACACGGGGTGGAGCACCACATTGAGACCAGTAGGCCTCCCCTCCATGCCAGGGCCAGACGCCTCAACCCGGAGAAGCTGGCCGTCACCAAGGCGGAGTTTGCGCACATGGAGCAGGTGGGCATCGTCAGCGCTAGAACAGCCCCTGGGCGTCTCCCCTGCACATCGTCCCTAAGTCAGATGGTGGGTGGCGCCCATGTGGGGACTACCGCCGCCTCAACGACGCGTCCAAGCCTGACCGCTACCCGGTCCCGCATGTCCAGGACTTTGCAGCGAACCTGGCAGGTAATCGCTTCTTCTCCAAAGTGGACCTGGTACGCGGGTACCATCAGGCATGACGCATTTACCGGTAAGGGTAGGTGCGGAAAAGTGACCATATCTCAGCGTAGGAAGCTCTGATAGACTCTTGCTTGGTTTTATATTGTTCGGGAGACTCATGTGCACAAAAACCTCATTATGATCATGTCTCCATCTCCACAACAACGACAGCCCGAGCTGTGAGTGAATTACGCAAAGGGGAGCAATGTCTTGCCATTCACAGGGTTGAACATTCTCCTGTCTCCCGTGTTGTGCATTTGAGCCTACCTGTTACCAGTTCCTAACAAATCCTGCTGCTGTGCGAGTGTGTGAGGATGTGATGCATCTGTCTGTAAAAAAATTAAAAAGGTAGGTGACAAGAGTGCAATGGTTTATAGACCAACCCTCTCCAAACTCTGATGCTCTGCCTCTTAAAAACATTTAGGTTTGAGAAATGTAAAATGTGAAATGTGCAGTTTACAGTCTTTGAAAACAAATAAAAGAAAATAAAAGCTTCTCGTTGCAAAACAATAACATTTGCACAAGGGTAACTGAAAACATGTACAAAGGTCAATGCAAGATGTGAGAAAGGGACACTCTTTGGTTGAACTAGATTTTTTTTTTAATAAATTGTAGACACAAGAACTATAGGCTACAACAGACTCAACCAAAGGTGTTAAGTATTTTATTGTAATCCTACTAATGGGGGGAATTCCCTATTAAAGAGGCCATCCGCTAATCAAAGGGAGAGAACTCCAGAGTGTCAGAGCCCCAGCAGTTTCAAGTTGGATAAATAAATGATTTGCTATATCACTGAAAATAATATTTTTCCTGGCCTTCACTTCTCCCACGAGGCATTATTCATTATTGGCCATTGTTAGTTCCAGGCAGGGACGTGCACAGGACATTAGAGGGGCAGGTGCTCAAAGGCTGAAAAGGGCACTGGGCCTGTGCTATTTTTGGGGGCCATTTTAGGGCGGGAGGGGCCTTTTTATGCTTTTGGGGGGGGGGGGGTTTGGTGATCAAATATTGAATATTGAACTATAATAATCAGTGCAGGAGCTCACTTATCCTTGAAAGACACTTTTATCACTGACTTAAAAGGCCCATACATCTCCATAAATGTTCAGGGCGGAGGGAATAAGTGCTTACCCTACAGACCCCAAGTCTGTTAGGACAGCAGACTCGGTTGGCACTGCTCAAAACTTACCTTTTTAAAATAGCTTTTAAATGAATTATTATCTTTATTTCATTGTATTTTTCATTATTTCTATAAATTTGTATCGTTTTATGTAGTTTTTTTTATCATTTTATTTGTTCTTTTTTAATGTCAACATATTATTTAAATTATTCAAATGAAACTCAAACATGTTCCGTTGTGATGTCACCAGTGTTGGGCAAGTTACTTTTAAAAAGTAACTAGTTACAGTTATTAGTTACTTCTTCCAAAAAGTAACAAAATTAATTACTCAGTTACAAATTATAAAAGTAACTAGTTACTTCAGAAAGTAACTATTGCATTACTTTTAAGTAAATGTTTTTACATAAACAACATACACAAATCTAAACTATTTTAATGTTGCTGTGGGACAAAGTGAGACTAGCCTCCAATCAAATGCCATGTATGTAGATATTATAATTACTATGTTTATATAGTGGATCATACAAATACAAACACAATAGATGTTTTGTCACAGTATGATGTCATAATCAAATATTCTAGAACATTTGTGATGTCACAGTATGATGTCATAATCAAACATTCTAGAACATTTGTGATATCACAGTATGATGTCATAATCAAACATTCTAGAACATTTGTGATGTCACAGTATGATGCCATAACCAAACATTCTAGAACATTTGTGATGTCACAGTATGATGTCATAATATAACATTCTAGAACATTTGTGATGTCACAGTAGTTTCATAATAGAACATTCTAGAACATTTGTGATGTCACAGTATGATGTCATAATAGATCATTCTAGAACATTTGTGTACAGTATATATTCAACAATTCTCTCAGAAGATATCAGATCTCACAAGACAAGTGAAGATCTCACTTGTTGTTTCCGGCTACTTGTCTGTAAACTTGAATATATTCTGTAGATACAATTTAAAATCCCCACATGGTAAAGGAAACAATGTCCTGTACAATCCTTAATGAGCTGCATCTGGAGGGAAGGCTCTGTGATGTGGTTATTAAAGTCAACAGCACTGAGTTGAATGCCCACAAGGCCCTCCTGTGTGACTGCAGTGACTATTTCAGGTAAGTTTAGCTTGGTTCAGGATAGCTTGGTTCAGGTTAGCTTGGTTAGTAAACAGATACCATACTGTACTTTTACTGTAAACAGATACTATACTGTACTTCTACTGTAAACAGATAATATACTGTATGTCTACTGTAAAAAGATACTATACTGTACTATTGCATTACTTTCAAGTAAATGTTTTACATAAACAACATACACAAATCTAAACTATTTTAATGTTGCTGTGGGACAAAGTGAGACTAGCCTCCAATCAAATGCCATGTATGTAGATATTATAATTACTATGTTTATATAGTGGATCATACAAATACAAACACAATAGATGTTTTGGAACTTTTGATATGTATTGCCCCTCAAGAGGCCACAACTGGGCAACATTAAATACGAGATTACTCGTTACTGAAAAAACTAACACTGTTAATAATAACTGGATGTCACAGTATGATGTCATAATCAAACATTCTAGAACATTTGTGATGTCACATTATGATGTCATAATAGACCATTCTAGAACATTTGTGATGTCACAGTATGATGTCATAATCAAATATTCTAGAACATTTGTGATGTCACAGTATGATGTCATAATCAAACATTCTAGAACATTTGTGATATCACAGTATGATGTCATAATCAAACATTCTAGAACATTTGTGATGTCACAGTATGATGCCATAACCAAACATTCTAGAACATTTGTGATGTCACAGTATGAATGTCATAATAGAACATTCTAGAACATTTGTGATGTCACACTAGATTTCATAATAGAACATTCTAGAACATTTGTGATGTCACAGTATGATGTCATAATAGAACATTCTAGAACATTTGTGTACAGTATATATTCAACAATTCTCTCAGAAGATCTCAGATCTCACAAGACAAGTGAAGATCTCACTTGTTGTTTCCGGCTACTTGTCTGTAAGCTTGAATATATTCTGTAGATACAATTTAAAATCCCCACATGGTAAAGGAAACAATATCCTGTACAATCCTTAATGAGCTGCATCTGGAGGGAAGGCTCTGTGATGTGGTTATTAAAGTCAACAGCACTGAGTTGAATGCCCACAAGGCCCTCCTGTGTGACTGCAGTGACTATTTCAGGTAAGTTTAGCTTGGTTCAGGATAGCTTGGTTCAGGTTAGCTTGGTTAGTAAACAGATACCATACTGTACTTTTACTGTAAACAGATACTATACTGTACTTCTACTGTAAACAGATAATATACTGTATGTCTACTGTAAAAAGATACTATACTGTACTTCTACTGTAAACAGATAATATACTGTACTTCTACTGTAAAAATATATTATACTGTACTTCTACTGTAAAATATACTATACGATACTTCTACTGTAAAATATACTATACTGCACTTCTACTGTAAACAGATACTATACTGTACTTCTACTGTAAAAATATACTATACTGCACGTTTACTGTAAACATATACTATACTGTACTTCTACTGTAAACATATCATATACTGTACTTATACTGTACAATATACTATACTGTACTTCTACTGTAAACATATACTATACTGCACTTCTACTGTAAACAGATACTATACTGCACTTCTACTGTAAACAGATACTATACTGCACTTCTACTGTAAACAGATACTATACTGTACTTCTACTGTAAAAATATACTATACTGTACTTCTACTGTAAACATATACTATACTGTACTTCTACTGTAAAAAGATACTATATTTCTACTGTGCTAAGACCCTATACTGCTACAGTGAAAATATATGACTACACAGGACAGCATGTTGCTTACTGTTTACTCATCAGATATCTCTATACTCTGCGTCCCACAGAGCCCTCTTCACTCGCTGGAGCGACTCAGAGAAAGCAGTCTACACTATCCCTGGGGTGTCCCCGGGTATGATGCAGCTCATCATAGAGTACTCCTACACACGCTTTGTGCTGGTGACAGCAGAGAACGTGAAAGAGCTTCTCGTGGCTGCAGACCAGCTTCGCGTCACTGGCATAGTAGGAGCGTGCTCTGACTTCCTAGAGGGCCAGCTGTCTCTGGAAAACTGTGTCGGCATCTGGAGGTTCACGGACATCTACTGCTGCCCTGACCTGAGGCGCAAGGCCCATCTCTGCATCGTGTGCCACTTTGAGGAGATGTTGCACGTCTCACAGGAGTTTGTGGAGCTGTCCCCGCAGCAACTGGTGGACATCATCGAGAGGGATGACCTGAACGTGAGGAGCGAGGAGACGGTGTTCGAGGCCGTCCTCCGTTGGATCGACCACTCCTGTGAGGAGCGTAAAACACACATCCCTTTGCTGCTGCCCAAGGTAACTAATTGTATTACGGATACACAAACATGGTTGCTAGTGCCTGAGTCAAATTTTTTTTTAATTTTTTTTAATTATTTTACTTTTTCTTGTTTGTCTGTCTCTTGTCAAGGTCATTATGATTCATGTTACTGTTATTATTGTTGTCGTCGCTGTTGTCATTGTTATTATTATTATTATTATTATTATTATTATTATTATTATTATTATTATTATTATTATTATTATTATTATTATTATTATTATTATTATTATTATTATTATTATTGTACTGTTATGTTCTGTTTTATGTATGAAAAGAAAAGAAAAACATTTATAAAAAATAAATAAACTAATTGTATTACTGTGCATTACATTAAAACAACACTAGGTTCCCTAGTACAGTGGTTGTCAAACATTTGGGTCCAAACTGTTCCCTAGCAACAGAAACCGTCTACAACCGATGTCTAAGTTGTACCCGCTGTCTGCTTGTCTCTTACCAGGTTCGCATGGGCTTGATGAGGCCTGACTACTTCAGGAGAAACGTCCAGAACAACCCTGTGGTGAGGGACAGCCACGACTGCAGGGCCCTCATCCTCAGCGTCCTGAACCCCCCTGGCTCCGACAGGCTCCCAAACCCCCTGACCCGCCCACGCCGGCCCCAGGAGGTCCTATTGGCCATCGGAGGCCTGGGTGGCGGCAGCATGACCATGGAGGCTTACGATATCCGAGCCGGTGGATGGATGGACGTGAGCGTTGAGGGGGAGAGTCCCCGGGGAGGCCACGGCACCGCTTATCTCCACGGTCTGGTCTACTGCGTCGGTGGCTGGGACAGAAAGGCTCTCAGCAGTGTGCGCAGGTTCAACCCCGTCACTCGCAGCTGGCTGCAGGCGGCTCCCATGCACTCACGCCGCTGTCGCCTCAGCATGGTCGTGCTGGACGGCTGTATCTACGCCATGGGAGGGCAAGACAGAGGCGTGGTACTGAAGACCGCCGAGCGCTACGAGCCTGAAACCGACCAGTGGACAGTGATCTCACCCATTCTGGAGCACAGGAGCCGCGCCGGGGCAGCAGCCCTCCAGGGCAAGGTGGGTGGAACTGAGGGACACAGGGTGCTAGATGAACACAAGGAACGTTAGATCAGAAAGCAGAAATGTCTTTATTGCCAAGTGAGCTTGCACATACAAAAGATGTGTCTGGGTCCTTTGGTGCATCAACATTAACAGACAATTAAAGTAGAATGAAATCAAATGGAATATATAAACTAAATTAGAATATTCTTTCTTATTACAGGTTTACATGTGTGGTGGCTGGAACATGAGGGCGGGGCGTCTGCTCACAGCTGAGTGCTACAGCCCAGACACCAACCAGTGGACTCTGATCGCCCCCATGAGCAGCAGGCGTGTAGGACTGGGAGTCGCTGCATACGGAGGAAAAGTCTATGCGGTATGTGCACACGGAGACAAATGCTTTATACTAGATATTTGTATAGATATATCATTTGACTTTCAATGCTTCTGTGATGCCCTCATTTCCCTAAATGGATTAATACAGTGTCTGCCTGCCTGAGCCACACACTAAAACATTCCTCTCATGTGTCCTGTCCTCAGGTGGGAGGGTGGGACGGTAGAAACGCCCTGCGTAGCGCGGAGGCCTACAGCCCCTTGACTGACTCCTGGAGCGCCCTGCCCAACATGCTCACCCCCCGCTGCAGCTTTGGCATCGCGGTGCTGGACGACCTGCTCTTCGTGGTCGGAGGCTCCACTGATTTCTTCAGCACCATCTCCAGAACCATCTCCAAAGTGGAGCGCTACGACCAGAGCAGCGACAGGTGGACTGTAGCCGAGGACATGAATATCCAGCGCAGTGACCTAAGCTGCTGCATAATACATGGCCTGCCATTTAACATGAGCCAGTACGCTGCTCCCCGTGGAGGAGGAGGAGGAGGAGCAGGAGGAGGAGGAGGAGGAGGAGGAGGAGGATGAGGAGGAGGAGGAGGAGGAGGAGCAGGAGGAGGAGGAGGAGGAGGAGGAGGAGGAGCAGGAGAGGAGGAGGAGGAGGAGCAGGAGCAGGAGCAGGAGCAGGAGCAGAGCAGGAGCAGGAGCAGGAGCAGGAGCAGGAGGAGGAGGAGGAGGAGGAGGAGGAGGAGGAGCAGGAGGAGGAGGAGGAGGGTAGGAGGAAGAGCAGGAGCAGGAGGAGGAGGAGAGCAGGAGGAGGAGGAGGAGGATGAGGAGGAGAGGAGGAGGAGGAGGAGGAGCAGGAGGAGGAGGAGGAGGAGCAGGAGCAGGAGGAGGAGGAGGAGGAGCAGGAGCAGGAGCAGGAGCAGGAGCAGGAGGAGGAGGAGGAGGAGGAGGAGCAGGAGGAGGAGGAGGAGGGTAGGAGGAAGAGCAGGAGGAGGAGGAGGAGCAGGAGGAGGAGGAGGAGCAGGCAGGAGCAGGAGCAGGAGCAGAGCAGGAGGAGGAGGAGGAGGAGGAGCAGGAGGAGGAGGAGGAGGAGGAGGAGGAGGAGGAGGAGGAGGGTAGGAGGAAGAGCAGGAGCAGGAGGAGGAGGAGCAGGAGGAGGAGGAGGAGCAGGAGGAGGAGGAGGAGGAGAGGAAAAGGAGGAGGAGGAGCAGGAGCAGGAGGGTAGGAGGAGGAGGAGGAGGAAGAGCAGGAGGAGGAGGAGGAGGAGGAGGAGGAGGAGGAGGAAGAGCAGGAGCAGGAGGAGGAGGAGGAGCAGGATGAGGAGGAGGAGGAGGAGGAGGAGGAGGAGGAGGAGGAGGAGGAGCAGGAGCAGGAGGAGGAGGAGGAGGAGGAGGAGGAGGAGGAGCAGAAGCAGGAGGAGGAGGAGGAGGAGGAGCAGGAGGAGGAGGAGGAGCAGGAGCAGGAGCAGGAGAGGAGGAGGAAGGAGGAGGAGGAGGAGGAGATATATATATTAGGGCTGTCAAAATTAATGTTTTAACTTTGGAGATTAATTTAAATGATTTAAAGCATTAAAATAAATTAATCTATGGAGTGAAAAATCTTCAATCTTAGCTCTGCGGATATAAGGAAGAGATCTAGCTGAGTCAATGTTGATGGTTTTGTTGAACATTTGTATTTCACAGGAGAGAAACTATTCAAAGAAGCTATTAAAATAGTCTTTGAATCTAAATATACTTTCTTTATTTGTTACAAGCTTCGGTCTTAAGTAGAAAAATGCTATTTTTAATCTAGATTAAATACAGAAAATTGTGAGATGAATTAGTTAAATTTTTTTTAATCTATTGACAGCACTAATATATATATTTCACAAATGATTCAATTCTGTGTCAATTCTTTCTCAAACCGGAGCCAGGCGAGTGGCGACGCCGGCGATGCTTTTCTTCGTTCAGATCTCAGCGTCAATTTGGCAACTCCACCTCTGCCAACTCGGCGTTCCATTTCCGGACGGAGGCCTCCCGGCAGGCAGGAGGCGCTGTGGGGCAACTGTACCTCCATCCACAGCCACAGCCACGGACAACTCCATTTGTCAGGCAAGGCCACGGGGAAAATACTGATTGCAATTCCACGGTACAGGAACCTGCCTCCTCGTCTCTCTGCTCCTCTTCCAAGCAACAGGCCGTGTTTACATCTGCAGCCACAGCCGGGGCGGAGCAGTCCTTTAACCACTCTCTCACTCCATCCCTCCGTCTCTCCGTCTCTCTATCCCTCCAGCCATCCCTCTCTCTCCATCCATCTCTCTATTCCTCCAGCCATCCATCTCTCTCCATCCATCTCTCTATCCCTCCAGCCATCCATCTATCTCTCCATCCATCTGTATATCCCTCTCTCCATCCTTCCATATCTATGTCCCACTCTCTCTCTCTCTCCATCCCTCTATCTCTCCATCCATATCTCTTTCCATCCCTCTGTCTCTCCATCTATATATCCCTCTCTCCATCCGTCCATTTCTGTATCCCTCTCTCTCGCCATCCCTATATCTCTCCATATCTCTATCCTTCGGTCCATCCCTCTCTCCATCCTTCCATCCCTCTCTCCATCCCTATTATCTCTCCATCTATTTGTCTCTACATCCCTCCATGCATCTCTCTTATCCCTCTATCTCTCTATCCCTCAATCCATCTCTCTTTACATCCCTCTATTTCTCCATCTCTCTATATCCCTCTCTCTATCCTTATAATAATAATAATAATAATAATAATAATAATAATAATAATAATAATAATAATAATAATAATAATAATAATAATAATAATAATAATAATAATAATAATAATAAATTGAATTTGTATTGCACTTTTTGTTCGCTGGGATCCCAAAGTGCTAGAGGGTTAAAACATAATTAAAAAATAAAAGAATTATTAGTAAAAAAAATATATATATACAGAATAAAAATAAGATAAAAATAGAACATGTCCTGAAGGTAGAGGGGTGCGTGTCCGTTTATGCAGTTATGGGTGAGCATCAGGATTTTGTAATTGATCCGGGATGATATTGTTGTTGTATTGTATAATGTTGTTTGCTGTTTATGTCATAATTGTGCTTTGGCAACATTTGTGAAATTTCATGCCAATAAAGCTTTTTGAATTGAATTGAATTGAATTGAATTGAATTGAATTGAATTGAATTGAATTGAATTGAATTGAGAGAGAGAGAGAGAGAGAGAGAGAGAGAGAGAGAGAGAGAGAGAGAGAGAGAGAGAGAGAGAGGAGAGAGAGAGAGAGAGACACAGACACAGACACGTGTCATGATCCTAGGCCCAGTCCTGGCTGGACTGGGCAGGATGGTAACATTGGGCAGTACCCTCCACCTGACAGTGGGCAATGCCCTCCATCCAACATTGGCTCTCTGCCTAACATTGGTCTCCTACCCTCTGGTGGCCATCCGCAGACGGTGCGCTCCAGTACACTGGACATCCTGACTACTGTGTTAACAATAATTAATAGTATGATTAATGTGGTGTCATGGTGTGTACCAGGGACATGCACAGGACTTTAGAGGGGCAGGTGCTCAAAGGCTGAAAAGGGCACTACACTTGTGTGTATATATTAAGCGAGCGCGCGTAGCGCGTGAGCACGATTTGTAAGGGCCCTTTTCGGGCGGGGGGCCCCCTTTTTATACTTTTTGGGGGGTTTTGGTGATCAAATATTGAATATTGAACTATAATAATCAGTGCAGGAGCTCACTTATCCTTGAAAGACACTTTTATCACTGACTTAAAAGGCCCATCCATCTCCATAAATGTTCAGGGGGGAGGGAATAAGTGCTTACCCTACAGACCCCAAGAAGTGCTGTATATTCTGTATTGTTTAATATAAATGCATTTTTTATTCCAATCCCGATTTGTATTTGAGATTCCCAAATCCCATCGGACTTGACTTCTTTGTGTCCCTCAATGAGTGTAATACCAGCATTCAACAGCGGTTTCTATCATCATCATCATCATCATCACCACCACGCTATGCATAAAATATATAGGTCCGCGGAGAGGCATGCTGAGGAGGCCGTGCAAACTGCAATGGAATATGGGGCATCTCTCTCTCTTTACCTAATATTTTGATTCTATCCTGACATTTTTCAGTTGGAAGGGCAGTCTATATGCGTAACGGTAAAAAAAAATAAAAAATAAAAAAAAATAAAATTATTTTTTTTCAAAAAGGGCACTTTTTTGATGAGGCTCAAAAAGGCAGGTGCTCAGGCACCCCTTGGCCTCTATGTGTGCACGTGCCTGCCGCCGGATCACAAGATGGCGGACAATAATCTTTAACAAATGGATATGTTGATAGCGTCATAACGACTAAATATCAAGCGATTCTGTCACGGCGAATGTCTTACACAATGTCTTACACAATGTTGGATTGTGTAATCTATGGGTCATGAATCATTGTGTAACAAAAGAAAAATCGCGGATTGATTGATTGATTGATTTTTTTCAATTTCTTTTTCCTTCTCCCTGACTGCGGCCCTCACTCTCACACTGTCCGACGCTGGCTCTCCACCCACCCCCACACACCCCCACACAAACACACACACACACACACACACACACACACACACACACACACACACACACACACACACACACACACACACACACACACACACACACACACACACACACACACACACACACACACACACACACACACACACACACACACACACACACACACACACACACACACACACACACACACACACACACACACACACACACGCACGCACGCACGCACAAACACACACTCCTGTCTGCAACGCGGGGGAGAGTCAGACTGAGAGAGAGCTGGGTGCTGCGCTGTTCTAAGTGAGCATGGCCTATTGAGTTGATTGATTGATTGATTGATTGCTAATTTTATTACTGTACGCTTGGTTTCCAACTGATTAAGTTTAGGCCCTCTACAGTAGGTTTAAAAAAATAAATAAAAAAATAGGGCGAAGAAAACTTTTTTTTCCTATAGGGCAAAGAAAACGTTTTGATTTGTTTTACCTACTTTCTATAGAAGCATCTAAGAATGAAGTTCTATAGAAAGTAGGTCTGCATCCCCTTAACAATTGTGTGTATTGAGCCGTACTGTATTGTACCCATTCTGCATCTGGTAATAAAATGTTCAATCAATCAATCAATCATTCCAATAACAACCACTAACTTCATAATTAAAAACTAAAGAAAAGTTGGATGTGTTAGTTGGTTGGATGTCTTAGTTGAAAGGCAGTTGGATGTGTTAGTTGGTTGGATGTCTTAGTTGAAAGACAGTTGGATGTGTTAGTTGGTTGGATGTCTTAGTTGAAAGACAGTTGAATGTGTTAGTTGGTTGGATGTCTTAGTTGAAAGGCAGTTGGATTCCAATAACACACAGTTGGATGTGTTAGTTGGTTGGATGCACTTCCGAGCTGCTTCCACATGGAGGCAATTTCTCCTTTTTGTTGTTGTGGGAACTACTTTTTCTGGCGGATGGTTTTTTCAATAAATCTTCGATTAATGTTTATTGTATAGCAATAAGGTTGGATGAATGTGGCAGTTGTATAAAAGCATTACACCACTTGCAGTCGTGATTTGTGAACAATAAACCATGCCTAGGGGGGTCTAACGACCACCCCTATGCATGGTTTATTGTTCACAAACCACTCCTGCGCGTGATGTAATGCTTAAACATAGGCTAGCAGGCAACAGTAAATTACTTATGTGTTGTCACTTGTCACTATAACACAGTAGTATGAGATTGCATTACCATTGTTTTAATATTTGTATTGTAGCCAACTGTAAATATGTATGCATATAAAATATAATAAAATGTGTGCAAAGAGTTTATATTTATATTTAAACACCACAAATGAGAAATGTGTTGCGTAATGATGTTATACAATATTTCTAGAACTAGTTTTCCGTAAAGATTCAATTCATAACTTGCGTTTCACTTTGATGACATTTTTACATGAATGCCTATATCTATGAGAGGCATAATTGAACTAAGTGCCTGCTTAGGATCCCCATTTGATTAGACCAGGGGCACATGCAGCTCTTTGCCCGTCAATGTGTGGCTCCTCCATCCATTTCTTTTTTTTTTAATATAAATGTCATTCATTCCATAAGTCCGTAGAATACACATTTACAGACTTTTTTTAAATGCTCCATTTCCATGTTCTTGGTATCTGATTCTAGGGACATCTATGGATCTCAGGGAATGTATTCCCAGTGTCAGAAATATTGTGTCTGTTACTAGGCTTGAGTAAATTGTAATGAACCAAAGGAGAATATAAATTCTATTCATTTTTTTTTTTTTTTTTATCTTTGACTGTGAATAACACCATGCTAAAATGTACCAGACCTGAACAATCTAAGCAAATTAATAAAAGGAAGATGATTAAATAGAAGGTTTTGTAGATACAGTACTGAATTCTGCCATCCAGACACATGCAATTTGAAATATGATTATAGAATATAGAATATCAGGCCCAGGGGCGTAGCTGCGCGGGGTAGCTTAGGATGATTCCAAGGGCCCAGCACTGGGGGGGGCCCAAACATTTTTTTTCTTTTTTTTTTTACTAGACATCACTCAGGTGTATTATTGATGCTCTCATTGATACTATGTTTGTTTCTGAAGTGTGTGTGTGTGTGTGTATGTGTGTGTGTGTGTGTGAGATATATATAGAGAGAGGGGGGGCTTTGGTAGACTATTGCATTGGTCCATTCATTGAAGATGAACGCAATGCGACATCCTTTACTAGGCTCACCCACCAACAGTGCAGGTGCTGAACTGCTGATCCGAATGTATAGGTAAAAACCATATTATGGGTTTTCATCAATAAAAAAATTGCCAAAAAAAATTCCGCTCACGCGCTTACGCGCGCTCGCATTCACTGGGGGCCTACAAATACATTCTTTCATGGGGCCCAGAATCTGGAGCTACACCCCTGATCAGGCCTATAAATTACCTTATGGCCAAGTCACACAACTATGGATCGGGCCAAATCTCCCCTTTCCAATGGCAGAGTTCAATCTGGATTTAGTATCACCAGGCGGGATTCACAAACCGTGAATGAAATCTAATGTAAGTACAGTTACTTTTTTACAATGTATATTTCTCCACCATTTTTCATCAGATTGCAACGCCTTTTTTTGCTAGACGTTCACAGAAAGGTAGAGAAGCTAACTTTGTTCTGTTTTATGGCAATAGCGTTCAGGTTTGTGGGAGATAATCCCGAAAAATAAGAGAAATAAAAAGTAAATCCAGAAGTCAGATGATTGACAGGGGCTGGCGTGAGCTGGGTAGTGTAGTTTTTTCGAAATTTGAAAGCCCATCGAAAGCCCTCAGTCTCTTCCTTTAAAGGATTACAGTCACTTTTGGCTGTGCCACTTCCTCCCATCAATATGCACCGGTTTCCGACTCAATGCCCTGAGATTTCTATAATCTTATATTTCACTAATAACAGTTCAAATCATTGGTAAACAAACGTAATGCTGAAAATATACACATTGACTGCTGTTTTGACAGGGTTAGGGTCTTTACTCTTGGCTACATTTGAAAAGAAAACGCAACATGAATTCATACATTCTGTAGAGATGGATTTATGGCGTGATGTCATTTGCGGTCCAGTACCAAACACATGAAGGGTGCCGTGACTGAAAAAAAGTTGAGAAACGCTGGTATATATGGTGTGGCTCTTTGTGGTACCACAGTAATTTTTGTGGCTCTTAGTCTCTGACTGGTTGGCCACCCCTGGATTAGACGATAATGGTTGATTGATTGAAAGTTGAAATCTTTATTTATTCTTGAAATGAACATTGAGGTTTACCCTCATTTGCAATGTTGGCGAGATTACAAGTTTAAACTATTCAAGTACATATAAAAGGGAAAACATATATTTATTTAAATAAAAACAAAGAGAGATCAAATTAAATAAGAAAAAAAGTGACATATACTGAGGTAGGGAGGTTTGTAATCATGCTGTAAATTGTCCATAGGGTGGTGGGGTATTGATTTTAGTGTGAGTTGAAGATCATTCCAGGAAGCTGGTGCATCAAAACAAAAGGCAGACATACCAAGTTCAGATTGATTCAAGATTCAAGAGGTTTATTCATCACATACATACATACACAAGACATATAGTGAAATGAAGGTGGCCATGCCCGCTATAATTGTGCAAAAAATACAAATAATAATAGAATAAAATAGAATAGAAATAAAATAAAATAGACATGATAAAAGTACTATGATAACATACAAAAGGTAATGGGTCCTATGTACACTATGATACAATATACAGTTTTACTCTATGTCACTATGCTATCCTAACTATACTAACTAAACTAACTAAAACATCCAGTTATGTTTTTTTTCTTTTCATGGGACCCTAAGTGTAAGGTCATATATTATACAGCTTTACAAAGACAACAGGATACAAGGACCTCAAAGCACACAAATAATACAAAACACAGTAGTACAGTGGGAGCTTTATGTGTGTGAATGCTGCTTCCTATGCATTGTGTTTCAAAATACAGCTATTACCATGTTGGCAGGTTCCTTTCATCTGTGGCTTTATTAGCTATGTTCTCTAAATTCATTTTCATTGTGGATATAGTGTTTTTATGTGAGTGTATAATTAATATATGCAAAGTTGCAAGTGAGCGAGAGAGAGATAGGCTGCTTTTGTTAATCTGTAGACCGTTTTTCGCCTAAAGGTACATGCCTAAGTAAATGGAAGATTGCTCCACTTCTGCAAGGTCAATTTGCATGTTCTTGGTATCTAGGAACATCTAGGAACCTGGGGGTATGTATTTCCAGTGTCAGAAATATTGTGTCTGTTACTAGGCTGAGTAAATTGTAATGAAGAAAAGAAGAATATAAATTATGATTTATGATTTTTGCATCTTTGATCAAAAATGTATACAGGTAGGAGAAAATGCTCACTGAGCTCATTCACCACCTTATTGAGATCATGTGTACAAAAAATCTAAGCAAATGAATAAAGGGAAGATGATTAAACAGAAAGATTTGTAGATACAGTAATTAATGATAATCGATTTTAATTATAAATTCATATTTGACCTTGAACTTGACCTTGACCTTATTATGGCCAAATCATACATCTATGGATAGGGAAAATGCTCCTCTTTCCAATGGCAGGGTTGAATCTGGATTTATGTATTTTCCTTGCGGTTTTTACGATAATTAGCATTTTCCAATAAATTCGTATTTCCGATAAATTGTATAAAACATCGGTAACATGAAAATATACACTTTGACTACTGTTCTTGATAGGGTTATGGTCTTTACTCTTTGCTAAAAATTTTTTTTTAAACATTAACCTCTTAACATCCAAGGGCCCACATGTGGATGATTCTTTGCCGACCTCTAGTGGCTCGGGTGTGCATTTCTTTTTATACAATATATAGATAGAATTAAAGCCCTATTTGTTGCCTGTCGATTGCCCTTTCAGGTAACAAAGTCCGTTCAGCGGTTCTCGAGTTACATGCTGATATGTGAGGCGTGCCCCAAAGTACGCAAAAGTACACATTACCACCCCCGACTCCCGGGGCTCTAGTTCCGTCAATAATTTGGCGATCTCGAAAATCTTTGCACAGGGTTGTAGTCTAATACAGTCTCTATTGATCGATTTATGATAAAGAAAAGCAGGGGGTCCTATAGGGGGACCTTAAGGCTTAAGTGCCAGACAGGCAGCACAGCGAAACACACCCATAAAAATGTATTGTACTAGGGGTATTCTGATTAGGGCCCCATAAAGGCTTGGACTGGCCCTGATCTGTGTAATAATGGGAAAATACATTCCATATCTCCTATTATAATTAAATGTTGTAGGGGGATATACAGAAAGTGCATGAACAGATGATATTTCCCTATGTGCTTATAATGTAAACTGTAATCTAAACTGAGATATTATTTTCCTGTATTTTATTGGGCATTAGATAAACAGAAAACAGACTTCATAACAATCCAACAATTTGGTCAAGTTGGGGAGAGTTGATGAAATTGTACTTGACACATTAAACTAGTCAATGTGGTCTCTCTACCCTCTCTGATCAGCCTTTTTTTATATTTAAACTTTTGACCGTTTGCATGGGAAAATGCCATTCCTGTGAGAGCATGCTGGAAGCCCTACCTCTGAGAAAAAAACGCTGCCCCACACTGCTATGCAAAAAAGGAGGAAACTGGGAGAGAGGGGGGGGGGGGGGGCATCCAGTCGTAGGGAAAAAGAGCCAGTAGTGCAGAGAGAATGTGTGTGAAAATAAACAGAGAAAAATGTCTGGCCTGCTATACATCTGATGGATGAGGAGTTAGTTCATTCACATATGACAAATCAATTGAATGTTCTCACGGTTAGAGTACCCAGCCTGAAGAAGACAACACAGGTCTGAAACCTGTGACAGATCTGCTGAGAGCCAGTGGTGGAGCGGTGATGGCTGTGCATTTGGGTGGTAATTGAGCCTGAAATGTGCTTAATAACGATTGTCCTGCACTAATACGCCACATCAGGAACCCAGAGCACCATGACTACCCAGGCAGGAGAGATGGGCAGAATCAACAATGCCGCTCCACTTCATTACACTTTCAACAAGCCAGGATTGGTTGAAAATCCTCTGCGAGGCCTTGATATGTACGAGATTTCCATGAGATTTCTGTTTATTTGAAAGCCAAAAACACTGTTTATGGTTTACTGTTACTTATAAGCGGTTCTGTTGACTGCAGTAGGTCTGCCCAAATGGAATAATTAAAGATCACACATTATGCACAGTGACAATATTTCAATTTAATATATCTGGACTTGGTTTTGGCTTACATTTGCAATTGTAATCACATGTCCTGTCAAGCAAGAACAAGGTAAAATGGTACATGTCTAAAGTCCAGTAATTTAATTTTTTTATATAAAAATTGGCCGACCAAAGCTCAGACAGTTGTGGTAAGCCCAGCTTCTCTAATTGGGCACCTGATGACCCCCCCCCCCCCATTGAATTAATGTGTCACGTTCAAATTCATCTCAGTTGCTATGACTAACACATCCTCCGGGACCGACTTCTCCATGTTATTAACGTTAGTGAAATGAGATGGAGGTATTTATACCAGGTGATCGGGGCTCTGTTCACCGTGAAGGCTGCCCCAGGAGACGCCGCGGCGGTAAGAGCTACTTGTCAGCGCTGAGACGCCGGCAAGAAAGCGTTCATCTCCGAGTCGGCAGGGGGCAGTGTGTGTCAGAGGGTGGGACGTCCTGTCTAACGCCCCTGCTGGGAACCCCGCCTCCCTGCACCTGTCAGACGCTGCGGGGAGGCGGTCCGATGGCGTCACGCTCCCGACGAGCGGGAAACGCCCCTCTCCTGAGGTGTACAAGTAATCATCATGGCTGCTATTCTACATCTATAATCAATCGTTCAACCTGACACAGACACTGCGTCTCTCTCGCCTGTTTGTTGCGCTGCGTCGAAAGCTGCAGAGATGTCGGCACTCTGGGTTTTTGGAAGGGTAATTGCCTCACGAAGGGAATTGAGTCACAGAGAAATAAGCACACACTGGCAAAATGTGTCTTACAAAGTAGCTCTCATACATGCAACAACTGGAGCCTGGATGGTGAAACATTACTTATTCCCTTTCTACTTCCCCTCGCTATTCATTCTCCAGTCTGTTCAACTTCCAGTGTGTGGGTGCCGCTAACTCGCCGAGCCGCATGCGTAACCTGCTCAGCAGTAGCTAAATGTTACCCTGGGGATATAGCCTCGTAAGAGCAATACCATGCATCACAGAGACCACATTTAAATACCAAATATTGCCCATTCGTTTTTTCCCTCTCACGGCATGGAGGAGTGCGGCACTGTGTTTAGCACAGGCCAGAGGGATTTGAGCAGGCAAACAGATGGGACCTGTGAACAGGTATGGATAAGGTACAAATGCAGGGACGGGGGTCCCTTGAGAAAACCCTCCACATTCTAGCTCCCACTTTCATGGTGTGTTTAGTGCCCTACTATACATGAATCATGAACAGACTCAGAGATTGATTGTAGCATAAGGCTCTGAAAACAAAGTGCGTTGTACTCAATGCTGTAACATTAAAACAGAGTAGTTTGCACTCTGTTCTTCTACTTTATATGTGTTTTTTAATCAAAACCTCACAAGCCAAAAGAAAAAATTGGCTTGCAGGGGGGGGTATAGGGAGAAGAATCCTTTGAGTAAGGCAGCGTAACCCAAATAGTCTGTGTTGTTGTCGCATCTGAATAAAATCCAGCCTGAGTTTCGTTTAAAGTACATTCTATAACTCAGTTCTCTTTAAAGTTGTTCAGATGTGTATTCCTCAACAGACAACTTAATTCAAAGGGACACAGATAAAGAGAAAGTATTCTACCTCCCCTCTCTCTTGAGATGGACTGAGCTGGATATAAGGTAGCACCGTAATCAAGGCAATCAGGACTCTTCTTCCAGCATTTCACAGGGCTGATCGGCACTGACAAAACACATGTACAGTAGGAGCAGAGCAGACAAATCTGGATACAAGATGGGCGCTTTGACCTGCCCCTGGCACACCGCCCATAGCCAGAAAAAACCCACTCAACATGACGGGTATATGCACGTCTCGGCCTGAAATTGTGGCAGGCATAATTGCGACTCCTGTCCAAGTGCGAGGAAGATATTCTTAAGGACCTTTTCTCTCCGAGTCTCTGTGAGACATGACAGAACAAGGGTACTCATCTACAGCGACGCACCAGACCCCAAAGGTCCCTTCTTTAGCATGATGTGTAATGAGAACATAGTTAACTCAATTTTCACATTTTCCAGACGACATGAAAGCGATGAAGGCGAGATTACATGCTGTGAGTACATTGGTACCTTTAAATTCCAGGAGCATATATGTGTGTACGGTATGTGTGTGTGTGGTGAGGGGGTTGAATACTTGCCTGTCCCCTTTGTCCTTACAGTGGTATTACAGTGTAGGTACTAGTTAAGTGGTATTACGTATGACATATATCATGCCAGTTAGGGTACCTTATGTATACTGCACCTGTGTATACTGTTTACTTTACTTACTCATAGTATATATTTGGATTTGTAAGTGTTTTATTGCCCATATTTATTGTAACGTATAACTGGCATTTTATAACTGGCACATTTTTCCCAAGAGATCTGCCGTTCCATGAGAGATCTGCTGCAGTGCCAGACATTACCAGAGTAGAGGTAATGTAACATAAATTATTACAAATGGTAACTGACTTTTTTTTATACAATAAATAAGCAATAAACACAGGGCGACAGTGGTTCAGGAGGCAGAGCAATCGTCTGGTAATCCGGAGGTTCCCGGTTTGATCCCCGCTACTCCCGGGCAGAGTGTGTCGAAGTGTCCTTGAGCAAGACACTTAACCCCTAATTGTTTCCGAGTTGCAGGTTGCCACCTTGTATGGTTGCCTCTGCCATTGGTGTGTGAATGTGTGAGTGAATGGGTCAAATGTGAGGAACAAATTGTAAAGCGCTAACAAGGAACTGGTCTTTGACATTATTGGATATCATTTATATGGAGATCTCTACTGCACGTATGATTGGGGTTGGACAGCCCAGCATTGAACTATGGTCTCAGCGGCCGAGAAAATTAAAGCCATGATCTAGTGGTGAAGTGGGGTCGGGATGTTGGTCTTGAGGGGTCCTGTGGGGGGGGGGGGGGGGGGAGACATTTATTTCGTGTTGTCTGTGATAGTACTGTCCAACCTGTTAAGCCTTAAGGTCCCCCTGTAGGGGACTTTTTTTTCCTTTATCATAAATCGATCAATAGAGACCGTATTAGATGCCCCCTTTTATCATATCATGGGGTATCATTGGAAAGCCACACTCATTGGCTACAACCCTGTGCAAAGATTTTCGAGATCGCCAAATGATTGACGGAGCTAGAGTCCCGGGAGTCGGGGTGGTAATGTGTACTTTTGCGTACTTTGGGGCACACCTCAGATATCGGCATGTAACTCGAGAACCGCTGAACGGATTTTGTCACCTGAAAGGGCAATCGACAGGCAACAAATAGGGCTTTAATTCTACCTATATTGTATTAAAAGAAATGAACACCCGAGCCACTAGAGGTCGGCAAAGAATCGTCCACATGTGGGCCCTTGGATGTTAAGAGGTTAATGTTTAAAAAAGAAATTATTTGCCAAGAGTAAATACCATAACCCTATCAAAAACAGTAGTCAAAGTGTATATTTTCTATATGTTTTATACGATTTATCGGAAATACAAATTTATCAGAAAATGCTAATTGTCGTAAAAACCACAAGGAAATTACTAAATCCAGATTCAACCATGCCATTGCATTTTCCCTATCCATAGATGTATGATTTGGCCATAATAAGGTCAAGGTCAAGTTCAAGGTCAAATATGAATTTATAATTAAAATTGATTATCATTAATTACTGTATCTACAAATCCTTCTGTTTAATCATCTTCCCGCGGTTCATTTGCTTAGATTTTTTGTACACATGATCTCAATAAGGTGGTGAATGAGCTCAGTGAGCATTTTCTCCTACCCGTATCAATTTTTGATCAAAGATGCAAAAATCATAAATCATAATTTATATTCTCCTTTGTTTCATCACAATTTACTCAAGCCTAGTAACAGCCACAATATTTCTGATACTGTAAATACATACCCCCAGGTCCCTAGATGTTCCTAGATACCAAGAACATGCAAATTGACCTTGCAGAAGTGGAGCAATCTTCCATTTACTTAGGCATGTACCTTTAGGCTAAATACGGCTTACAGATTAACAGGTTAAGTGTTACTGTATTGTGTTGTGTTTTGTTACATTACATTACACAAACATTTTAAATAAAAATGTTATCACAAAAAAAATTATGGTAGGTGAGCTCCAAGATGGCAGACTACTTCAGGCGATAGGTCTTGAAGGAGACCTTGAATTCTCCATCTTGGACAGCTTGACTTCTTCCTCCTCCAATTCTACAACGTTACTGTGGGTTCAAAGACTGACTCTCCTCTTCCCCAAGCTAAGTGGTGCTCTTTGTTCCGGCCACATGTATATAGTATGTTACGCACCCCAGTAAGGGGACGCAACACAAGGCCACAGACACGTTAGGTGAGGGTGCAGTGACACAAAACCACGGAAAGATTTGCAAAATAATAGTATTTATTTCACAAAAAGAACCAAAACACAGCAACACAGAGAACAAGGAGGACTACCTAGTGGCACCAAATAAAATACAAAAGGAAATAAAAACCCACCCCCCTTTACAAGCGCTGAACGCCCAAAAGTACAGGTGGTGGTGCTCACTCTAAAGCTGGTGTCTTTAACATCAGGTCACCTACGTGATGCAAAATGTAGACCCAGGGTATCTTCATGTCCTCAATGTCCCTTTGTGCGAAACAAAATATTAATACACAAGAAAGAATCACCATAGGCTGGGTGACACAAGGGAAACAAATATACAAAGGGTTAATACAGAAATATACTGCAAACTATAAAGAACACCAAAACACAATGAAGTGAACCAGAGCTTTCACCAGCTCTACCAAATGTACCTAAGAACCAGAGCTTTTACCTCTGAAGATTCACTACTCTATATACCCAAGAACCAGAGCTTTTACCAGCTTTACCAAATGTACCATGAATAACCAGAGATTTTACCTCTGAAGAGCCACTGCTCTATATACCTAAGAACCAGAGCTTTTACCTCTGAAGAGCCACTGTTCTATACCAAACAACACACAGAGAATTATCACCAGAGACACCCACCACCACAATGAGCCAAAAGAGCTAAATAACACTGCACAAAATGGGATATATAAAGGGAGAGTGGATGTTGATTGCAGATCAGCTTCAGCTGCCGTTGCACTGGGGTGAGTTGCTGATTGACCAGCTGGCTGCTGCAACTGGGAGACACCTGAGAATGGGATATGTTACACAGGAGGGAGACAAAAACAGAACAACCAAAACATGCCTATATACACACACACACACACACACACACACACAACAGATAACATACATAACCCCCATATATATATATATATATATATATATATATATATATATATATATATATATATATATATATATATATATATATATATATATACATAAGGACAGGGTCCGTAACACAGTATATTTGGATGTTAAGCTGTGAACAAACACACCACTCATTTGGTTTTTCTCTGCTACCTGTAGGTGGATTATTAAACCTGCTGTACTACCAAGAAGAGTGGCTGGAACCACCATTTTCGGCGTTTTCTGCAACAGATGCTTTTGCACCACACTATACTTCCCTGAAAGTTATTGGGTTAGGTGTAGCTGCGATATTGGCACAGTATATTGTCTACCAACCCAGGGTTAGGGGCATATTTTTACTAAATATATATATATATTATTAACAAACTTTGTAACAGGTAGTATTTTTACCCAGTGTGTGTTGTCTTGTTTACAGTATGTCACCCCGGCTTGAACGGCATCCACGGTGCTTCAGTAGGGTGACCGGTTATCTCTGTAGCGGCGTGCTTTCCCACACCTGCCCTAGCGGTCACTGCCGGTGTTTGTTGTACATGATAAAGTAAATGCCACTGAGTGTGTTAGTTGGCTGAATAGCAGCATGGCCGTAGCGTCTGGACCTCGGTAACTATTTGTAACTATTAAAAAAAGTATTATAATAATAATAAAAAAAATGATTATTTAGTTTGGTCAATGACCGGCCCACTACTAGGCTGGGACAGCGGCCCATTGGTGCTGACTGACACTGGGCTGGCCCAATCACATCTCTTACTAAGCACCCCCCCACCAGTCGTGCAGGTACATGACTGAGAGGGGGGCTGGTACATGACTGAGATGGGGCTGTGGTACATGACTGAGAGGGGGCTGTGGTACATGACTGAGAGGGGGGCTGGTACATGACTGAGAGGGGGGCTGGTACATGACTGAGAGGGGGCTGGTACATAACTGAGAGGGGGCTGGTACATGACAGAGGGGGGCTGGTACATGACTGAGAGGGGGCTGTGGTACATGACTGAGAGGGGGCTGGTAGATGACTGAGAGGGGGCTGGTACATGACAGAGGGGGGCTGGTACATGACTGAGATGGGGCTGTGGTACATGACTGAGAGGGGGCTGTGGTACATGACTGAGAGGGGGCTGTGGTACATGACTGAGAGGGGGCTGTGGTACATGACTGCGAGGGGGCTGTGGTACATGACTGAGAGGGGTGCTGTGGTACATGACTGAGAGGGGGCTGTGGTACATGACTGAGAGGGGGCTGTTACATGACTGAGAGGGGAGCTGGTACATGACTGAGAGGGGGCTGGTACATGACTGAGATGGGGCTGTGGTACATGACTGAGAGGGGGCTGGTAGATGACTGAGAGGGGGCTGGTCCATGACTGAGAGGGGGCTGGTACATGACTGAGAGGGGGCTGGTACATGACTGAGAGGGGGCTGGTATACATGACTGAGAGGGGGCTGGTATACATGACTGAGAGGGGGCTGGTATACATGATGACTGAGAGGAGGCTGGTACATGACTGAGAGGGGGCTGGTATACAGGACTGAGAGGGGGCTGGTATACATGACTGAGAGGAGGCTGGTACATGACTGAGAGGGGGCTGTGGTACATGACTGAGAGGGGGCTGTGGTACATGACTGAGAAGGGTGCTGTGGTACATGACTGAGAGGGGGCTGTGGTACATGACTGAGAGGGGGCTGTTACATGACTGAGAGGGGAGCTGGTACATGACTGAGAGGGGGCTGGTACATGACTGAGATGGGGCTGAGGTACATGACTGAGAGGGGGCTGGTAGATGACTGAGAGGGGGCTGGTACATGACTGAGAGGGGGCTGGTATACATGACTGAGAGGGGGCTGGTACATGACTGAGAGGGGGCTGGTACATGACTGAGAGGGGGCTGGTATACATGACTGAGAGGGGGCTGGTATACATGTCTGAGAGGGGGCTGGTATACATGATGACTGAGAGGAGGCTGGTACATGACTGAGAGGGGGCTGGTATACAGGACTGAGAGGGGGCTGGTATACATGACTGAGAGGAGGCTGGTACATGACTGATAGGGGGCTGGTATACAGGACTGAGAGGGGGCTGGTATACATGACTGAGAGGAGGCTGGTACATGACTGAGAGGGGGCTGGCTGGTACGTGACTGAGACGGGGCTGGTACATGACTGAGAGGGGGCTGGTACCATGTATTGTGCATCATTGTAGGTCAAACCATTAAAACGTTAACTTCCATGGCAGCCATTTTGGATTTTAGTCTCTCACAAATTGTCCCAGCCTTTTTTTTAAATACACCCGGCTAAATTTGTTTATTAACCCTCCTAGATGACAAATCCATTGAGAAACGAAGTGCCACAGATGACCCAACCAATAGGTCCATATCGTATCATCATAATATTATTTAAAAAATCATTAGGATAAGGGTTCCCTTGATAAAGATGCATGAAAAGGCAGTATAATATACAACACCTGTAGCTCAACTGTAAAAACTGCTTTTTTTATTTGATTAGATTTATATTTGGAAATTAAAAACACATCATAAAAACAAATGATCTTGACCAATTTGTATTCCCGAGGATATCACCTAAAAGCATTCATTAAAACACTTATTTCCAAGGTGGTCCTCGATGGAAGACATAAAAACACAGCACATCTAGCCTACTCAACTGCTAATTTTTGCTCAACTGCAAAAATGTATGCCTACTTATGTATCAGCCTACAGGGAAAAACACATTCACAACAGGCAGCAGTTTATTTTCAGCCAAGTATGGTAATAAGGTAACTATTAGGATATATATGGTATGGATTACTTACTCTTATAACTTATTACTATCTGTGGTAGCTCCAGTCCCGGCGCCATGGGCGGGCATTAGGGGGCCGGGCCCGCCCACTGAGTCAGCTGTGCCCACAAGGAATTTTGTTTGCTTTTTTATGCACCTTATTTTTGTCAGTTCAGTTTCTCAGTGAATTCAGAAGTGTTGAATAAATGGAGACTTTTCAAAGATATAGAATAGAATAGAATATAAATGTATTATCCTGAGGGAAATTTGACACTGCAAATCACTCAACATTAAGACAGAACAAGTCACAAATAAGAATAACAAAACAAATGGCCTAAGAATAGAATAAAATGAAATAGAATAAAAATAGAATAAAAGATACAGTAAATAAATAACGTAAAAATATACTGAAGTCTACAGTAGGTGTAATATTGCACAGTGCTGTTTAAAAAGTAAGAGTCCAGGAAGATGGTAACTGTCACTCTGTGCTCAGTGATGCAGTCAGGCACAGTGATGCATTGTATAGTCTGATGGCTGTCGGAATGAAGGACTTCCTGTGCCGTTCAGTGCTGCATTTAGGTAGTGTGAGCCTATAACATGCTCCTCCTGTCAGCCAAGTCTGTGTATAGTGGGTGGGAGGGGTTTTCCCTGATGGCCTGGAGCTTAGCAAGGTTCCTCCTCTCCGCCACCCTCGCTAGAGTCCAGCTCCACCCCAACCACGCTACTGGCCTTCTTGACCAGCCCCAGCAGGTCTGTTATATATATCCGTTCAGTCTGTTTTTTTATAAGTGAAAGTTCTTAAGATAGAGAGAAATTCGATTTTTCAATTGCCTCTCTGCTGTTTAGTTCAGCACCGATATTGCAAGAAACACGCTGTTTTTGTGGCCTATATGGCCTAAATTAAGGCAAGCAAATAATGTCAAAAATGCTGTTTTTGTGGCCTTCACAACCTAAATATGGCAAGCAAATAACACATACTACATATGGATCCACCCGGAAAAAGATCTTCAATAACCAACATGATGACAATCATTAGTATCCCATCATACAATCATACATAATTATGTTCCAACAGTTCGTATGAGACAAGTCTTCATCCTGGTCGAATTCCCCACATAATCTTTCCTGCTGTGTGTGTGTCTAAACTTCCCTGGGGAATGGCTTTTGACGTGATGGTCCAGAGTGGCTTCTAAAAAAAAACGCAATGCACCCTGGACATAAATTGTTCATCCGCCTAGTGACAGTGTCATAGAAATAAAATGTGAAGTCCTCCGGGATGTGCGATAATAACCTGTATCAGCATACGCCTAGCCGTGTCTACCTGTTGCTGCGTGGTCTGGGGGTCAGGGGATGACTCGGGGGGGGGGGGGGGGGTTTGTGACGACTTCTGGGGTGGGGGATGGTGATGAGGGGGACGGGGGTCATGGCGATGAGGGGAATGGGGGTCATGGTGATGAGGGGAACGGGGGTCATGGTGATGAGGGGAACGGGGGTCATGGTGATGAGGGGAACAGGGGTCGTGGCGATGAGGGGAGTGGGGACGATCTCCTGGTGGTCGAGGGGTTTGACGACGACTTCCGGGGTTGAGGGGGATGGCATCGACGTTGTGGCATCGAAGGCGGATGGCGTTGACCTTGTGGCGTCGAAGGGGATGGCGTTGACCCTGTGGTGTTGAGGTGGATGGCGTTGACCCTGTGGCGTTGAGGTGGATGGCGTTGACCCTGTGGCGTTGAGGTGGATGGCGTTGATCTTCGTCTGCCAAGTAATCCAAACCAGATCTCCCTCCTCGCAGCGTTTCCAAGGATTCCACCTCCTGCCTGAGCAAATGAGTCCAAACAACATCCCACCCCGAACAAAGTTCCACCACTTCTATTTCAGCGTGAGAAAAAACAATAGCCAATACGAAGTCCTAAAGACACCCCTGTTCAGCTTAACAATGATGTGTGTCTTAGTGCATACTGTGTATTTCTAGCCAATACGAAGTCCTAAAGACACCCCTGTTCAGCTTAACAATGATGTGTGTGTCTTAGTGCATACTGTGTATTTCTAGCCAATACGAAGTCCTAAAGACACCCCTGTTCAGCTTAACAATGATGTGTGTCTTAGTGCATACTGTGTATTTCTACAAGCCTGATCCTCAGTGAGTTGGTTGCTGGTCCCATAGACCAGTCTCTCATCTTCTGGTGGGGTCGGTAGCTGCTGTCCTTGTTGAGCTGGATATGTCCAGTCCTACCTCCCACCTTAATTGCTGTTTGGTTTGGTCTTTTGTCAGGTCTTATTCACTTGGGCTTGTTACACTTTTATCATTGGCTTTCTCTTCCCTGGCTCCTTCCACCTGATGACAGATTGCTTGATAGATGTTGATAGTTTGTTAGATATCATACATATTTGGACAATTATTTTCCCTAACCCATAGAATAGAATAAAATAATCTCCTTTGAATGACCCCGATGGAAATTTGGCACTACAGATCATACACATTGAACAACAATAAACATTTAGGTAGTCAATAGGGCTAAAATAGGAATAAGAATATAATAATATTAAAATTAAAAATTAAATAGAATAGAAAACAAAATACGGTACGGCATATACAATCCGGCATGTATATACCGTCCAAAATTCCAAATACACACCCATCCATCCAAAAAATATACGAAAACGTACAGTGAATGTACAGTAATAAGTGGGAACATTTTAAGTCAATGTACTTCTATGATAAGGGAATAGTCAGTTAAACTCTCATGCGGTGCTGGAAATGTTAGTTTGTATTCTCCTGCTCATTAGTGCTGGTGGCAAAGCGTATATTCAGTTAATTTGACTCACTGTACCCACAGTCTCTTTACCAACATATTCCGCTTTGTATAGTTGTGTTCCCATTGTCATCTAGCATACACCAAAGAGATTATGATGGTATTTCCCAGACTAATGTGGAAGTCCCCTCTACCTATTCTGCCTATCTCAAGACTAACCCTCACATCTCACTGTCTTCATGTGGATTAGCGGTGGGATTTTGAAACACTTAACTCAGTAGCGCAGTAACGCCACCAGCAAGCTGGTTACTTCTCCTGACAGCTCCGAAGTGTACCCGAGACAACTGCTCTAGCCGCAACACCACACAAAAATAAGAAATTAAAACAAAAAACCACACGCTTTGTTGCTATGCCTACCCAGGGAAACTCCACAAACTCCTAAAACCATCACAACTCTTTCAACAGTGTTCCTCAAATGACACAGGGAAAAAACATTCGTTCTTTTGCCACCTTAATCACTTAATGATTTGCCACAACCTAAATATTGTTAGTTACTGATCTTGATAACACACATTATTCTGAATGACTCAGATGTGTTTTAATAACTTAAAAGTCAAACTCAAAGTCTAATTTAAGTGTGATTATAATAGAATACAGTTCTATTGGTATTATTACTATTTTATTTTTGTACATTTTATTGTGTCACTACACGCTTATCATTAACCATTTAACCCTGGAGCCTATTTTCTGAAAATCCGCCTAAATACATACCTAAGTAAATGGAATATTGCTCCACTTCTACAGGGTCCATTTGCATGTTCTTGGTATCTAGGGACATCTATGGACCTCAGTGAATGTATTCCCAGTGTCAGAAATATTGTGTCTATTACTAGCCTTGCTTAAATTGTGATGAAACAAAGGAGAATGTGAATTATGATTTTTCTTTGCCTCCTTGACAGTGAATAACCACTTGCTAATAAAGACTAAACATTAAAACCTGCCACTGATCTTAATCAGTACCTTCTTGAGATCCGCTTACAAAAGATCTAAGGAAATTAATAAAGGGAAGATGATTAAACAGAGGGTTTTCTAGATACTGAATTCTCCCATCCGGACCATATGTCATTTGAAATATTATTATAGAAAATAGAACAGCAGGCTTCTAAATTCGCTTATTATAGCCAATTCGCACATTTATATATATACATATATTATCTTTCAGGTGGCCGAGTCCAATTTGGATTTAGTATCGCTTGGCGTGCATAAGAACAGATAATGAACGCTACTGTACGCTTTGACCCTTTCAACCTCCGTCCAGTTAAGAGTACCCCTCTCCCGTTCGGATGCACTCCTTCCCCTACTTGGATATAGTCTATTTGCCAACACAATGAACCCGGAAATTTTGGAACCACCAAACTTTTATGATAGATACTGTATGGATAGTATGGGTCACCAGCACTTAGAAACTGCCGGATGCTAAGTTGTACATGTTGGGCAACTTTTTTTATTTGCATAATTAGCCACATTTGCATAATCACCTAAATGGACAAATCTCAGAAACTACTTGATCAATTTCAACAATGTTGGAGTGGTTTTGGGGGTTATTCGGGATGCTGAATCCATTTATGATACTGAAGAGTTTCGGAATTGCAATATTTACTGGAATTTACCAAATTTCAATTTCAAGAGAAATTCTGCTGAATAATATTATGGGGACACTTACTCCTTGCTTACAAGTCTTGGTTATCATAGACTCGGGTCTACTGTAAGCTTTAAGTCCCACATTAACAAGGTGACAAAAACATAATTCTTCCACCTTAGAAACAAAGCTAAAGTACAACCATTTATAAATCAAAAGGATGCTGAAAAACGGATCCATGCCTTTATTCCAAGCCGACTGAAGAAAATACTTCAACTTATTCAACTCTCAGCTAGGCTATTACACTGGCTTCCGGTAACATTTAGAATTGATTTGAAGGTCCTCCTCCTTATGTACAAAGCCCTAAATGGAACCAGACCAAGCTATATTGGCAATTTTCTTGTCAACTACATGCCCCCAAGAACACTACGATCATCTACTTCTATCATCTTGTATTTTTATTTTCTGCATTGCATTTATTCTGTCTATTTTATGCTCATTTGATGTATTCTAGTGTATTTTCTGCTGTGAAGCACTTCTTGTATGGAATTTGTACAAATAACGTTTATTATTATTATTGCCATCCTTAGAGTTATTTGCTACCTCTATCTAGCAGGGCTACAATTATTTGAAATGGTTTTGTTAACCCTCCTGTTATCCTCAAATTGACTTTACACTCTTTATCCTTGGGGACATTTTGACCCCAGCAGTTTAAACCTCCAGAAAATGATCATAATCAAAAGTGTTACCCAAATGTATGTTTCAGGTGCTTCATGTTACTTTGTTGATTACCTAAATAACCATTTAAATAAAACATTACCCCTACTCCCCCCCACCCACTCAATTATACATACATAATATATATTATGTTGTTCAAGTGGGGAGTGGGCCCATGATAACTTTCCGTTTTTGGAAAGTAACGTGTCTGCTTGTGGTTGAGAGACAACAGGAGCATCTGCACTAAGGGTCTCATTCTCATCAGAGGAGGACGCCTCATAATCAGGGTCTCAGACACATTCTCTCCTATGTCACTTTCACCGTCAAATATCTGTGACAAAACTTCACTGGCAGAAAACCTTTTCTTCAAGGTAATTTTCAAATTAGAGTTTAGAAGGCTGCTATGCAAGCTATGTTTGCTCCTCCCCTATGTTGCGTAAAGTTTAGGTAGTCAAAAATCACAAATAACAATAAAAATACAGTCCGGGATATACATTCTAAAATATATACATTCTAAAATATACAGCCAAAAATATACAGTAAAATGTACAGTAATAAATGTAGAATAAAAAAAAAAAAAATTTAAGTGTATTATGTAAAAATAAGAAGTCAAAAGTCCAGGAAGATTACCAGAGTGTGTACTGTCACTCTGTGGTGAGGCAGTGAGGCACAGTGATGCGTTGTATACTCTGATGGTTGTTGGAATTAAGGAATCCCTGTGCCGTTCAGTGTTGCATCTAGGGAGTCTTAGTCTAACACTGAACATGCTCCTTCTATCAGCCAAGTCTGTGTATAGCATGTGGGAGGGGTTGTCCATGATGGCGTGGAGCTTAGCAAGGCTCTTCCTCTCTGACAGAGGAAGAGTCTAGCTCCACTCCCACCATGTTACTGGCCTTCCTGACCAGCTTATTTGTCACATATAAGGTACATGTATGTTGAAGGCAGAGGTTCTGTGTAGGATTGTTAGTAACTGTCTAACTGCATATATAACTGTTTCCACTAGAGGGCGCTCTAGGCGGAGACACTCAGAATACACCTGTCCCTCCCCATAAGGTTTAGGTAGACCGCTACATCGGAACAACCAGCTCCTTTCTTAGGGCTGCCCTGTCTCCGACGCCGGACCCTCTCCCCCAACAGAGATACAGGTCTCCACTTCCAGGCCAAGGTCTCCTCTCGTGAACGGAAGAAGTCCCCTTCTTTTACCTTCGGGCGCAGTATCTTAGGCTGGGTCTCTTTCCAATTCTTAGGTCTTACTACCCAGATTCCTCTGAATCGACACACCTCATTCCTCTGCTTCCCAGTGGTTCTTTTCAAACCTGCTGATCACAGAAGCACAACTCGCTAATAACACATTCGGTTTCGGCTTATTGTGGCCTGACTGTACATTGAGCCAGATGCATTTATGGTCTTCATACCATAATGCTATCTGACCGACCGGTGACGCAGTCGATAGCGATCTCACAGTCCGTCATCAAGTCAGGACCCCAAGTGGCTAACTGTCCGTAGTACCTATCAGCCACTCAGTTTAGAAACCGACGGTCTGATCCCCACCCCACTTAGCTATGGGTATGGAAACTTTGACCGTTTTCACCAGCCTCGCCTGTTCACAGCAGGCGCTTTGCCCCCTCCGGCGCACTGCCCCTCTGCTAGGTGTGGATTGTTACCCACGTACCACACAGTGCCCACATTTCCTTACATGCGACAGCCATGCCGACTAGATGGTACCACGGTGGCATGTTGATTCATACCTCATCAGACACGGGGGCCATTCAGTATCTCCCCAGCACTATATACAGTATTTAACGTACCCTTGGAGCCTCGCGGCTCCACCGCCGCCTGTTGTAGACTAAGGTTCGGGGGGCCTAATCCCCTCCCTAATCTACTGTATTTTTTTTTTTTTTTTTTTTTTTTATTTTTTTTTTTCATGTGCACGATTTCGAAACAAATTTCAGATCTTTGGTGTCAATTGTCATGGGGATTGGTATTGTCACGGGGACTATCTGTCGTTTCCCGGAGACACCAAGAGTCTTGATTGATGAATTAGAGAGGGGTAGACTGCAGCCTTTACTCCCAATGCAGCTATAAATTAGGGATGTGCATCTCCATCACTGAGGCCGATGCGATGCGCATCTTGATACGGTGCCAACGATACGATACATTAACGATACATTTGAAGCACCGGGCGATACGATGCGATACGATTCACCCCCTGTTGAGATACGATACGATTCGATACGATTTGATTCAACATAATGCGATTCGGGGAGATACGATGCGATTCACCATGATGCAAAATAATGAAAAAAAAATGTATGGTATGTGTAAAGTGTCACAGCCAACTAGTGACACTGGTTAGTATGACATCCTGTTCTTATATATGATTATGAGGAATGTCTGTAGATTCTTCCTCCCACTTGTGAAAAACTGTGAGAACTATGGACTGTGGACTCTGGAACCGTAACTTGTGTACACTACAATATCGTTAGGTTATGGCTATAACCAAGTTCTGTTAGTTAGGGGTGACGCTTGGCATCACACTGCACTCCCTCGCGTACGTGCACGCGCACTGAATAAATTCCACAAAAATGTACCTTTAATACCAGTATTAGTCTGACCACACCCCTCATCAGCTTACCTTCATAAGCAGGTGTGTGGTCACCTGCTCTCCTCCTTCCCAAGCTTTCACCACAAGGTGAGGTCAAGGGCTGCAGTGGCCGTCTGATGCCAAGCGTCACCCCTAACTAACAGAACTTGGTTATAGCCATAACCTAACGTTCTGTTCCGTTAGGGGCTCTGCTTGGCATCACACTGCACAATGGGAGGCCAAGCGGAGCCGCTGGCTGACAAATACACCCCGCTGACAGCCCCCCACAACCATCAGAACAGGGAGGGCCGAGCCCCCCCGACCCCCCCTAATGGAGGGCATCCCCCCTATTAGGGGCTTCACGGGAGGGCGACGGACCCGACCGTGCGAAGAGGCACTCAAGCAACTCAACGCACAGGGTGAGCAGACCGTGGCTTGACCCCACGACTACACACACGCACAACCCGCATGCCACCCGGGAACGAACGGAGGAACAACCTCGTTACTGCCCCCAGAATCACGGGGTCAAGGGCAAACCCAACCCCGTGGCAAGGCCGTAGCAGCGGAGCGCGAAGGAAGACCCAGACCCACCAAAAGGACTGGACTCCCTGGAATGGGGGCCCAGAGAAGTCCATGATGCCAGCATCAAGACCCCACCAGGTGGGCACGTAGTGCCCCGCCCCCCACATCGCCAGCGTATTCGGACAAAGGCCCCTCAGTTACTGCACCTGGTATTCCCAGGCGGTATCCCATCCAAGTACTAACCAGGCCAGAACCTGCTTAGCTTCCGAGATCGGACGAGATCGGGCGTGTTCAGGTTGGTATGGCCGTAAGCCGAGCGGGCCCTGTCCCCCCAATAGTACACCGCCTGGCACACTGACCCTGCAGAACAGGCAGTCAGCATGGCCGTAAGCACACAAAAAAGGTTAACCAACGGAAGCAGGCAGCGCACCGGGGAAAAACCAGGCAACAGGCTGTTAACCCTAGCCTGGAGACTGCGGACGAGACAGGCGCCAGAGGGGACAGCTGAACACAGCCGCCCCGGCGGAAGGGGCGTATGCTGGCGGTGTTGAATGACCAAGCCTCCATTTAAAAACCCCCACCCAGAGGGGTTGAGGCAGAGAAGGCTGACACGATTGGCAGACGTCATGAACGTGCAGGGGCACCCTCAACCGGTGAACCCGAGAGTTGACACTGCTCCAACACACCAGGGAATCAACCACCTTGGCGTTACCCAATGCGGTGGTTGTTCCTATAACCCCTCAAGAAAAAACTCCAAAACACACCTGCGGGTATATACCGGCTATACCGCAGTACAAGTGTCTCAGTTTTCAAAAAAGGGTTAACCCAGGCCTACGGGTCGACGAACATTACCTCGGACCGGGCCTGGCGATACGGGAAGCACAGGGTCACCAGAGGAGGTCAAAGACCACCCCAACAGGCCCCTCTTCGCCATGCGCGAGAGAGGAGCGAAAAAGAATGGAGAACCAGCCCCTAAGCACACCGCACCTGGCCTTCCCAGGCGGTCTCCCAACCAAGTACCAACCAGGACCAACCTGTGTAGCGGCCGAGATCCGACGAGATCGAGCGTGTACAGGTTGGCATGGCCGCAAGCCACTACGACAGTGCTGAGTAAAACGTACCCAACCAGGGTCCCCATAGCGCTTAACCCCGTGACACCCGGACCGACCTGGCATTTTCCCCCCTGAAAAAAGCCCAAGTCCCTCAGGGTACCAGAACAGCAGATCTGCATCCCCGGCGGACAACGGGTTCAACTGATCCGGACCAGCGTGACCAGAACCAGTCCCGTGCCCTAACCACGCCGACATGCCTACTCCAGGAGAAAGGGCAGATATGCGTGTCGATCTTAACATGAAAAGAAGGCGCCACCCAGACGTTCGGGCGAACCGCGCCTGGTGGCCCACCCCAAGGGCGTGAGACCCCTCTACATATGTTCAGATCCATTCCGTCATCATCCCCCAGACATGAACGAGAAACTGTCGAAAAACCAACCCAGGTCGTGGGATTTGGTCGTCGGAAGAGGAAAAACCCCCATCTCAGTTGCTTTATAAAAACGCAGTTTCAACCACAAGCAACCAAGGCGTGCCAGTCAGTCGCCTGTTTACAGCGAGCTAGCACTATACGTGCGTCGGGACACACCCCCATCAATGAACAGGCTATTTAGACCTGTCATTGAATCCCCAAGGCGCCCAGGGGAACAACAAGAGGGGTGTGACACTTCCTAACTCCAACACTTTTTGAATAGAAAAGAAGGAAGCATCAACAGTATGTATCCCAGTCTACACAGCCAGGGGTAAAAAAATTTCACATTTTTACATCCCACCACCTTGAGCCATGTAAAAAATTGGTTTTAGGGCTCTCCGGGGAAGAGGCACTGAACCCATACACACTCAACAATCTAATTGAATCGAATACATATACAATAGAATAGGACACCTTCTAGAGGGTCCACTCACTTTGACAATCTGAGGAGGAAGGCTCTGTACTCTGATGGAGGCTCCCTCCCATGGAAGAAGGAGTCCGAACTCACAGAAGGCCCGAATAGGCGCTTGGTGAGGAGGAGCCCTGACCACCCCCCTGAAACAGATCCATCACATGGACCTGAACAGCACACGGAAGTCCTACCAACAGAGACGCGCACGGTGACATACTCTATGGCGGGGGAATTCCTGCGGTGCACACGCCCAATATACCAGGCCGTGGGACCAGGAAACTCCCCCCCCCCCCCCGTAACGTGCCGAACCGCCACGTGACGGGAACCTTGAAGGACAGGGGGTGTACCCCTGACCGACAGAAACAAGGGGGAGAGGAAAGGTTACCAGTTCACCCCTTTACGACCCCACACCCATGATACGATGTAATGACAAAAAGAGAATATGACACAGTCATAGTCAGCTCTATGAAGCGTTTGACAGCTCCACACAGCGCATGAGCTAACCTGCTATCTGATTTTTACTAAGGAAAAAACACAGAATAGAGAGGGCTCTAAGAGCCCCGGTCCAACATACACATGTGCTTCTGTGGCCAGTCCAACCCAGTTGCAGGTCACATGACACACACAACCCATCATCACCTACAAAAAATGGCAAAAACACTCTACAGAGGAACGCCGTTTTTCACAATGAGAGAATACATAATTCTCGATTAGTATCGGCCACAGGCCTTGCTAAGCACACACGACAGCGACCAAACCATCTTTTCTTTTAGGAAAATAAAGTTTCTCCAGCAGTTTTAGCACAACCTCAGCAATCAAGCTAAGGGTTACATCGCATCCCTACCACACAAAAGACACAATTCTAGTGCACAACATGTCTGATAGGAGGATGAAAAAGTCCCCAGGGAACCGGGGGGAAACACAATCCTCTTATTTTACCCTCAATACGGCCAGTTAAAACAGGAAAACCTGTTAATATGTGAACAAACTGTTCATTGTCATCACAGGCTGAGAAAAGAACATTCTTTTACTCACTTGTCACCAAGCATAGCTTCATAGGTTAGTTACCTTAGTTGTGAGTACACGGTACATATAAACACCATGATGTTTCTCACACAACAACCAGATCATTTTCACATCTGTAACAACAACCCGATTTGCACGGAGAAGCTAACTGCCAGTGACAAAAACAGTACACACATAACTCGCGTCGTATCCTAAATGCATTGCAGCAACACACGTTTGGGAAAACATCGTTATCCACAAAACATTTAGAAAAGTAAAACCAGAAGACGTGTTATAAGGTCTGGTCAAACCTTGTCCTACCCGGAACGTAGATCAGCGAAGTGCAGTCACAGACACCGTAGGAACACAGCCGCTCCTGTGTTGTTCGAACTGGGCAGCGTCGCCGCTCCAACCCGCACTACATTTACATTTTACATTTAGTCATTTAGCTGACGCTTTTATCCAAAGCGACTTACAAGTTCTGTACGACAAGCCATCAGGAAGGGCACAACTCTATCAGCTGAGTAACAATGTTCATCAAAGTGTTGAGTGCTACAGTGTAGGTTAGTTTATTAGGACAAGTGCATGACAGTACGGTTAGTTAGGGTTAGATTTTTTTTTTCTTTTCTTTTTTTTTAATTCAGATAATGGTTGAAGAAGTGCGTCTTTAGTCGACGGCGAAAGATTGGACGTGATTCGGCTGTCCTAACTGGGGTGGGTAGTTCATTCCACCATTGTGGGGCAAGGACTGAGAATAGGCGACTTCTCTTTGATGACCCTCCCGGAGCTTGGATAGGAGTAGGTCTGAGGCGGCCAGAAGATGCAGAGCGTAGGGGTCTTGAGGGTGTGTAGTTAGACACCATTGACCGGAGGTAGGCGGGAGCGGTTCCCTTTGCCGCACGGTATGCTAGGTCGAGGGCCTTGAAGCGGATTCGTGCAGCAATGGGGAGCCAGTGCAGGTCCCTAAGAAGTGGGGTGACATGGGCCGACTTCGGTAGGTTTGAGATCAGGCGGGCCGCTGCGTTCTGAATGAGTTGAAGAGGCTTAGTGGCAGTGGCCGGGAGGCCAGCGAGCAGTGCATTGCAGTAGTCGAGGCGGGAGATGACTGTTGATTGGACGAGGAGTTGGGTGGCTTCTTTTGTCAGGAAGGGGCGGATCCTTCTGACGTTGCTCAGGAGGAATCGGCAGGTTCTGGTCGTCGCTGCGATGTGAGCAGAGAAGTTCAACTGGTCGTCGAGGACAACACCAAGGTTCTTGGCGGTCGGGGACGCAGTCACAGCTGCATTCTCGACTGTGATTGAAAGGTCGGTTAGGGGGGAGGATTTGGCCGGCAGGTGGAGCAATTCTGTTTTGCTTAGGTTCAGTTTGAGGTGGTTGGACGTCATCCAGGCGGAGATGTCGGACAGACAGGCCGAGATCCGCTCAGAGACGTGGATATCTGAGGGAGGGAAGGAGAGGAAGAGTTGAGTATCGTCGGCATAACAATGGTAGGAGAAGCCATGAGACGTGATAATGTTACCCAGTGATTTAGTGTAGAGGGAGAAGAGAAGGGGTCCTAAAACCGAGCCCTGGGGGACACCCGTCCGCAGGGGGCGGGTGGCCGACAGGGTCCCTCTCCATGACACTTGGTAGGAGCGGTCATTGAGGTATGATGACAGCCATGTCAGCGCAGAGCCAGCCACTCCCATTCCTGCGAGGGCCGGAAGGAGGATCTGGTGGTTGACTGTGTCGAAGGCTGCAGATAGATCTAGGAGAATCAGGACAGAGGAGAGGCCTTTCGCTTTTGCTAAGTGAAGTGCCTCTGTGACCGCAATGAGGGCTGTCTCTGTGGAGTGACCAGTCCTGAAGCCTGACTGATTAGGGTCTAGGAGGTCATTCTGTAAGAGATAAGCAGTAAGTTGGTTGGATACAGCACTACAGTCCTCTTTGTCGACGCAACCTTGCCGTCCTGGCTCAGGGCAGGGTCGACGAAACATCCCCTGTCAAGGATGACGTCGTAGTCAAGAGTGTAAAACATGTTAAAATCAAAGCACGTTCAACAGAGTAGCATTAAGCTAACGGCCGCTCCAACCGTTCGGGCGCTACTGCCCCTGCTCGCGAGACGCCGAGCTAACGGCGCACGCGACCAGAAGCGCTCGCGGCGGCGCGCGAGGAGCTAAAGCTACCCCGCGCCAGGCCTTGGCCTACAGCAGCAAGCTAACGTTACCTAGTGATCACGACATGCTAGCGCCGCAGCTAACAGCTGACTGGCTAACAGTAGGCCCACCTAAGTAGGCCATGCAGCGATCCCAGCAGGCTAACGCAGCAGCTAACAGCTGACTGGCTAACCGTAAGCTAAGCAGCTATCACCTGAACATGTATACAATGACATAACACTCACCCAGACAGGCCGCCGTTCTGAACCTCTCCTCACTTTTTAAGAGAAAAGATAAACAAGATGTCAACACTGCTTTACAACGGTGATTTTACCAACACCCGACGGAATCAGCACAATACCAAACTGGCCTGTGTAGCTGACTTGAACATGGATCTGCCGCTATCGCACATCCATGCACATATCTCCTTGTGAAGGAACACTCTCATTTGGATATGAAAGAAGGGGCTTAACACGGGACAGAGAGAATCCACTCGTCCAGAACACACAGGGATCACCAGTGTTAATGGTCGCGGCCCACTAGTTAAAACTACAATGGTCTTCAGACCAAGGCCTTCTGTCGCCTAGGTGGCTGAACAAAGGACCCTAGCCTGGGGCCGGTTTCCATAAACATTGTCAAGTAGCCCCCATAGCACTAACAGACAAGTGAAGCCCGCCAGCAACAGTACTCACCCAACCTGAAACCCACCGCTTCTCACAACAGCGGCGTGTCCGACAGTTCAACTGTGGCCTGACAGGTTTCACCCCAACAAACACAGCAAGGAACTGCAGTTGAGAAGCATGCAGCGGCGTGCTCCCAATACGAAAACCGGTGGAGGGTTTTTAGAATGATCATCATCTTCCAGACACTCCAGTACGAAGACAATATCGCCGTATTTTCTCGAAAATAGTGAGAGAGAAAATAAAGATATGATGTCAACGTATCTCCTTCCTTGTAACAATATTTTTCTCCACGTCAACTAACAACACGTCAAGTGGGGTACTACCGAGGCACTTCCTTGTGGTGAAAGCGAGAAGGAGGAGAGCAGGTGACCACACACCTGCTTATGAAGGTAAGCTGATGAGGGGTGTGGTCAGACTAATACTGGTATTAAAGGTACATTTTTGTGGAATTTATTCAGTGCGCGTGCACGTACGCGAGGGAGTGCAGTGTGATGCCAAGCAGAGCCCCTAACGGAACAGAACTTGCGTGATCTTGGAGAGTGGAGTCAATGGAATCAATACAATAGGTTTATTGTATATATTTGTTATAAATCTAGGCATATGTTACTATAGGTGTCTAGATGTGATATGTATTCTGGCTGGTAATGCCCCGTCAGAAAGGAATTGAGAAGAAACACGTTATGTGTAAACACATGTTAAGTGCCACAAGTCAACGAGTGACACTTTGTATAATATTCTTATGTTTATTATATATGATTGGAGCTATGTATATGACCTGTATACTCTTTATACACTTATAAAACTACACTACAGTTAATGGAATATGCAGTCAGACGGGAAACAGAAACCTTTTGATAATGCATGGAGCTGCACAGTCCATTTCTCTGTCCATTTCTCTGGAATGTGCTCTCTCTATCTCCTGGCCTTGAGCTAAGAGCAGGCCCGAGCAAACAGCAGGCCGGCACACATGTTAACCCTTGCCTGTCCTACATAGAGTAGACATATATACTGTATGTACTATATATATATATATATATGTACTGTATCATACATGTATGTGTCCATATGTGAAGTGCATGGGCTGCTCTGCACAAGGCCAGAACCAAAAGAGCAGGTTGGCACAGAGATGAGATGAGACCAGAGGAGAGAATCACTGTCTTAGTTAAACTACAAAATACATATATTGTTGTGTGAATCTAACCTTTTGCGTATGTAATAATTATGGAAACATATATATACTGCTAGTATATATTAATTATATGCTTTATAATTCTACATATAAAAGTAATCTGTACCGACCTTTAAAGATTGAATGACTTCCGGTGGCATGGACTGAACACAGCTTGCGTCGTGTCGCAGCAAACCCTCGAATTATCACTATTTTTGAACCCATAATGAACAGAAACTAAGTTGACTTCACCTCGACATTTATCAGCTCCTTTTATTTTGTAAGCTGATTCTTTCAAAACGATCTAATCGTCCTTGAACAAACACATGTCCACGCGTGCACAAACAAAGTTCACAATGGAGAACGCTGACCTAGCGGTGCTCATGAGAACAATTGTACGAGAAGAACTTGCTACAGGACTCGAAACCAATCTAAAGCCGATCAAGGATCATCTAAACAAAATCCAGCTAAAGGTAACATCATGCCTGGACAAGATTGACTCTCTTGAGACGGCTGCCAACGACACTGATCAAAGGCTGTTACAACTGGAAGCGGAGAATAAATCACTATCTGAGGAAGTTAAATCATTAAAACAGAAGACGGAATCGCTGGAGGACCACAGCAGAAGACTCAACGTGAGAATCTTTGGGCTACCAGAAGGAACAGAACAAGGCAACCCGACACTGTTTGTAAACGAAATGCTGAGCGAACTTTTTGGTCAAGATCTAGGACGTCCACCTCACTTGGTCAATATCGCTCACCGCATCGGAGCAAATAAAGGCAAGACGCGATGCCTAATCGCTAAACTCAACAACTCTGATATAAGACAGACGGTTGTGCGTCTTGCCGGTGGGAAAGCTAGAGAGCCAGGCGGGCTACAGTACAAAGGACATAAAATCAGCATCTTCCGTGATGCCACAGCAGAACAACGCAAGCAGCAAGCCTCCTTTGATGAGCTCAGATCACTCTTACGCAAAACAAAACTGCGCTACGGGGTGGCTCACCCTGCTAAGCTGCTCATCACCTTCGAGGATAAGACTCACTCCTTCACCGAAGCATCGGAGGCAATGGACTTCTACACAACCGAGATCAAGCCCACATTAGACGCGGAGGCACACTCATCACCAGCGCCGACCTAGGACGAGACTGTCTACTACTGTACATACTGTACACATCATACAGAACACAGGTATGCCCATGGTGGCGCTGTCCACACTGGTCAGCTGAAAATATTGTGAACATTTCAGTCTAACGTGGCCACATGGACTTGGAGTAATATGAAACCCTCTTCTGTTTGGCACTGTTCATGGGTTTAAAAAAAAATATGATAACTTTTCTTTCTAACCATTAGTGCTGCTGTGGATGGTGCTGTTGTCATCATGATTGATGGGGACGTTAATATCACCCATGGCATTACTCTCCTTACCCAATATAACTTGGTCTATATATGGTTTATATTATTCATATATTTGTTTTGCTATTATTACAATCTATGTTATTAGCGACAGATATAGTGGTAACTGTGCTGGGTGAATTATTACTGCTGGTATCTTTATTTTATTTTATCTTTATTACCAGTAGTGTTGCTGTGGATGGAGCTGTGGTCACCATGACTGATGGGGACGATAGTATCACCATAGCATTACTCTCCTTACCCAATATAATTTACCATAAATTAAAGAAAGAAAGAAAAGGAAAAATAATTGATCTCCCTGTTTCCCTTCCAATTTAGTTTTTTGATAATGCATTGGATAGTTACTAACACAGGGAGACCAATAGAGGGAGCTGTTTGACCAGCTAACATGTCACAACTCTGCAATAGGCAGAAAATGGGAGGTAGGGAGATGGCTATGTGGAATAAGAATACTATGGTATTCTACCCACGCGACCGTCTTACGGGGGGGGGGGGGGGGGGGGGGGGGGCGTATTTGTGTTGAATGTTGTCCAGAGCTGCCAGACTCATTGTTTAATTTTCATTCTAGTGTGCTTTTCCAGGCTGTTCTCATTATTTCAATTGTATAGCCTACATGTCAGGATCCACTCGTATAAATCAGACGGATATGAATAACATAACGTTGGTCTTGTGGAATGTACGCGGTCTTGGGCAAGCTCTAAAGCGGGGCAAAGTGTTTGCGCATTTAAAGTCTCTTAACGCTGACATAATGTTTCTACAAGAAACTCACATAAAAGCTACAGAACAGAGGCGACTGAGGGCTAACTGGATATCTCAAGTTTACCAGTCACCTTTCACATCCAAAGCTAGAGGTGTCGCTATTCTTTTTCGCAAGAATATCCCATTCCAGCTTTCCTCAATAGTCACAGATCCAAATGGCAGGTATATTATGATTACTGGAAACATACATTCGTTCCCTATCACTTTATTGAACATATATGGCCCAAACACTGATGATCCAAATTTCTTCCGCAAAGTATTTGATTTAATTCCAGACCTAGGCACCACTAATTTATTAATGGGTGGAGACTTTAATTGCTACCTTGACCCATATCTGGATAGACTCTCCTCCCGCACCCCAACAGCAATAGCTTCTGTCCTAACATTAAATAATTTAATTAAATCTAGAAACATAGTAGATATCTGGAGACTACAACACCCAACGGACAAAGACTATTCGTTTTTCTCGCATGTCCATAAGTCATACACGAGAATTGATTATTTTTTAGTGGATGCAAAATTAATAACTAACATTGTGAATACCAAATATCATAATATAATAATATCGGATCACAGTCCAGTTTCACTAGAAATAAAGCTTGCTCTGCCCAAACAAAGCTACTGTTGGCGTTTTAACCCGTGGCTGCTCACAGACCAAGAGTTTATTAATTGTATGACAGCTCACTTGGAGGAATTCCTTGAGTTCAATGACACAGGGGAGGTCTCAGACTCCATACTCTGGGAGACTCTTAAAGCAGTAATGAGAGGTCATATAATTTCCTTTGAAAGTTCAAAAAAAGGGAACAGCGCCATCGTCTGGTGGAAATCGAAAACACACTTCCGACCCTTGAACAGACTTACAGGAACTCTCTTTTGCAAGAAGACTATAATAAGATCTTGAATTTAAAGTATGAATATAATCGCATTCTTAGTGGAAACATCGGTAAACTCTTATTGAAGCTCAAACAGAGACATTTCGAACTGAGCGACAAACCAGAGAGGCTGTTGGCCAGACAGTTGAAAGGAGCACAGGCGAGCCGTGCAATCCACAAAATTGTATCTAAAACAGGTGATTTGTTAACTAACCCTAAGGAAATAAACAACCGCTTTAAAGAATTTTATTCAGAATTATACAAAACAAAGTCTCAGGCCACTAACGCAGACTTTACAATTTTTTTTGACTCCCTCAACCTGCCAAAACTGGATGAGTCATCCAGGTTAGAACTCGATTCAGATTTTTCAGAGAGTGAGCTAGTTGAGGCAATTAAGTCATTCCCCTCTGGTAAGGCAGCAGGCCCAGACGGATTTGGCTGTGAATTTTACAAGACATTTCACAAGACACTTGCCCCAATCCTACTCAGAATGATCAATGACTCCATTAAGAATAACCGATTTCCGAACTCTCTGTATGAAGCAAATATATGTATCTTACTGAAGAAGGGCAAGGAGGAAACAGAGCCTGGGAGCTACCGGCCCATCGCCCTCCTTAATTTTGATCAAAAATCGATCACAAAAGTATTAGCCAATAGATTAGGGAGACATATTCCATCAATTATACACCCTGACCAAACAGGGTTTATCCCAGGCAGATTTTCATTTTGTAATGTACGTCGGCTCCTGAACAATGTTTATACCAACCACGAGGACAACTCCAGAGCGGCCATTTTGTCCTTAGATGCAGCCAAAGCGTTTGATCAAATAGAGTGGCCCTACATGCTCGAGGCACTTAAAAGATTTGGATTTGGAGACTCTTTTATTGCATGGGTCAAAATACTATATCTCTGCCCGACATCCTCTATCCTCACTAATAATGATAAATCTGGACCTTTTGACTTGCAACGTGGGGTCCGACAGGGCGATCCGCTTTCTCCCTTACTATTCGACGTTGCTCTGGAGCCCCTCGCGATAGGAATCAGGAGCCACCCCAATATCAGAGGCATTAAGATAGGGGACATGGAAAGCCGGGTGAGCCTTTACGCTGATGACACATTGTTATATCTCTCAGACCCAGAAACCTCTGTTCCTCCCTTGTTAGATTTCATTGAATCATTTGGTAAGCTTTCTGGCTACACAATCAATTGGGGTAAGAGTGAGTTCATGCCTCTCTCGGGCGGCCTGAACTCAGACTTTCTTAAGGCTCTACCATTTAAAGTAGTAAATGACCATTTTTCATATTTAGGACTCCGAATATCTAGAAATCCCAAACTCTTATTTAAACTTAACTATGCTGACATGCTCACAAAGTTAAAACTCAACATAGAGAAGTGGAGGACCCTGCCCTTATCTATGGTGGGGCGTATTAACGCAATCAAGATGGTGTCTCTTCCTAGATTCTTGTATCTATTTCAAAATCTGCCAATCTTCCTCACTGCAGCATTCTTTAAGACACTAGACTCTATTATTTTCCCATTTGTATGGGGATATAAAACCCATCGCATATCAAAAGGGCATCTGCAGAAGCCAACACAGGAGGGAGGCCTAGGCCTCCCTGCATTCAGGAATTATTATTGGGCAGCCAATGCTAGAGCTCTGACCTATTGGCAGAGGGGACTCTCGGGTGAGACACCATCTAATAATTCCCCCCTGTGGCTAAACATTGAAGCCACAGCAGTAAAAGGCTCCTCTCTCTGTACTTTGCTTTTTTCTAAAACAGAATCCCCTCAAAAGCTAATTGGTGACAATTTTATCTTAAGGAACTCACTTAGGATTTTGAATCAGATAAGAGGTGTTCACAAGCCACCAAATGTCTGTATGTATACCCCTATATGTCATAACCACTCCTTTTTGCCATCTCGGACAGATGGGGCATTTGCTGTCTGGAGGGACAAGGGACTCACGACCCTTGGAGACTTGTACATAGACAAACAGTTTGCATCATTCGACCAACTGAAAACAAAATTTAACATTCCTAACTCCCACTTTTTTCGATATCTCCAAATCAGACACTATGTCAAAGAAAAAATTCCACATTTTGAAACCATGCCAGAGAATTGCCCATTCTATGATCTCCTGAAGCTCCCTCCAGACTCCAGACACCTGATATCTCGCTTTATGTCCCTGTTTTCCACCTCTGTGTCCACTGACCATCTGAGAGATGCCTGGTCCACTGAGCTGAATCTAGAGGTGTCTGAGAACATATGGAATGAAGGTTTGACTAGAATCCAAACTTGCTCGATCAATGCTAGGTACAAATTGATTCAATTTAAAGTCATCCATAGACTCCACTACTCAAAGACCAAACTACACAGAATTTATCCATCTCTTTCTCCATTATGTGACAGGTGTAAAGTTGCAGAGGGCTCTTTAACACATCTCTTTTGGCTATGTCCTCATTTACAAAAATTCTGGGGTGAAATATTCCAGTGGTTTTCCAGGGTCTATGGAAAGGACATCCCCCCTGATCCAGAGTTGGCACTCTTTGGGTGTTCAGAGACTGCCTTAAGGTACACAAGGGAGGAACAACAGACACTAATGCTCGGCATGGTAGCTGCAAAAAAAATGATTCTAACCGATTGGAAATCACCTACACCCCCGTGTTTCCAGAAATGGCTCAATGAAATGATCACAATCATACAGATGGAGAGGATCCGCTATTACAGATCCAAAGAGCACAACAGGTTTTCGGACATATGGAGCCCATTCATTGACTATCTGAAGGACAAATAATTGCACTCTGCAGAGACTCACCCCTGTATATCATGTTTGACCTGCACCTTGTAACACCTGGCTATACAACACACTTTAATGCTTTGAGTTAAGTCACACTGTTATTTTATTTTCCTGTCTGGCAGTCCGTTTAGTTTTTTTTTAGTTTTGTTATGTCCGTTTATTTTTGTTCTGTCTCCTCCTTTTTGTTTGTCTGTTCTTGTCTAGTAAACTGAGAAATAAAGTATTTAAAAAAAAAAAGTAATCTGTACCGATGTGTCTGTCTCTCCTCCTCCCTCCACATGAATATACAGAACGGGAGTAAACCATCGGAATGTGAAGCGGGGCCCGCTCTCAGTATTGAGGCTTAGGATAAGGATTATAATATATATATTATATTATATGTATTATAATTCTATGCTTAAAATGAAAGAGAGTAATACTATATATTACTATACTGTGTAAATTCTGTGTTCACTGGATGAGAGCATCTCTGAGGACTTTCTGCCATAGCTCTGAGGAGTCGGGATGGGAGTTTTCACAGATGGCCTCGCAGCACTGCCTGGTTACCAGGTTAACCCTTCGCAGGTTCTGTTAAGATAGTATGTGGAGGGACTTTCTCATACTCGAATGATATGTAACTACAAAGTAATAAATAACGGAGGGAATGATAAGACACGTACTGTACACGTACAGTGAAATGATTGGATAAATATGTACTGACGTACTAAAACGTTGACTGGCTAGTGAAATTTCATCACTGTATCTGAACCAATGACAGAGAGATCTTGAATTCCTTTATAAAGGCTAACTCACTTCATCTCAAGAGAGATTTTTTATGGAGCTGCATTCTGATATATTGTAAGAAGAAACCTTTTACTTATAACCATGAACTGTGCATTTATTGTAATTTTGTATTTTAAAAAAATAAAACCTTTTTGAACCAACTTCGTATACATTCTTCTGACCATTCGGGTAAGCATTGAAATGTTTTGCATTGTAACTTTACCCATTTTTTAAGCATGATGAAGCACTGCCTCGTGATGTTTAGGATTTATGATGTAAGACTCTAGTAGAATGATCACATTATGTCTGTATCCACACAGACCCGGAATTGAAAGAAATATATCATATGTAGGCCATGCGTGTATGTAAGCATATATATATTCTCTATATATATATAATGTAGATTCTATACAATGGGCTTATTAAGTAAGGTTACAGTGGTAATACTTATTAAAAAAAAAAGTAGTAATACAACCGAGCTCTCAATTGAGCAGTATTACAAGTCATGTTGTAAAATGAATCCTTCCCGGTGCAAATAAAATAATAGACTCCGCAACTCCAATCACTTGACCTAAGGTCGATGACTGGGGGGGACGGAGCGGTGCGTGTGTCATGTCTGTCGGTCGGGTTTAACCCCTGCAGTTGGTGGACGCATTGAGTTCTGGATATCACAGACATCGCAGGACGCTGCTTGATGTTGAGATGAGCGGACCAATGAGTTATTGGGTTATCAATCTGACCGAAGGCTGATATGAGCATTTAACAGTATGACAGAGGATTTGGTTGTATTCCTTATATGCAGCTTATATTGTTATTAAAAATAAAAGAATCTACTGTAAGACAATTTATATAAAACCTCTTGGGTGCCTAAGGAGACTTTTGCATAGTGCTGTCTTTTCTATCTTCAGCTAAAAAACACACACAATGTACATACACACTACTGTGAGACAATAATAATCATACACAAAGGGATAATGGCTTATAGCAGACTTAATGATTTTATAATATTTCAGATAATGAAATTAAATGTTTATCATCAACTATCCAATTACTATTTATATTGTAACGTTTGGCCACTTTAAATCATTGAACAGAGAGAGAGAGAGAGAGAGAGAGAGAGAGAGAGAGAGAGCCCCTCTAGTCTGAGTTGCCGTCGACAGTTGATGATGTCACACACACTAGACTCGGATGGCAACAACACCCGGAACCTGCCGGGATGCCCGATGCATGAAGCGATATACTTAAGAAATGAATAGCCAATAAAAAAATCCCTATATGTCCCTATGCCATAAATGTCATGTATGTTGTGTAGGGATGAACCGAAATTTCGGCACCGAAAGTTTTCCGCCGAAAATGGCAAAAAATTGCCTTTCGGCCGAAAGAGTTTTTTCACCGAAAAGATATCACCGAAAAAGAAACAACCTAACAACCTCGCGTGTTGTTGTGATGATGTCGCGCTGTCGGGAGTCGCGCTGCCCCTATGTAAACTCTGCGCGTAACGCGTCCAACAAATGCGTCCCCAATGTGCTTCCATATCCTCATTCACTATTATGCCCGTCGCGGTAGGAGTGATCTAATATGCATATCATTCGCGTGTTGTTGTGATGATGTCGCGCTGTCGGGAGTCGCGCCGCCTCCATGTAAACTCTGCGCGCAACGCGTCCAACAAATGCGTCTTCAACATGCCTTTACATCCCCATTCACCATATGCCCGTCGCGGTTAATCACTGAGTGATCTAATATGCATATTATTCAGAGCGAGAGGGGGGGGGGGGTTGTGTTTCTCACATTGACGCGGTCTGTCTGTTGCGCGTCTACTGTGCCGAATCAAGCGAGCACATTGAGCTGGGGACTAGAAAGGTGCGCTCAGTAGAGCACAGATGTCCGCTGCGCAGCCAGAGAAAAGATGGAATTAATGTACTGTATGCATTCAGAAGTGCTGAATAAATGTTTTATGGACCCATAATAGTGATTATTTATTATTTAAGTTAAGTTTTGCCATAATCATATATTTTTCCATAATCATAATGTTCCACAACATTGGTAAAAAAAATTAATCATCTATGAATCATTTTCGGCCTTTCGGCTTTCGGTTTTCGGCCAACTGTTTTCTATTTTCGGTATCGGTTTCGGCCAAGAATTTCCCATTCGGTGCATCCCTAATGTTGTGTATGTCATAAATGTCTATATGAATTGAAAATGGGGGACCCTGATGTAAACAAGACAAACGTCTTTCTCAGGTCTGCATCCCCTTAACAATTGTGTGTATTGAGCCGTACTGTATTGTACCCATTCTGCAATCTGTCAAACAAAGTTTTCATTCATTCATTCATTCATTCATTCATTCATTCATTCATTCATTCATTCATTCATTCATTCATTCATTCATTCATTCATTCATTCATTCATTCATTCATTCATGTGAAGTTCTTTGAACCCCTGTTGTCAAGCGTCTTCAATATACCCCCCCCTCCTCACTAATGGAACTGGTGTTGCAGAGTCACGTTAGTTAGTTATTTAGACACTGCAGTTTAGCGTTAGTTGAACGGCTAACTGGCGTTAGCCAGAGGCTACTAGCGTTAGCCATGTTGATCAATTCTATTCATGTCTCCTCCTCGACTTCCATTGTTTGTTGATAACTGTGACGCGGCTCTCGCCTTATGTAGTAGCGAAGCAATAGTATCTGCTGTGTGTGCAGTCACAGTGCACTGCTGACAGAAGTGGATGAGAGGAAATTATATGAATGCATCGGTTTTGTTTAATGTAGATATCTAAAAATGTTTCTCTCCTGGCTCACAGAACACAAACATGCCCTTGTCCTCTGTGACAAGGCAATGATTAACCTGTAGCCAGCCAGCCAGCCAGCCTGTTATCTCAACCTCCCTCTAATGGAGTAAATGTTCGTCTGGAGTTTCAAGTTGAAGTTGCAAGATTATTCACACACAACTACGACACACAACTTATCTGGTCGTCAACTATTCAAATCCGACACTGAAGTGCTGTAGATGACCTAAAAGGTGTATATTGATATCACAGACCCCACCCCCCCCACGCGGCCGCAGTGGAGATAAGAGGAGTAAATTAAATAAATACTCATCCATTTGCACAGCAGCGCAAGATCAGCCTTGAATCACAGATAAGCAATATCAACGATATTATAGGAATAAAATGTTGCCAAGTCTACTATACAAGGTACTCGTACATTACAGTAAAATGCTTGGTCTGTATAACAATACTTAGCTAAATACTTAATTTAGAATGCAGATGATACACGCTTATGCTATTCAAATTACACAAATTACATCAAACATACTGTAGCTATTTAAGCAAAATAGCACAGTAGGTATACATTTACAAATAACAAAACATTCAATCTTTCCTCCTGACACATTTTCTCACATGTCTGCAGACCTTTCAAATTCATTCAGTCATTCATTTCCATCAGCAAACAGTGAGAGAGCAGGGGGTTTGTGTGTGTATAGATTTAGATAAAATGAGATATGGTTTGATAGACAAATATGAGAGAAAATGAATGTGCTTATCAGTATATACTATTATTCTTTTTTCCAGTATGGTCCTGTAATTTCGATTTGTTTATACACATAAATGTATATACAAAATAAACCTTTTCTACAAAGAGGTATTTAATTGAGCTGCTCCTTGTTTTCAAAAGAGAGAAAAAAAAAAGAAAAAAAGAGAGAGAGAGATTTCCTCCTTGAATTGACTTTATTAATTTTGTTTAAATTGACTGATATACAGAACTCAAGTTTGCACTGACGTGTGTGTGTGTGTGTGTGTGTAAAGGGAGAGAGAGAGAGGTGTGTGTATGTAGGATTGATAACACAATCCGCTGTAATAGCTGACTTCACTTCAAACACGGCTGCAGCCAAAAAAAAATTATAAATAGAAGAACCGCGTGCACCACTGATACTAAAGCTGGCCAGCATTAATCAATGTAGCCTGTTTACCAAGGCTTTACCTTTACACTGAAAGGGATAAATAAATTCAGTAGTCTGTTTTCCAAGACCGTAGCCTGTCTACCAAGGCTTTTCCTTCACACTGAAAGGAATACAAAAAAAATACATAGTCTGTTTACCAAGACCGTAGCCTGTTTACCAAGGCTTTTCCTTTACACTGAAAGGAATAAAAAAAGAATACATAGTCTGTTTACCAAGACCATAGCCTGTTTACCAAGGCTTTTCCTTTACACTGAAAGGAATAAAAAAAAATACGTAGTCTGTTTACCAAGACCGTAGCCTGTTTACCAAGGCTTTTCCTTTACACTGAAAGGAATAAATTAAAAAAAAATTTAAATTAAAATAAAATAATAATAATAAAAAACGCACCAATTTTACCAGATTAGCCCAAAGCAAACCATTCAAACAATACAACACATGAACTCATTATCAAATACTGTAGGTTTTTTGGAGGAGAGGCCTGGAGATTACTCACAGAATGAAAATACTGAACCCAGAGCCAATAAACATATGTCAGCAAGGTGTTTGCTTACCTTAATCCTGGTCTCTGAATTCAGTACCCGCCCTGATGAGTAGCTCTGTTAACGACCTCTGACCTCTCCTGGCTGTTGGCTCGCCAATAATGTGGAGAAGATTGGGTTGTTCCTCGAATCAGGACAAAAGGATATCGAATATTAGACACAGGACAATGAGTTCAAACATCATGTATGGTATTTATTGAATAATCAGAAAGCATAATTACATGAATTATCGGGTGGTCCATGGATCACGACAAGCTTGTTGACAGCAATGCAGTATAGCAGAGTGGCCAAGGAGCTCTCCTTTCCTCTATTCTAGATGGTCTGATATACTGTCCGACCTAGGGTGTCTTCGCTGGCTGACAAATCAAGTGTGAGACACCTGTGTCCTTTCCCATATGATCCAGCTCGGACCAGGATGCATAGTTATGTAACAGGAAAAATGCACAGGCGCCCACCCCGCACTGACCAGCCACCTTGCTGGAGATAAGGGGGCCCCTGTAACCTTGGCCTAAAAGCCTCTCCATGTAAAATGAAACTATAGTGTTCTCAAATGTTTATGATACTGATTGTACTGTAATCCTATTTATCAATGACTTTTAACTTAATCAATGTTCCTAATTAACTAATATATTTACATATGATATGAGCCTAAAGTCTGACGTTAATTTCCGACACTCCTCTCTGAACATGAATATAAAACAAAAGGGTGATCTATTAACTGTGTAAACCTTATGCAATATTCATCATTGATATTTGGATACTTGAAATCTGTATGAACTGAGTAGTTAGTATCAAATGAAATAAGATGTTACAGCTCCATGCATTAATTGAATAAACAACTATTTGCTCATTACCAGTATGGTATTTCTTAAATTGTACAGCTTTTTGCACATCTTTGTCAGGGAATTCCAACAATTCTGGACCTGAATGTACCAGTTAATTGTAATCATCTCTCTCTCCTTATGTCTAGTCAAGCCAGGTTGTGGAGGAGAGAGACAGGGATGAACAGGCTATAGACTAATTTGCCCATCCTGAGCCTGCTATGATGCAGGTGTTTTTACATCACCACCCAAAACAAGATTCAGCCAAGAGCGAGTGAGTACACTGGTCCACTTGTCCATGGCACTTACTACCCAGCTTTGTAGTGGTTTGGGGGAATAGTACAGTAGGTACGCATATTTAAGGGGACCGTAAGGATGGTGTACTGGTGGGTGGTGTCCGACCGATTATGGTGGGCCGGTCTGGGCCAAAAAAATAAATGGACCTCCCTAATTTCTAAACCCTGGCTAGGGCCCTGAATAGCAGTAGTAGCGTTTGTGGTTTGGAGTGCAATAGTATAAATGGTTTGGCCCCTGTGTTGGCTGTGACACCTAAATGTAAAATTGCACATTGCATGAGCTGCGATAAATCCAGCCCTTGTGGCATTGTAGTGAGAATTGCATGTAACAATACGCCCATAGCTGTACTGTGTGTGTGTGTGTGTGTGTGTGTGTGTGTGTGTGTGTGTGTGTGTGTGTGTGTGTGTGTGTGTGTGTGTGTGTGTGTGTGTGTGTGTGTGTGTGTGTGTGTGTGTGTGTGTGTGTGTGTGTGTGTGTGTGTGTGCATGTAGAAGTTCAACTACTAGTGGTAGGTTTTCCCTTCCCCTAGGGTTGCCATGTGACCTGGAAGAGCACCAGTGATGGGCTGCTGGCCACCCGAAGCAAAAGGGAACAGGTTCCATATCCTATACTGTGTTGATTTGATTGTGCAGATAAGTGATAAATGGTAAATGGTGCATTTATATAGCTTGCATATAAATCCAAAGCGCTTTACAATATTGTTCCTCACATCCACCCATTCACTAACCCATTCACACACCGTTGGCGGAGGCAACCATGCAACATGCTAAACGGCACATTGGGAGCAGTTAGGGGTTAAGTGTATTGCTCAGACAAAGACACTTCAATGTGCTGCCTGGGAGAAGCAGGAATCGAACCGGGAGCCTTCCCTGAGCCACTGTAATTTGGCAAATTGTGTTCACTCACTCAGTCAAGGACGGTCTAGCCGGGAAGTTTGTCGGACGCATGCGCAGGTACTGCCGTGGGGTCTGCGCTCGTTCACTTTTTCAGTTGTCTGGCGAAGGTTAAGCACCACCACCAAAAACAATGGTTCTGTGTGTGTGTGTGTGTGTTTGTGTGCGTGCACACTGTGCACGTGTGAATGAATGGATGTCCAGTAATAGAGGATAAATGGTCCCATATCTCTGTGATCTCTGTCTCTGGGTGTTTCAGAGCCCTGCTAACAAAAACCATGTGTCGGAGTTCAGTGTGTCCTGACATTTACTGAGTGTTCTTTACATCCGCATGCACGCGCGCGCGCACACACACACACACACACACACACACACACACACACACACACTAACACATACTGCGGAAAGGGAGAATATCACTGTTAATGCGTGTCATGATGCCCTCTAAAAAACATTTGGCACCTTTGAGAAACAGCGGCGCATGTCACTAGGGTCTAGGTCACGGTGAACCGTGTCACAGAGGTCCGAGAGAGTAAATGAGAAGTGTCCATTACGCCAGGTTCGGTTATCTGGAAAGACACTGTCGGACAAGGAGCTTGTCGGTTCAGGATGAATTTACTTGTCCCTGGATGGCAGGCGAGGAGGGGGGAAGCGAGGGAGCGTTGAGGTCTTAGTGCTGCCTCTCCGTCCTCCTCTCTCCCCCTGACAACATGTCCATCAACTACCACAACATCTCTATTTAGTGCTAATGAGAGGTTCCAATGAGTGACCCTAAATTTCACACCGGACCGCAATGTCCATGAGCAATAACGCTGGATGTATCATCCTCCCTTCACGTCTCACTGAACGATGATATGCTTATAATTAGGCAAATACATAAACACCTACATGAACACAGAAGGAGCTGAAAAGAATACCGTACCAATTTTGAGAACTAAACATTCATAATGAGGATGTCACAAGGACTACTGGCCATTGGAAGCTATAGACTGGTATAATTCTGGCGAAAACATTCCCCAAACATTTATTTATGTATTATTCTAAAGAGGGTTAAAATAAATATACATATTATTTACAAGAGGTATCAATTAGGATGAAGAGACACCTCAGGAAGAAGCTCGTCTGTCACATGGCTTTTACGGTGGGTAGGTGTGTTGAACCCAAGTGCACGACAGAACGGGTAGACAGGAGGCAGGTGTTGATTCTCAAACAAAAGAAGGTTTTATTTGTTGCTGCGAGATATCAAAAAGGGCATACACGCCGATAACGGGGAATAAAGAAAATGGGAGACTACTCTCGTCTCCAAACAGGGAAAACAAAGGAGAGACAAACACTGTCTCAAAAATACGTTACCGCAAAAAGAAGTTTACAGAACTATACTTGAAAACAGGGAAAACAAGGGGGAGAAAACTCTGTCTCCAAAAAACGTAGTACGAAAACAAAACATGTCGGGTGACGGTGCTACATAAGCACATAACACGGTATCCAAATGGCAATGCAACACACGGTAATAATATAAACGGCAAACTAACTTATCCTCCAAGACGATAAGCGTTTCTTCAGTAAAGAGTACTCACGGTAACTGTTCAGTGAACGACTGACAATCTGAATAGCAAACAAGGAGGACATATGAAGCAGAGTAAACTATACACACCAGGTACCAATCAGGGCAATCAGGGCAGAAAGACAGGTAATTACTACTGGGCAACGCCAGGGCTTTTGCTCCCAGGTGAGAGCAAAACCCCAAACGTTACATATGGCGTCCGCATGTGAAAGTCAGTGATGTACCTGAACGCATTCAATGAACGATCGTTCATGAACTCATTCATATTTTGGGCAAACTGAACTTACTGTATTTCCACTAGATGAACGTAATTGTGAATGCGTTCATTCTCGGCACTCTAGTCTATCACAGTATAACTTCATTCAAAAGTGTGCCAGATTTGGGACGGGCGCACGGGTGCACACACACACACAATGTTCTGATCTGATCTCTGCAAACGACGAGAGGGCCTACCTGGAAGAGGTAGAGGATCTGGCACGGTGGTGTCAGGAGAACTGCCTCTACCTGAACGTCAGCAAAACAAAAGAGATGATTGTGGACTTTAGGAGGTCGGGGGTCAGGGACTACAGCCCCCTCAGCATCGACGGGGCACCGGTCGAGAGAGTGAACAGTTTTAAGTACCTCGGAGTCCACATATCCGAGGACTTGACATGGACCACACACATTGACAGTGTAGTCAAGAAGGCACGGCAATGCCTCTACTTCCTTAGGCGCCTAAGGAAGTTCAAAGTGAGTCAGAAGATCCTTAAGAACTTCTACTCATGGGCGGCTAAGTGGCGCAGTGGGCAAAGCGCTCGCCACTAATGCAGGAGATGCTGGGTTCGAGCCCAGCTCTCGGCATTGCTACCAGCTTGGCTGGTCGTTCATACTAACGCAATTGGCAGCGTTAGGGGGTGGGAAGCTGGTGGGTGGGGATCGGACGTTGTGGACAGCGACTCCTACAGGTCGGTTGGTGCGCCTGCGCAACAGAATCAGGAAGCAACGAGGGCGGCGTGACCCTCCCACGCAGACCCTCGCCGCTGAGAGATTGCACTGTTCAGGTGAAAAGATGCAACAGCTGCCTTCTCGTGTACCGGAGGGGACACGTGATGCAAGGCTTGGTCCACATTGCAGCCAGCCTGTGGGAGACATGGCCTAACAGCGATCGAGACAGGGGAGGGTAGAATTGGACAATACGAAATTGGGATGGGAGAAAAATAGAAAAAATGGAAGAAAAAGTAGATAAAAAATAAATAAAAAAGAACTTCTACTCATGCACAATAGAGAGCATCCTGACTGGTAACATCACCTCCTGGTTTGGGAATAGCACTGCAGCAGACTACAGAGAGTGGCAGTACTGTATACTGTATTGTAACTCAGTTAAAAAAAAATCGACTCTGTATATTGTATATTGTATGTATATTGAACACTTGTGTTTGTTTACGTACTTTTGACTTTCTATTTTATACTTTATCTATTTTTATCTAGCACACTCTCAGGAGCAAAACAGAAAAAAGCATCTCATATAAAAGTATTCTGTATTTTTGTATGGCAACTAATAAAGAAACTTGAAACTTAACTTGAACACACACCAAAAGGTTTCGGTGTGTGCATGTTGCACGGGGAGAGAGATACTCTTTTACGAGCGACGCTGGCTGCCCCTTCAAAGCAATGGTAGGGGAAACACTGATAAATAATCACAGTGTGATGGAACAGATGGACAGATGATTGTTGTCTGTGGTTCTATATGGATTAATTAAGAACTATGAACTGAACTAGTTCATTTTAAAATGTGTGAACTGTGAACTGAACTAGTTCATGTAGAAAGTGAACTTTCCGAACACTGGTGAAAGTGCACAATCAGGCATCTGCTGCTTCCGGACTCACTGTCAGTCAATTTATTTCACGCACAGTGGCTGGACCGGGATGTTAAGGGGAGACACTGCAGGTGAATAGGGTAAAAAAATTAACTAATAGATATCACAATGAAACTTCCCCAGTTGATTACTTATATTAAGACAAGACTTTTTTGTATTACAAGTTTTCTGAAATTGTATGTTTAAATATGCAAATGAGGCATGATCTACTTAAATATGCACTAATTTGCATATAATTCCAGGACAGAAATCTGAACATTGGATAAAGCCATTTTCAAAATTATAGTTTCATTTTGTTGACATATTAGAGCCAAAGGTTATTACAGAGGGGATTTTGGATATCTCTTTTTATCACTCCATAAATCAGAAAATACTCCATTCAGTCCATTTTTATGGTAAAATTCCATATTTCGCCATGTTTTTAGGAATAAAATGTGATATAAATCAGGGTATGAATGCGATATCAACAAACCCTTCTGTAAATACCTTCAGAACATAGATATGAATAGAACTGGAAGGTTTGGTGTATGTGTGTGCTACTGAAGTGGAGATTTCTGGCTCAGAGTATGAGGAAAAACTCTTAAAACTCATTTTTGGGAAAACGCCTTCAAAGTTCTGTATTGTAAAATGCCATACTTTTTTTTTTAAACAGATATTTACAAACACAATACCTAATCAAACCATTAGTAATAGACAACCTAAACACATGCCTGATAACTGAATAATAATAATAATGATGTTATTGAACTGAACATAACTACACACAGGCTACAAACAAGGTAGTACAGTGTAGTACCCCCTAATAGGCAAAAATATTTGAATAGATATCACTATGAAACTTTCCCAATTTGTTATGTACATATAAACTAAGAAAAAATATATTGCAAGTTTTCTGAAATGTATGTTTATATATGCAAATGAGGCACTTCCGCATTAAATATGTGCACATTTATGGATGCAATAAGGCAAAATGATGTAAAATAAACAACTAAATGTGTGTTATTGACGTTTTATTGTCACTAGTTTCATAGAAGACATGTTTAGGAAGCAAAATATAACAAAATCTCAAAATCAACAAAAAAAGTATATTTGACTATTCACCTGCAGTGTCTCGCCTTAAGCTGTGGCCATTAGGTTGGAGGAACACAGCTATGTTATGATGTTGCTGCTGCTGCTGCTGCTTCTGTGTTTGAAACCTGAAGAGTTTTACATCTGTATGTTGTGTGCCTTTATGTACACAGCAGTGCATCTGCCCACGCAGCCAGGGTGTATATACGCCCTAGGGGACCGAGAGCAGGCGTTCGGGTGCTACAGGATGTTGTTCTCCTACTCAGAGACAGACTCCTTGCTGCCACTGACACCAGGAGAGTCTGTGAAGTCGGGGTCTCCTTGGTTACTGCATGCCTTAAACTCCCGGTTCTCAAAGCCCGGTCTCAAATATTGAATCACCTCGATCGCAATTTATTTTTATCACATTTCAATCAACGGCACACATGTTTTGCGGTTTACCCTTTATTCTATGGAAACGGATTTTTTTTTGATTTTGATTTGATTTTAAAGAATTGTCATGTACACCATTACATCTCAAGTGTATCAGGCAAAACCGATCAAGATTGGATAGTAGTATACTGCATAGCAGTATACTGCATAGTAGTAGATGGTAGTATCCTGCACATCAGCGCCTGAGCAATGGAGCACGCAGAGCAGCTGCACCCCCACAATTGAACTTGGGGGAGCAAACGTGTGCTTTTGCACCCCCACTTTTTGATCATGTGAAAAATATGATATGTCCCTTCCCAATATATAACTGTAAACATAACCGTAATTTCAATCAAATTAATAATACGCAATGACACTTAATAGCGAGTTTTTAAGTTTCCAAAGATTGTGCCCCCCCTGCCCCCCACATTTTAATGGTTTGATCCAGTGCCTCCCACGGCCCCTCCCTCCCCCAGCAGTCAGTGCACATGCAACGCCGAGCTTTCAAACCACCCCGTATCTCTGTCCGAAACCCTCGTGCAACTGTGAGTAGCTTTGAAATGTCTCTGTGATACTTGTATAACGAGCGGTTCGGGCAGAACCAGTCCTTCATGGTCAACATAGGACGGTTGGTTTGCTATTGAGGAGCAAGTGACTGTGGATTAGGGTGACCAGGTGTCCCCCTTTTGGTTGTACTGTCCCACCATTTGACCAAATGTCCCGCGTCCCTCATATTGAGAGGATGTCCCTCTTTTCGAAGCCAAAAAAAAACATGCGTCTAAAAGCCCCTCCCTACAGACAGTAAACGTAGCAACCCGCCTCTTGTCCACACACATTGCTCTGATTGGTTATAGTACTTTAGCGCGCTGCTTGCCTGCTTGTGACGTGACGTGACTGAGTCGTGACGCTACCTCATATCGCAGATCTGATTGGTTATAGTAATTTAGCGCACTGCTCTGCTCGTGAGAGTTGAACTTGTAACGCTACCTCATATCGCAAATCTGATTGGTCAAAAAAAACACAACAACATTACAAGCGAACTAGTTCAAGATGGAAAGCAGTAAAAAGAAACGGACCTGCAGTTACAACCAAGACTGGCAAATGACACATGACTGGGTGAGGCAGATGGCAGGCAATCCGCAGCAGGCTTTCTGTGTTTTGTGTCATAGTTCGTTTTCAATTGCGCATGGAGGAGAATACGACTTGAAGCGCCACAGTGGACGTGAGTCTCACTTGAAAGTGGTTCACCAAAAAGAAACATCCTGATCTATGGATACGTTTCTTTTTAAACCAAACAATGATAGCCAGACGGACAAGGTCACTGCAGCTGAGATAACAAGTGTCTATCACACAGTACAACACTCCCATTCATACAGGTCAGCCGACTGTGGTATGAAACTAGCTCCTGTCATTTTGCCAGACTCAGTTATTCTAATAAAAAAATTTACATTATCTATCTGTCCCACTTTGTCCCACTTTGTCCCACCAAAATCTTACTGTTGTCCCACTTTTGGACTTTTTGCATCTGGTCACCCTACTGTGGATTCACACGGTGCATCACAGTCACGGAAGGGGCTAGCTACCTGGTAGATCAAAGCCCATGAGAGTTTGAGTTTATTATGATCCCCATTAGCTGTTGCATGACAACAACCAGTCTCCCTGGGGTCCACACAAAACATAAAACATTACATTCGATAAGACTTTTACAGAACAGTAGATAAAAAACTGATTTCCGAAGTCCATTTTCCTTCAAGCATTGACTTTCATATTTTCCATCAAATACCACTTATTTTCTGATTTTCATTTCATTGGAAAGAAAATAATGATAATAATAATAATGATAATAAAATAAGAATAAAGTACTTATATCTGCATTTACAGATGCCAGCCTTCAATTCATTATGAATTGAAAATGGGGGGCCCTGATGTAAACAAGACGAAAGTCTTTCTCTGGTCTGCATCCCCTTAACAATTGTGTGTATTGAGCCGTACTGTATTGTACCCATTCTGCAATATGTTAATAACATTTTTAATCAATCAATAACAGATTGCAGAATGGGTACAGCATACAGTACAGTACGGCTCAATACACATGATTGTTAAGGGGATGCAGACCAGAGAAAGATGTTTGTCTTGTTTACATCAGGGTCCCCCATTTTCAATTCATAATCAATTGTAAGTAAGGGTGCAATTATCACCGTGCAATCCATTCTTTGTGGATCCCGCACTTAGACTAGTTGAAACATTTTCATAAGAAAGAGGTGAAATGCTAATAAAAAATTTTCATAATGATGTTCAGTGTATTCATAAGTCAAAAGTGTATTGCTCTCCTTAATGTAGAATTATATGGTGACTATGTGCAGACTCAGGAAGGAGAGAAAGAGACACAAGAGTTACAGGTAATGGAAATATCAGACAGTCAGCTTAAAGTGTAGGATAACATAACAAATTAAGACACAAATACTTGGATCATATATCCCCCCCTCTCTCCCTTTCTTTACAGAGTAGCATAAAGATTGTGTATTCAAACCAGTTCAGTGTATTCATAAGTGTATTGCTCTCCTTAATGTAGAATGATATGGTGACTGTGCAGACTCAGAGAGGAGGCAGAGAAGGAGAGAAAGAGACACAAGAGTTACAGGTAATGGAAATATATATTTTTTTCTCGTTCTTATTAAAAACTTGGCCTATTTGAAAGGAGATTGATTTAATAAAAATAAAAGAGCGAAAAATCAATATACAGTATATATACAGTATATTTATATATATTAATATATTATTATTATAGTAATTGGCTATCATACTGCAATATAAACTGAGTTTTATAGTGAAAAGAGCAGCTTTATTGGTCAAGATTGAAGGCTCTATATTGTAGGAAATTGCACATACAGGTGTTCATTAAATAAAATAAAAAAATCTGCCGTGGAGGGGGTCGTGCCAAACCACCCCTTGCCTGTCACTTAATAATCTTGCACCCCCACTTTCAACTATAACTAGGCGGCCATGATCCTGCATATTGTGAGAATGTGTTGACGAATGTGTGCTTACACCATAAAATACACAACACAACAGGACGTTGTTTAGAATGTTTATTTGGAATTTGCCATGAAGGGGTGAGATGAGGAAGGGGTCTGAGATGAGGAAGGGCCGAGGTTGAGCCTGCTGCTCCAGGAGAGAGTGCACTCTTTCCTGTGGGCAGACCTTGAGCGCGGTCCATCTCTTCGAGGGAGAGAGCAGCCAGAGGTCGACCATTCATCTTGCAGGGGTTGACATGCCGGCATCGTACCTGGAATGTGCAAGCTCCCCAAAAAGTGTATCCAGCCGACTAGAACAGCAAGAGAAAGCAGACTACGAAGCTATGGCAGATTACAGTATGATGGCAGATTACAGTATGATGGCAGATGGCAGATTACAGTATGATGCCAGATGGCAGATTACAGTATGATGGCAGATGGCAGATTACAGTATGATGCCAGATGGCAGATTACAGTATGATGGCGAGTACGATCTGGAGTGGAGGAAGGGGGGTGCACCGTGCACCTAGCAGAGATTGATTGATTAGTGACAATATAAGGGGGCCTTGACCGATGAGTCCTATTGGAGACCCTGGAAAATACGAAGCTGTGGTTATCATTCAACTATTCGCAAGCTTCGAGTTATTAGCAGGCTCCACTAATAGAAAGCCCTCTGACTTTTTCTAACTCTGAGTTGGCCTGGGAAATTATGTGTATGGAAATGTTTCTCAATCTTTTACACGTAAAATGGACAAAATACATTCAGTATAAAGCCACTTTACAAGATTGCAGTGACTGTTCTACCCCCACATTGGTTATGTGCACCATTGAGGTCATGGATCAGCGTTATACCGTCTTCTGTCCGACCTACAACATCTAAACCATGCCTATTCTAGTTCATTGCTGGGTTAAGTACTTCTATTCTATTCACATATATGCTTACCATATGTATCTATTGCTATGTCCGCCCATCACAAACACGCAAACTGTCTAACGCCTGTCCCCGTCTCCCTGTCTCCCTGTGAGTGGATGTCTCGTGGTGATGACCGGAGTGGTGGACGTCCCGTGGTGATGGCCGGGAAAATGTGATCCTCTCTACGTCGCTCCCATACCTCAAATGGATCCGTCATCAGCTCTATTTTCAATCTTTCAAAATGTTCTTATGTACGCCAGTTGCTATTGCATGTACTTATTTGTCTTTCATTACACGTATATGTATACTTACCAACTGTTTCACCATACTTACACTACTATCACCGACATCTAAGAAGGGAGATCCCCCCTTGAACGGCCCTTCTAAGGTTTCTCCCCTCCACATTGCCTGTGGTGCTTTTTTCCTATTGCTAGGTTTTTAGTGAGTTTTTCCTTACCTTCGCGTGGGGTATGTCTGAGAGTGTTGCATTTATTTATTTTACATTTTATTTTAGATTTCATGGTGTTTTTGTTTTGTTCTTGCTTTATTGTGATGTTTCTTCTTGACTTGTTTAAAGAAGACATGTCAGGCCCATGGGGACATTAACATGTGTTGTCGGGCCTTACGGATACATTTGATTTGATTTGATTTACTTAAATGATTGATTATTATTATGACACCCTGGTTGATTTTCCATGCACTGTATAGTATTATGTCTCACCTGTTCACCAAAAAGCATCCATTGTGCAGTCGTTCTTTTTCTACATCATATCTGTATTGTATACTGCATATTGTACAACCACAATACAGTATGTCATAACAACAATTGAATCACATATTTATAATTTTGCTTCTGACGTAAAATAGATAAAGCGCTTGTCAATCAAACCTACACCTCAACTCCTGAAGTATGTTGCAAGTCGAGCCATAACTCGCATTCACAACCATCTATTCCCAGCCGCCCTCCCTGACTGAATAACTACATTAACTCCAATCGGCAGAAAGCATGCACTTCACTGTTGACAGAGCAGGGTCTGTGCATAGATATAAATACCTGGCTAATCATCAAATGCGCACTACTGAGAGATGGACGAGAGGCCAATCAGAGGAATAATGGCTTGAGTTGCAGCACCTCAGCAGGCGGCCCCCGCTGCCATCAGGGGTAATGTCCACCTTGACCAGAGGCCTAAGTGTGCTGTTTGATCAATGCTGTCTGATGGGAAGGGGAAATCAGGCCGGTAAGCAGGCCCTTGGATGCTAAAAGGGGAGCGAGAGAGAGGGGGGCCTGAGGGACCTAGCATTAAAATGTATGGTGAGAGTTATATTGACGCCCATGTTCCGAGAAGTAGGGGTGTTTGACACTATAGGGCTCTCTCTGATCATACATAAGTCTGTGTGTGTGTGTGTGTGTGTGTGTGTGTGTGTGTGTGTGTGTGTGTGTGTGTGTGTGTGTGTGTGTGTGTGTGTGTGTGTGTGTGTGTGTGTGTGTGTGTGTGTGTGTGTGTGTGTGTGTGTGTGTGTGTGTGCGTGTGTGCGTGTGCGTGTGTGTGGGTGTGTGTGTGTTCGAAAATATACACTATAACTGCTGTTGTGACATGGTTTTGATTGATTGATTGAAAACTTTATTAACACATTGCAGAATGTGTACAATACAGTACGGTTCAATACAAACAATTGTTTTTTTTTTATCAATTTTTTTTATTATTATTCACATGAAACAAGACAACACATTAAACACAATCACAATACATAGAACTTCACAAGAAAATAACAAAAACAATAATAATACAGAATAACAATTTATACAGACAAAGAGAAAAGAAGACCTTATAAATTTTAAATCCAAAAGGTACTATCCAATAAATGGTCTTTCCCAGTGTTCAGCCCCGATTCCCGGCTGTGTGACCCTATATAAATAAAATGTACATCTCCAATTCACCACAAGGACCACTTTTTGAGAACACGACCCGAAAACAGAGCAATGAACCTTCATGACAAAACAAAAACCTGTAGCGGTGTTCCATAGACTCACAGAGACCGTGTAAAAGTGACCAAACAGTGAAGAAATAGTTAAATAGCTGCCCCCCCATAAAATCCCCAGCTAAACTCAAGAGGACAAGACAAAAGATAAGACAGACAAAACATTTCCTCCTCCCCCTCCCAGAGACCCCCGGACTCACCCAAACACGCACCTCAACCCCGCTCAGCCGCACACGGCGGTCCTGACCTTTTCGGCTGCTGCAAACCACAGGTCAATACCTGCCTGTCCCACCCCAATCACCCACGCCGTGGATATCTCAAGATAAATCACATCCAATAGTGTTAGGGACCAGTTAACCACTGTAAGCTTCTCAGGCTCCTTCCACCTCATTGCTATTAGCTTCTTCGCTGCTGTGACACCCGCTAGGACAACCCTTTTTAGTTGAACCGACGCAGGTAGTGTCGTTATATCGTTCAGAAGTAGCGTAACAGCTGTGAATGGGATAGTTAAGCCACACAGATCTGAACGTTTGTCCGTTATTGACCTCCAGAAGCGGGCCACTGGTGGGCAATCCCAATACATATGCATATAAGTGCCAGTGGCCTTTTGAGAGCACAAAGTGCACCGAGAGTCGGTTATCAGTCCCATAGCAAATAGCTTCCTAGGTGTAAGATAGGTCCTATGAATATAATTAAAATGTATTTGCTGGTGATTGGGGTTGCGGGAAGATAATGCCACATTTGCCCAAACATCATCCCAGTCAAACTCGGGGTCCAACTCCGGGATATCCACACGCCAGATTGTATCCAATGATACATTTTTATACGTGGACTGAATTAAGAGCGTATAAAAGTCTGAGACAAACCCTCTGGAGGTCGTCCTGTCCACTATGAGCCTGAGGAAGGGGTGTGGTTGCAAAGCTTGAGCCCACGGCACGCCATGCGCCCTCAGCGCTGACCTTAGTTGAAGGTAAAGAAAAAAGGACTCGCCGGGAAGATCATAAAATTCTCTTAAGTCCTGAAACGCACGGAGGCCGTTCTTATCATAAATAGGTAGGTAATTTCATCTTTCCTTGTGACAATATTGTCACCCACTGTAACAGAGAAGCCGTTGGCCTTGCTGAGTTTGTTATTTGATCCAAATAGAATGGACTCTGTTTTACCCAGGTGTAATGATAGTTTGTTATCAGCGAGCCAGGTGCAGATTCTGCCGAGTTCAGAGCTGAGGGCTTCTTCAACCTGCAACTTTGAAGGGTTAGGGTCTTTACTCTTGGATACATTTGAAGAAAAAAAAACTACTTATATTCATACAGTCTGTAGACATTGATTTATGACGTGATGTCATAAATCACGTCCTACATTTTGGCCAATACAAATCCTTAGTCGGGGACAGGCCTAGTGTTCAAGCAAGCTATCGTGTGTTGCGTTGACCGCTGATACAGATACAGTATATAACGTGTCCATCCCCAGCACGCCGCAAAAAGGACAGTATTGACCTTCCTGTGTGTCTAACTGTTGAGAAGTTTGTCTTTTCAAGCAGGGAGATGGCAGAATTCATACGACCACCAAGAGAGAGCAAGAGAGAGAGAGAGTGAGAGAGAGAGTGAGAGAGAGAAAGAGAGAGAGAGAGAGAGAGAGAGAGAGAGAGAGAGAGTGAGAGAGAGAGTGAGAGAGAGAGAGAGAGAGAGAGAGAGAGAGAGAGAGAGAGAGAGAGAGAGAGAGAGAGAGAGAGAGAGAGAGAGAGAGAGAGAGAGAGCAAGACAGCATAAGTGGCGGTGACGTTTCTCTTCTTAGCGTAAAAGAAAGACGTGCTTCTGTGTCGTTCTGTTCTTCCTGACGGAGGGAGAGCCAAGGTCGAGCGTGTCAGCGCGAGTCAAGCTTGGAAGTGTGAAGATTCCAATTAGACATACCCTCCGGTCTGACTCCCAAAGACTAGGATAACACACACACCCCTCTGTGAAAACGTGTCAAACAACACATAGTGCAAACACACACACGCAGAGACGCACGCACAAACATGCACACACACGTACTAAAACACACGCACATACATCCCCAAGACACACACACAAACATACACCCCGAGACACACGCACACATACATCCAGAGACACACACACACATGCACCACATGCCTTCATGTTGCTGTTTTACATGAAATGCATGTTGATACCACAGCTGTTTGCACCCCATCCATCATCTCCGGCCGGCAACAGGCAGAATTATTAACAAGTGAAATCTGTCATGCCTTATTATGGGAACAAGGGGACACGCTAAAGCACATAAACTATTTGTTAATGTATGCCTGATGAATCTAATTATTGTGTGTTTGAAAAAACAGAGCAAATATTAATAATTTCACAACCTATTTGCACTTCATCAAACTTGTGGCCTGCAAAACTCTCACAGCACTGATTATCTGATACACCGTTATACGCTATAGTCAGATATTTTTGTTGTTGTCTTCTTCTTCCAAGTGAGTGGCACTAGCAATGACATTTGTCTCCTCCCTGTGAAGGGAATAGGTATAACTTAAGCGTGTGAAAATTTACTACAGTGGGGGTTTAACACGATAAGGCAGACGTGATGAAACCCAAGGCACTTTTTTTGTCTTTCATTTGACTTTCTGTCTGTTTTGAAAAAGAAAAAAAATGATATACAGTGTATATATATATATATATATATATATATATATATATATATATATATATATATATATATATTCAAATACATTCAGTGCAAGAGTATTCAGGATGAGAAGGTTATCTGAAGACAGCCTACCGCTTATTGAAGGGAAAATATGTTGTGCCAAAATGCATATTATTATTATTATTACTAGTAGTAGTAGTAGTAGTAAGGTAGTATTAATATAATATACTATTTACTTTGCAAATGTGCATGCAGCATAAGCAGTTTGATGGTTGGAAACACACAGACACAATGTGATCTAATTCACGTGTAATAACGTTAGGTTATGGCTATAACCAAGTTCTGTTAGTTAGGGGCGACGCTTGGCATCACCTTACTGCACTATCTCGCGTACGTGCACGCGCACTGAATAAATTCCACAAATGTACCTTTAATACCAGTATTAGTCTGACCACACCCCTTATCAGCTTACCTTCATAAGCAGGTGTGTGGTCACCTGCTCTCCTCCTTCCCAAGCTTTCACCACAAGGTGAGGTCAAGGGCTGCAGCGGCCGTCTGATGCCAAGCGTCGCCCCTGACTAACAGAACTTGGTTATAGCCATAACCTAACGTTCTGTTTCGTTAAGGGGCTCAGCTTGGCATCACCTTACTGCACAAGGGAGGCCAAGCGGAGCCGCTGGCTGACAAATACACCCCGCTGACAGCCCCCCACAACCATCAGAACAGGGAGGGCCGAGCCCCCCCGACCCCCCCTAATGGAGGGTATCCCCCCTATTAGGGGCTTCACGGGAAGGCGACGGATCCGACCGTGCGAAGAGGCACTCAAGCAACTCAACGCACAGGGTGAGCAGACTGTGGCTATATATATATATATATATTTTTTTTTTTTTTTCTTATAAATATATTTTTTCTTATTTTGGAGATCGACGTCATACTGTGACACTGAAATAAAAAAATATTTCATCAACTAAAATATACTGTACGTCACACCCCTGCCGTCTGCAAGTGGCTAATCTTGAGTTTCCGACCCCCCAGTAAGCTAACCATGGATAAATCCAAAAAAAGGAAAGTCGGAGGAAAATAGAGGGTTTAATTCAGCGTGGACAGATTAATTTGCTTTCACAACTAACGATACAGGCTTCCCTGTATGCCTGATATGTGGTGAGAAGTTTGCGAACAACAAAAAATGTACTTTTTATTTTATAAATGTTCCACAAATAAGGGAAGGACTCAAATATACCTGAATAGTTCAGGGTTTTATTTCAAAGTCGGTCTACACAGCCAGTCTTTTTTCTGCTCTTCATAAGAGTTTGAGGTTTTCCTTTGTTATAACAGGTAAAAACAGCAATAAAAAGTCAAAAACGTTCTATTTATTGCTTTATAATCCCATTAATGCAACAAACTGTGTGCTATAAGTATAAAGTATAATAAATCGCAAATTACTTTGGGTATGCAATTGTCAGGCGTTTTATGCTAAATGTGGCGTATGCTTGGGGATAACTATATATAAAATGTTATACACTGTGTTATCTTCATTTTAAGGGTAAATTGGTTTTGCGACTCCAGAGGAATTTGTGGGAGGGGGGCGGGAATTGCTCTTTTGATAGTAATGGTTGCTGACCCCTGATCCATACCTACACCATATAGCTGCTATATGGTGTAGTTATGGGTTCACCCTCCAATTATTTTAATATGATGCTATATTATATTATACTGTAGCATATATAAAATAATGGGAGGGTGAACCCATACAGTAACTACACCATATACTGTAGCCTATATAAAATGATGGGAGGGTAAACCCATAACTACACCGTATAGCCTATATAAAATGATGGGAGGGTAAACCCATAACTACACCATATAGCCTATATAAAATGATGGGAGGGTGACCCCATACCTACACCATATAGCCTGGGAGGATGAAATGCTTGTGCATTGCTTACGGTACAGATCACTGAGCTCCATGCTTGTGGAGCTTTAATTAAGCTGCCTGTCTGCTAGAGCGTCTCTCAGCAGGCTCATCTGCCCACACACTCCTGCCTGCAGCGTAGCGTGAGACACCTCGGCCACGAAGACACACACACACACAAATCTATTGGGCAAGTATACAACCCTCTGAAAGAGAGAAGGAGAGAGGGAGCGACAGTGAGAAGTGACAAAAACGTGATAAACAGAACATAGACATAATTACAGAAGAGAAGAAAAAAGTGCAGATACATTTTGTTCTCTGAGAGAATTAACCTCACTCTGAAAAATAATTAACTTCTCACTGTATCCCCTGTATCTCTCTCTCTGACTTTCTCTCTCTCACTCACACACACACACACACACACACACACACACACACACACACACACACACACACACACACACACACACACACACACACACACACACACACACACACACACACACACACACATAGCAGATGTCCAGTATACATTGCAGACTTAATGAGCCGTGAACGATATCAGCGGAGTGGAGATGAGTGCCTTCCCCAACCAGCATAGAGATGCACTGCCACTGGGTCACATCTGGTACCTGACCCCCCTCCTGGTTGCACCTGTGCTCCAGCTGCCTGGGGGGGAGGGACCGGGGGGGGGGGGGGGGGGGCTGTGCGAGCAGCAAACTGCAATCATAACACTGGTCTTGCAGTGGCACCCCTGTGTGAGAACCATACATGGTACATTCCAAGGGAGGCAGGTGACAGAAGGGGGTGAGTGGGTGGACTGAGGCAACCTGGGGACAGCCAACACCTGAATCCCCAATATGATGACCCTTGTCTTGTCATGTACTTAAATTAACCTGTATTGAACCCGACAGGTCAACCTTGGAACACGTTTCTTAGTCTTGGAAAAAAGGCAAATGGATTTGGTACAAAAATACTAAATCAAGCTATCAATTACTGTAATCTATTGTTATTTTGAAATTAAAGACTAACTGCCAGCAGCTTTTAGTTTCCACATAAAGCACTGTGAAAGCCATGCCGCCTCACTAGCCAACACACTGACCAGCTCACTAGAGCAGATGGAGTTTAGTCCCCATTGAGAAATTAAACGTTGTTTATGTAACTAGAATGGCACTCCGAGAGATGCAACACCCACGCCGTGGTACACGTTAACCTGTAAACCCACCCTCCGAATATCAAGTAGACTCATTATATCCTGTGGTTGTGTGAGTACTGAGTAGACTTTGCATCAACCTCGCGTCTTGAACCAACAATTCTCTTAATTGTTTTTTTGACCTTGGTCCTTACAATATACACCAATGGCGACAGGGGCAATGTAGGGGCGACAGTGGCTCAGGAGCTAGCGCAGTCGTCTGGTAAACAGAAGGTTCCTGGTTCAACCTCGACGAACACCGCTGACCTTTGACCAATTTCTGAAAATTCAATAGTACATGTCTGTACCTGACCGTCACCGTATCCTCAAAGGTTGATCCAATTTGGATAAGAAATGTGTGCATCGTCACAGTTACGGACAGACAAACACACTGACGCACTGGGCCGGACTGGGGAAATAATACAGGCCGGGAGATATAGTGCGAAATATAGCCCCAGTCAGCGGGGGGTCTGGGGGTTCCCCACCAGGAAATTTGTTGTTACAAAGATTTAATTGCCTGCATTCTAGTGCAGGATTTTTTTTAATTTTTACCCTTTAAATGCCAGTGTTTGTGATGGCATCACAAATTATTGTAAAAAAGAAAAGACACAAATGTAAAATGTAAATATCTTCAATATATCAAATGCAAAGTGGATTTTTCTTGGGGGGGGGGGGGGGGGATATTACCGGCTAGCATATGTCAATGATTAGCAACAACACTGATTTTGATGGATTTTTTGTTATTTTGTAATGTCAGATTGAGAAAAAAAAGACTCTCACTCTTACCATTAGGGAACTACATTGTCCTCTTCAAAAACGCCATACAAATATTATATGCTGAACATCTTTTACACTTTTTCTTTCATAAATCTTTTATTCAATTTCAGCCCTGATCATAACCACCACATATTCAATACATTTTCGAATTTTAACCCTTTAAATCCCAGTGTGTGTGATGGCATCACAAATTATTGTTAAAAAAACACACAAAAAGTTAAATGTTTTCAATATATCAAATGCAAAGTAGATTTTTCCGGGGGGGATTATTACAGGCTAGCATGTGTCAATGATTAGCAACAACACTGATTTTGATGGATTTTTTTGTTTTTTGTAATGTCAGATTTAACAACAACTCTTTTCATTTTTAATCTGACATTACAAAAAAAGTAAAAATCTAAAAATAAAAATGGTTATGATCAGGGCTGAAGTTGAATAAAAGTTTATGACTGTTTAGACTGTGTTACTCTGTCACAGTGATCTCCTGGTTTTACCCCACCTGGGTTATCTAACTACCGCGCCGCCGCAACTAGAAACACTGGCCGGGCCTGCTTCAAAGTTCAGTGGCCTGACTGCAAAGCAAAAATATATATACTGTATATTTATAATATTTGTTTAATAAAAAGAAAAAATTATCTACACAGGCCAGGCCACCGGGCACGCAGGTGTAATCATAGAACGTGAACATGCAATGCTAATTGTTTTAAATCTAAATAGTTTTCTGACCTGAATATGGGGCCATCAACCAAAATAGGTTGGGAAGCCCTGGAATAAGGGTTGGGGATTAAACTGGGGGTGTGAAGGGGGAAGGAAAATGGGAAAAACCAAGGAAGAGAGGGAAGCTGTATGGTGAAGGATGGTGGTCAGTCTCTGTGGCCCTCAGCTGTGTCAGGGGCACAGATGACCCAAAACTCGGAAATCCCACCCCCTACTTTATGTGTCCCGGGACAGCCATGGCACAGCCCTGACCCAATTTACACCCACAGATCTTCTGCCAAGCCCTCAAAACCAACCCCTCAGCCCCTTCTTCTCTACCATGCAATTAACAGTATATCATAATGTTGAATATGGTCTGGATACTTTCTCTTAAATTACATTTACATTTACATTTTGTCATTTAGCTGACGCTTTTATCCAAAGCGACTTACAAGATTTGTACAACTTGGAAGTCAGCTGAGTAACAATGTTCATCAAAGTGTTTAGTGCTACAGTACAGTGTAGGTTTGTATATTAGGACAAGTGCATGACAGTAAGGTATAGGGTTAGATACAGACATATAAATATATATATTTCTTTTTGGTATTGATTGAAGAAGTGTATCTTTAGTCGACGTCGAAAGATTGCATGGGTTTCGGCTGTCCTAACTGTGATGGGAAGTTCGTTCCTATAAATAACATATTATTGTTTTGAATTTCTTTATGCATCCTATAGGTCTCCAACTACCTAAACAAGTATGTGTTTTGCTGTATTGTTTACCATGGTTAAATCAAATGCTCTACAATACCAGTCTCCAAAGAGCCAGAATTTCACAGGTCTAAATGATTATAGATGTATCGCCCCCTGACCTCTGTTCGCCTACAGAGCCAACAGGCCTGTGGATGATGCAGTTAATATGAGCCTGCACTTCATCCTACCGCACCTGCACATACCCAGTAACTATGCCAGGGTACTATTTGTGGACTACAGCTTGCCATGCATCATCCCAGAGCTCCTATAGGCCAAGCTCCCCCAGCTTACCTGTGGCTGTGCCCAACCCTATCTGTTGGTGGTTCACATTATGTCCTGACACATCTGACTCCATGACCCTCAGCACTGGAGCCTCACAGGGATGTGTGCTCTCTCTGCACTGCTCTACTCTGTACAACAACAACTGCACCTCCAAGGACCCATCTGTAAAGCTCCTCAAGTTTGCAGATGACACCAAATGATGTACTTCCTGCAACAGCTGAAGAAGTTTAACCTGCCACAGGCAGTGATGGCCATCAATGAGTCCATCTTCACCTCTTCAATAACAGTCTGGTTTGGGTCTGCCAGCGCTCGAGGCAAGGCCAAACTGAGATGGGCAAACAACTCAAGGACCAGGAGACATTCCAACAAGATCATCCTACTAACCCTCCAGCACCTGTGCAACTCAAGGACCAGGAGACATTCCAACAAGATCATCCTACTAGATCAGGGGTCGGCAACCTGCAACTCCGGAGCCGCATGCAGCTCTTTAGCCAATCAGCTGCGGATCCCTGGCAATTTTATTTTTTTATTTTTTTATCTCTTATTTTGGAGATCGATGTCATACTGTGACACTGAAATAAAAAAATATTTCATCAACGCAAACTGTACGTCACACCCGCGCCTCTCCCTGCCGTCTGCAAGTGGCTAATCTTGCGTTTCTGACCCCCCAAGCTAACCATGGATAAAATATTTTCCACAAATAAGGGAAAGACTCAAATATACCTGCATAGTTCAGGGTTTTATTTCATGTAGGTCTACAGATGCCAGTGTTTTTTCTCCTCTTCTGTGTTTAATTTCAAAGTAGGTCTACACATGGTATTCTTTTTTCAAAGTGGACTACTTTTTATTTTATAAATGTTCCACAAATAAGGGAAGGACTCAAATATACCTGAATAATTCAGGGTTTTATTTCAAAGTCAGTCTACAGACACCAGTGTTTTGTCTCCTCTTCTGTGTTTTATTTAATAGGTCTACACAGCCAGTCTTTTTTGAGTTTGAGGTTTTCCTTAGTTATAACAGGTAAAAACAGCAATAAAAAGTCAAACATTTTCTTTTTGTTGCTTTATAATTCCATTAATGCAACAAACTGTGTGCTATAAGTATAACGTATAATACATCGCAAATTACTTTGGGTATGCAATTGTCAGGCGTTTTATGCCAAATGTGGGGTATGCTTGGGGATAACTATATATACAATTTTATACACTGTGTTATCTTCATTTTAAGGGTAAATTGGTTTTGTGGCTCCAGAGGAATTTTATTTTGTGGGAGGGGGAAAAAAGGGCTCTTTTGATAGTAAAGGTTGCTGACCCCTGTACTAGATCGTCCTACCCTCCAGGACCTGTACAACTCAAGGACCAGGAGGCATTCCAACAAGATCATTGCTGCCCCCTCACACCCTGGCCACCACATAGATAACACAAGATACTGTGGACCGTGAATTCTAAAACTATGACACAAGAACAGTTATTTTCCTTGAGTTGTGGCCCTAATTAACAACTGAACTGTAATTTCCTGGCCGCACATACACATACTTCAACCCTCACACCCAACAACTGCAACTCCTCTACCTGTGTATACTATATATTATGCATATAACTCTTACATCACTGTATCCTCAAGTGCAATAGTTAAGGCTCTTACAGTGTATGAACTCTGTACATTATATCCTGTAAAGCAAAACATTATTTCCGCCCCTGTAAATTATCTGTATATTCTAGTATTTACTATGTCAAATACTGTATATACTGTCACCTCTCTGATTATATTGTTGACCTTCATCCACACTGCATTTGTACAATACCTCCAATACTATATGCATTATATCCACTTGTTTTATATTTTTTATTCTCAATTTATATGTTTTATTTCTATATTCCCTTTATTCCCTTCCCATTATTCTAGTTGTGTTGTGTGTAAAATTGCTACTATCATGCACTCTTCCACTAAATAATCTTCCTTCCCTACATTACTACATGCTATACTAATATGTCTCTACTACTATGCACTCAACACAGCAGCACCCAAGTTTCAACACGGTTTGATGAACATTGTTACTCAGCTGAAAGAGTTGTACCCTTCCTGCTGAATTGTCGGACAAAAACGCTTAGATAAAAGCATCAGCTAAATGACTAAATGTAAACATTTAAATGTGTTGTTTTTGTCCTCTTTTGTGTACGTAAACACCAAGCCAAATTCAAATGAACAAATACATTTTTATTTAATTTTTTTAACATCAGTGTTTGGTTGGTTTACACATATCTTTATTTCAAATATAATTCACAATGCCCAGAAATATGAGCCTACAATATGAAATCCTCTCCTGACCACCATGTGCGATGACTTCCCTTTTCTAGGTATAGGCTCTGCTGGTTTCTCTATGGTTCCTATAGGGTTCAGTGACATGCTCTGGCCCAGTGCCAGGCAGATCCAATGCCTTGACAGTGATACTGTTTGGCAGGAAGAATCCTGACCATATCATGGTCTCTGTGCTGCAGGCTCCACGGAGCGGGGATTACAGTAGCTGTGTCCCCAAGGTGCGTGTGTCATAATCCTCTCTGTGATATCGGTCCTCATTTATGATGCAATCGTTGAAACCACCGCAAATTGTGTGTTGAGATTATTTAAATGTATGAAACTGAATTCCTACTGACCAATTATGAGCATTTACATCTCACGTAAAATACATGTACTTAAGCAGAGAACACTTTAAAAATCACAGTCTATTTGACTTCTTCAGACTATATTTGAAACATTGGACCCAAGTACACATCAGACTGGTGTTAACCACATTATACACCATGATTTTGCAATGATTTTGCAAGAATTTAGCAAGAATTTAGCAGTGTAAAATGGCCAGATAGTGTCTGTGAATTAAATATGCAACTTCCTCCTGCTTTTTGTTTAGTTTTTGCTGCCTGATTCTGAAATGTAGTATATCTCATCATGGTGGAACATGAAGTTGCAAAAGATCATAAGATCACACAAGAATGTAATTTACCAAGAAATATCTACAGCAAGAATTCTGGGTCTCAATGAATCCAAAATGTCAATGTGGTTAGAAGTGGTGGAGAGAATAAAAGCTAGCTTATAATGGTAGTGTCTGGTTAGGTGCGAGGGATAGTGGAGGTACTTCTCAAGGTGGGGTCCGGGAGGGGGGGGTTCGAGCTGGAGCATATGTGTGTAGGTTTTTTAGACAACAGGTATTAGGAGTATATCTTATATAAGACAACTAACTAAAATGTGATCTCATTGGATGTGCCCTGACAATTAATGCTTGTATATCTTATCGTGTGTTGTCATGTTTGTTTATATGTTTGTTTAAAAAATAATAAAAAAAATTAAATACAAAAGATCACACAAGAATCCATCTTGCCAGGTTTCAGGTTATGCGCTTGTGACCAATCAATCTCCTTTGAGGAACTGCTGGCAGCTACGGGTGTGGTTTTGATCCAATGACCTGCCAAGTAAAGTGCTGGCCCTACTCCAAACAGTTTCAAAAGGATGACTTCCCAGATGGTTCTGTGTAAGAGACCATCTGGCGGGTCAGGTTAAAGCCTTTGTATATCAATCTATGATTCTGTAATGAAACCTTTTTAACCTGTTAAGCCTTAGCCATATTTTCAGAAAATGTGCCTAAAAGTACACACCCAAGTAAATGGAAGATTGTTCCACTTCTACAAGGTCCATTGGCATGCTCTTGATATCTAGGGACATCTATGGACCTCAGGGAATGTATTCCAAGTGTCAGACATATTGTGTCTGCTACTATGCTTGAGTAAATTGTAATGAACCAAAGGAGAATATAAATTATTATTATTATTATTCGTTTTTTCTTTCTAACACCAAGCTAACATTGACCAAAAGTAAAAAATGCCACCAAATGAACAAAGGGCAGAAGATTTACAGGGTTTCTTGAAGATACAGTACTGAATTTTGCCATCCGGACACATGCAAAATATCCTCTTAACATGCGAGGGCCCTCTTGAGAACGATTTGCCGACCTGCACTTTGGTGACCTCTAGCAGCTCGGGAGTGCATATTTTTTAATACAATATATATATCGAATTAAAACATTGGGCGCCAGCCATTACCCTTATCCTTGTAGCTAACGCGCCAGGTTTCCATAGCCTACTTTCACTGTGCGTCACTTTGTTTGGAGAGCTATATCTATATTCTATATTATAGCTATGGAGACAATACTATGGTCATTTGACAGTCACTTTCTTCCGTCGAACATGCAAAAAAGAGAAAACGAATTCATGTATACGTTCGTGCATTATCCTGTGGTGAATATTGTATAGTTTAAGAGTTATCTGGGCTAATTCCTGAAAAGCTGAGTTATAGGGCGCTACGTGAATTCTGCTATAAGCGTTGGTGTTTCTTGCCTGGACACGCTACTATTTCCAAATCAAATGTATATAATAGGTATTATGTTTCATCATGAATGCATGCAAGGGGGGGGGGGTAGTTTTTTTATGCTTTGATAGCCAGAAATGGCATTCGTTTTGAACACCACACACGTTGATCAGCTGGATCGATATGAAAGGAACAGGGGGGTGCACGAGGAACAGGGGTGCACCGCCCCGGGGAGAAGGAGGTACGTGAAAGTGGCCGGCCGGGACCTGGTGGTCATTCCCCCCCGCAGCGAAGTGGTCGTCCAGGGCCGCTGCGAGACGTCGGTGAAGATACAACGCCCCGTAATGCTCGAGAGCACTCCGAGTGCCAACTTACCGCCCTGCCTAATGGTGGCGAACGTGGTGGGACACGCCCTAAATGGAAAGGTGCCTGTGCGACTGTTAAACCCGACCGACGCAGCCATCGTGATCCGGCCCCGGTCCCGACTGGCGGAACTCCACCGCCCCCGTCAAATACTGCCCAAAGAAAGGGTGACCGTGGAAGAAGTCGCCGGAGGGTTGAGGGTGACGGCGATTGAAGCCGGAGACAACCCGATGCCGGCGGCCGCCGACGGGGGGACCCGACGACTAGCCGTGCCCGTGCAAGCAAACCTCCAAGACTTCACTCAGGCCCAAGTGGACCGACTGAACCAGGTATTGGAGAAACACAAAACGTGTTCTCCATCGACGATGGAGACTACGGATACACCACCACGATCACTCACTACATCCCCACAGGGGCCGCCCACCCCATCAAACAACGGCACCGCCGGATACCGCCTCACATCTTTCAGGAGGTGAAACGACACGTGCAAGACATGGTCGCTCAGGGTGTCCTAGTGGAGAGCTGTAGCCCATGGCCGTCGCCAGCCGTGATAGTCAAGAAAGACAGCTCCGTGCGATTCTGTTGCGACTACCATTGACTAAACAATGTGACCCACCGAGATGCGTACCCTCTACCCCGCATAGAGGAGTCCCTAGAAGCCCTCGGGCAGGCCAAAATCTTCTCATCCCTCGACCTCACGGCTGGCTACTTTCAGGTGGCGGTGAAAGAGGAGGATCAAGAAAAGACGGCCGTCACGACGCCCTTCGGCCTCTACCAGTGGACCCGTATGCCCTTCGGGCTGTGCAATGCGCCGGCGACGTTCCAGCGGTTGATGACCGTGGTGTTGGGGGACCTGGCCTTCGATGTCCTGTTGGTCTACCTGGATGACGTGTTGGTGTTTGCACAGGACTTCGAGAGCCACTGCCAGAAGCTGGACCTGGTGTTCGGACGCCTCCGCGAACACGGCCTCAAACTCAAGCCCCGGAAGTGTTTCCTCCTCAAGGCAGAAGTAAAATTCCTGGGACACATTGTATCTGCGGCAGGGGTCCAAGTCGACACCGACAAAGTAAAGGCCCTAGAAGACTGGCCGGCGCCACGCTCAGCGAAAGAAGTGCGACAAGTGATCGGATTCATGTCGTACTACCGGCGATTCGTGCCCCACTTCGCCCAAGTGGCACAACCTCTGCATGCCCTCATGGGAAAGGAAAAGAAAGGGTTCGTTAAAGGATGGACCGAGGCCTTCCAATGGACTCCAAAGTGTCAGGAGGCCTTCGAGCACCTGCGAGGGTGCCTAATGACGCCACCGGTGTTGGCATATCCGGACTTCCAACTCCCCTTCGTAGTGACCACGGACCGAAGCTACTTGGGGCTGGGAGCCGTGCTGAGTCAGAAGCAAGAGGGCGTAGAACGCGCCATCTCCTTCGCGAGCAGGGGCCTACGAGGGTCCGAAAGAAACGACCGGAACTACAGCGCGTTCAAGCTGGAGTTCCGAGACCTCCTGCTCTACTCCCAATTCATGGTGGTCACCGACCACAACCCCCTGCGGTACCTGGATACGGCCAATTTGGGGGCTGTGGAGCAGCGCTGGGTCGCCCAGCTGGCCGAATACGACTTTGTGGTGCATTACAAGCCCGGCCGACTCAACCAAAATGCCGACGCCTTGTCATGCATCCCAAGAACCCGAAGTAGCGGACACCGAAAAATACTTTCTACCGATCACTGCGGAAGGCATTCGTACTCGGCTGGGCCCCAAGGAACGGACTGAGCCGCCGGAAGTCCCAGCAATCGACCGGAGAAGGAGTCCGTGCTCGACTGAGCCCTGAGGCGCGGACCGGCCCGTCGCGGGCCCCCGCTCTAGCCGCCAGGCCGGCCGGCGAAGGCTTCGTCATGATCCCGGCGGAAGAAGTCCGGGCTCGCCTAGGCCCCGAGGACCGGACCGACCCGCCGGGGGTCCCGGCAGTCGTCGCAAGACAAATGGTGGTGCAGAAGGGGAACAGCGGGTACAGCTGGGACGAACTACGGCAATTCCAGGCGGAAGACCCCGAACTGGGACCGGTATGGCAGGCGGTGACCCGTAGGACCCCAACCACTAAAGCCCTGTTGCAGGATGTGGACCCAGGTCTCCGCAAGTTATACGGGCAATGGGAGCGGTTCCATTTACACAAGCAAGTACTGTTTCGATGCGTCAGCGACCCCCAAGACGGGGAAGAGGTCCTGCAACTGGTGGTGCCGACGGCCCTGTTGCGACATATATATGAGACCCAGCACGACTATGGGGGACACTTCGGTAGGCGGGGGACTATAGACCTGATGAGGCGAAGTTACTTCTGGATAGGAATGGCAGCGGAGGTGAATGGCTGGGTACAACAGTGCAAGCGTGTGCACTGGCCCGGGATATATTCCCTAAGTCCCAGGCCCCGATGACCTGCACCAACGTGACTGCGCCCATGGAAGTCCTAGCCTAGATATGTTTACCCGATTCTCTATCGCCATCCCGACCAAAGATAAGACCGCCAAGACCACCGCCGCCGCGCTCATCCGGCATTGGTTTGTGTACTACGGCTGCCCTGCCCGGCTCCATGCCAAGGTCGACATTTCGAATCTAGCGTCATCAAAGAACTCTGTAGACTCTACGGGATCTCTAAAAGCCGTACTACGCCCTACCACCCCCAGGGGAATGGCTAATGTGAAAGGTTCAACCGGACCATGCATGATATGCTGCGTAGCTTGCCCGTGGACAAGAAGCGAGACTGGAAAGAACACCTGCCAGAGCTGGTACTTACGTACAACTGCCACGTGCACTCTTCCACGGGGTACGCCCCCTTCCACTTGTCTCTTCGGGAGGGACGCAAGGATGCCCAGGGCAAAGATGCCGTGGACGGCGATGCAGAGAACTTGGACGAATGGGTCCAGGGGCACCACGAGCGACTGAAGGCTGCCGCGGAGGCCGCGGGAGCCACAGCGGAGCATACGTCTCATAGCGCAAAAGGATATATGACTGCAAGTCCAGAGGCGCGCTCGTGAGGGCCGGAGACCGGGTCCTGTTTGCGAAACCACCGACCCAGGGGTCGTAATAAAATACAGGACAAATGGGAACCATCTGGTGGTGGCACAGAGCCACGAAGGGACGCCTGTGTTCACTGTACGGCCTGAAGAAGGGGGCCCGGAGAGAACTGTCCATCAGGACCAGCTCAAGCCCTGTACCTTTCCAACGTCCGAGCGGGAAGGGCGTGCGCGGGTCCCCCGGAAGGCTCCTACTCGCTCGCAGAGCTCGTCTGAGACAGACGTGGAACCCGCCATCTATCGTCCTCGGGAACCGCGTCCCAGGGCGTGTAACCCACCCAGGTCCCCTCGGGTCGTCGCTGAGGTCGTGCCCAACGCGGGAGGAGAGGTGAAGTCGGACCCATCAGGAGAGGACGGCGAAGACGGGGGCGAGGAGGGCGATGCGGGCGACCAACCTGTGGCTCCGGAAGGCGAGGCCGCGGCCGACGACCTGTCGGCAGGAACAGACGAGTCTGACACGGAGTCAGAAATGGGAGGAGTCGGACCAATCCGGCCACAGAGGAGCACAAGAGGTCGGCTACCCGCCCGGTATCGCCAAGACTACGTGCTAAAAAGTGTATTTGTTGAACAGTGTTTGCTATTCCTGAATGTTTGTGTGAAACTGTTGGTCTAAGGACCGTATACATGTGTGTGTCCCACTTGTGTAACTTGCAGAGGACTTTGCAAGTTGAAAGTAGGGGGAAATGTAGACACCCGAAAATGTATGACTATTATTGAAGGTGTCTAACGCTAATCTTTTGCATTCCCTGTGTTCACGAGGACGTTGTGTAACCGGCTGACCGCTCTTGATCATCCCTACCCCTGACGATTCATAGTGGGACAGGATACAGGTGCCGCCAGGGGCGCTGGTGGACATGCTGGGCAGGGAGGCACAGGTGAAGAAGTACGGGCTCAGAGCGCGGTGCCAAGGGAGGCGCTTCCTCTTCATCGTTTTCCACAGAGGGAGGAAGACGTACTGGACTGGAGCTCCGGAGATTCAGCACGCGAGAGATAAACTCAGTTACATTGGTTAATGCGGAAGAGACATTGTGAATGCACCCGCGGACGAGCGCATGCCGAAGACCAGGTGGTAGATATTGTCCACCTTGCGTTAGCTGTGTATAGGCGTCATAGCAGGGGGGTTCATCACGACCCACAGCTTAGCTTTGTTTAGGCTAGCACCACAGTTTAGCCCGCGTGTCGGCCCACCTCTTCAGCCCAGCAGAGGACGTCACTACACTGCACGCTCCTCCAGCCCCTCCAAGCCGTTGCCCCAGCAGCTCACCTGCCCAGCGTCTACCCCGCCCCGCTGCCTGTATCGCGGGATCGCCCGGCGGCCATCTTACCACCCAGACGGTTGGTGGTGAGAGCCATAGATATATGTAGAACACTAGATAGCTTAAGGCGGAGTCGCCAGCGTCGCTGAACCGCCGCCATCTTGCCCCAGTCAGCCTTGAGTGAGGGTGAGTGATCTGCACAGACAAAAATACTCATAACTCGCTGAAATATTGACGGATTTACAAAAGGTTTGGTTTATTACAAGCATTATTAACGTGGCTA
>NC_140165.1:137223109-137270626 GCF_963971535.1 Notolepis coatsorum | reverse complement strand
ATTGAGGGGGGGGGGAGGAGACACTGTACAAACAAACACAATTGTACATTGAACTATTGACAAAGCCATACTAGGTAAATGACTGTACATTGGAGGGGGTTGGAATGATTGGGTTAGGATATTTACAGGGGCCAGTGTTGAATTGCAGTCTCCCGTAGGTGTCCCTTGAGAGAGGTTTTGAAAGTGGGTAGTGATCCACATTCCTTTACAGCTTTGGGTAGGGCGTTCCACATTGATGTGGCATAATTGCGAAACGTGTTTAGTCCCTTATTTGAGCCGAATCTGGGTTTGACATGATTTGTGGAGCTCCCTCTGGTGTTGTGATCGTGGTATTCACTGACCTTTGGGAAGTATTTTGACATGTACATGGGTACCTTGGTCGTGTAGTGTATCTTGTAGACCAGGCCCATTGCAAGTTGTTGTACTCTGTCGTCTACTCTAAGCCATCCTAGGTTGTCGAAGTGGGCAGGGGTGAGGTGGGTTCTAGGAGTAAGGTCAAGCAGTAGTCTGACCAGTTTGTTTTGAGATGTTTGTAATTTTGTTTTTAGCGCCTTTGAGGTGCTTTGGTACCATGAGGTGCAAGCATAGTCGTAGTACCCCTGAATGAGTGCTCCTGCCAGAGTCTTCAGGGTGTTCTTGTTTACCAGAGAGGAGATCCGGTACAAGAATCGAGTTCGTTGGTTGACTTTTTTTATTACATTGGATGCCATTTTGTCACAGGAGAGATTAGCCTCTAGGATGGACCCCAGGTAGGTAATTTCATCTTTCCTTGTGACAATATTGTCACCCACTGTAACTGAGAAGCCGTCGGTCTTGCTGAGTTTGTTATTTGAACCGAAGAGAATGGACTCTGTTTTGCCCATGTGTAATGATAGTTTGTTATCAGCGAGCCATATGCAGATTCTGCCTAGTTCCGAGCTGAGGGTTTTTTCAACCTGTAACTTGTTCTTGTCAGAGACCAGCAGGGCTGAGTCGTCCGCAAACAGGAACAAGTTGCAGTCACAAGCTGACGACATGTCATTTGCATAAATTAGGAACAGTAGCGGTCCTAGTATGCTTCCTTGTGGAACACCACAGCTCACTGTGAGGGGGGGGGATAGGGTACCGTTTACCTCCACCATCTGTTCCCTCCCCTCAAGGTAGGATTGCATCCAGCTCACTGATAGACTATCAAAACCAATTGCTTTTAGCTTGTCAATCAGAATGGAGTGATTGACCGTGTCAAAGGCCTTTTGTAGGTCCAGCATGACCATGCCGCAGTATTTGCCTGCGTCCACCTCTTGTTTGATGTGGTCATTCAAATAGAGAAGGCATGTGTCAGTGGAGTGGGATGTTCTGAAGCCAGATTGGAATTCGTAGATTAGATTTTTTTCCGCTAGGTACTTTTCGACCTGTTCGTAGACTATTTTTTCCATGACTTTCGAGATGGAGGTGAGAATAGAAACAGGGCGGTAGTTGCCTGGGTCTAATTTGCTGCCCTTTTTGTGCAGAGGGGTCACCCTCGCAATTTTGAAGTCCTTGGGGACGTGTCCCTGTTTTATGGAGAGGTTTATTATGTGTGTGATGATTGGTGTGATGGCGGCTGCTGAGTCTCTGAGGAATTTGGAGGGGATGTTGTCATGGCCAGTGGCCTTGTTAGGTTGGAGGGCGCTCAGTTTATTGAGTACCTCATCTGTTGTTACCATTTCCAGCTTGAAGTCGTCCTTGCGGACCCCTAGGTTTTTGTAGAAAGCTACTATGTGTTCTACCCCATAAAGCCCTGAGTGGGAGGGTAGTTTGTTTACCAGTGTTGTGGCTATGTTTGTGAAGAAAATGTTTAAGTAATTGGCTACATCCAGCTTGTCTGTGATGAGCGTGTTGTCAGTTTTTATGTTTATGTTTGAGAATCTGGTTTTAAGTTTTTTACTGCATCCTAGTTGATTATTGAGTAATTTCCAAAGTTCACGTGGTTTGTTTTTGTTTTCCTCAGTTTTGTCATTGATGAAATTCTTTTTTGCAGTTTTGATCATGGAGTTTACGTCGTTTCTTAGTCTGTTTCTTTCTAGTTTGAGTTCAGTCACGTGGGCTTGGAGTTCACTGCTCGTGCTTTTAGTAAGCTTTGACTGACTTTTACGAAACTCAGAGCATTTTTTGTCTCTGGTTTTCATAGCGGCCAGTATTTCGGAGTGCATCCACGGCTCAGCGCGATTTTTTTACCCTGGTGGTTCTTAGGGGGGCCATGTCGTTTAGTATTGCTGAGAATTTGGTTTTGAAACCAAGCCATGTTTCGTCAACCAGTGTACCATTGAGTTCATCTGACCAGTCCAGACTCTCCAGTTCAAAGCGCAAACGCGTAAAGCGGGCAACGAGGCGCAGCTCCAAACGGAGGATCAAGATATTCACCAGCGGCAATCCAAAGATGTCCTGGAGGGAAAGTAGACGAGGCACAACAACGGGGGAAAGCAGGCAGAAGCAGTAGTATTCAAAACGACCCGACATCGATTGAAAGAAGGTCCCAGTATATGAAGCCTCTGGAGCGCTAATCACAAACTACAACAGGTGCATGATGGAATTGATAATCGCTCCTGAAGCGTGTGGCGGGGAATGGACCAATCATCACAGTACCTTAAGAAGCGTGTGGCGGGGAATGAACCAATCCTCACAATCGCATCATCTTATTCGCCATCATCAACAACTGTGGGGTCCCATCCAAGCAGCATGTCAGTGTGGTCCCATCCCACACACATTGTGCAAAATGGACCTCGGTGAGTTCAGACCAGAATGTCAGGTCCCATCCCACCCCATCCAGGCAGCCTGTGGGGTCCCGTCCATGCAGCGTGTCATTGTGGTCCCATCCCACCCCGTCCTGGCAGCCTGTGGGGTCCCATCGAGGCAGCGTGTCAGTGTGGTCCCATCCCACCCCGTCCAGGCAGCGTGTCAGTGTGGTCCCATCCCATCCCATCCAGGCAGCATATCAGTGTGGTCCCATCCCACCCTGTCCTGGCAGCCTGTGGGGTCCCATCCAGGCAGCGTGTCAGTGTGGTCCCATCCCACCCTGTCCAGGCAGTGTGTCAGTGTGGTCCCATCCCACCCCGTCCAGGCAGCATGTCAGTGAGTGAGACTGAGTGGCCCTTCTCCAGCATGCTGAATAATGAATTAGAGGCTGATATCCTGTGACGAAGACTGGGTGAGAGTACTTCCTCCCTAGGCCAGAGTGGGGCTTGAATACCCGTGAATAATACATGGCCAAAAGTGGGTCTGTTGAAATGACTCAATACTGGGAGTCAAGTGCAAGATTAGCTTTCCACGGTTATGAAAATATTGCAGCCTTCGTAACACAATAGGAGAGGTGAGACGATGATAGCACAAAGCGTGCTCCGATTCACAATTATGTCCATTAGGTTCTGTTTTGTTTTCACAGAGAATTGAGAATTGTCAGTCTCTAAGTGTCTGTCGACAGCTTTCTCATGTTGCCTTGTTAAGACAAAGTCAAGCTGTGTCAATCATATAATGGCCCCATCCATCCAATTCCAATTTGGGTTTTATTTGCCATGCATTCCAATGACATTCTTTTTAAATAAAAAATGTTTGTGCAAATGGAAAATAATGAAACAAAGTATTAATTTATAAATAATGACAAAAATACAGTATAAAGTATATAGAAAATGTCCCTGTTCAGCGAAACATAAGTAAAGATTTCAGCCCTACTTTTTTTACTCAGTCTTGGTTTCATCTTGGGATTCTGGTTACATATATGTGGAAAACGAATCATCTCGACACCTGTCTTTTCAAACAATAATAAATCCTCACGGACAGAGTTATGATATATTTATTTATCTTTATACAGTTGTCAATTTACACATGCAGAAGCGGATTGTCGGCCTCCCACAAGACTAACCGGGCCCCCCCCATCTCTCATTGGGCCAAGTCAGCCTCCGAGAAAGCTGGAAACCGCAGGCTCTCGCTCAGGCCCCCAGCTCCCCCGGCTAACCGCTAATCCATGTGTTTGATACATTAGACGCTCTGCCTGGCTTTGTTCTGCAGGGATGTGCTGCTCATTCTCCTGCCAAGTCTCTCTCTCTCTCTCTCTCTCTCTCTCTCTCTCTCTCTCTCTCTCTCTCTCTCTCTCTCTCTCTCTCTCTCTCTCTCTCTCCTCTCTCTCTCTCTCTCTCTCTCTCTCTCTCTCTCTCTCTCCTCTCTCTCTCTCTCTCTTTCTCTCTCCTTCTCTCTCTCTCTCCTCCCCCCTTGCAGTCCAGAGGATTATGTAGGAGTCCATGGGATTTATCTAATAGTGTTTAATTAGGTGTGGGTCAGCACATGATTGGACTGTGGATCAGGCAGAGCAGATATCAGGCCCCTCCAGATGTGAAGTGGCCAGGTGGGCTTGTTCTTGAGATGAGAAGGGGGGGGGCGAAAAAGAGAAAGAGAGAGAGATACAACTGGAACACGATGGCTGTGAAGTACCCGTGGGGTGACAACACATCGTCTGTGTCGAGGATAAATCGATTGCCACGCGCCCGCGCATAACTCCCTTGCTCCCCAAGACCTCTGCTTCTCAACACTCCACTCTCAGTGACAGGGGGAGGGGGGGGGCTCACTGCACCCTTGGTTGGGGCTTAAGCGGATTGTGGGTCAGGAAGTCTTTCCTTTGGCATGATGCACTGCATCCCTGCTGAAATGGATTCTCCGCAGAAGAGCAGGCCTCTTGCTCTTGTCTGCTAAGGACTACCAAGGCTTAGCAGACGACAAGGGCACGGAGGGGAGGCATTAGACGCAGCCAGTTCCAGTGATTTTCATCGGATAAAAGACCTTCTCCAGACCACATTTAATAGCACTTATCTGCTGTAGTCATATATGGAGTTTACAGTCACACACAAACACCATGATAAATTCCTTATTTTCAGTTCAAAGTTTTATTGAGTTTTTATTTTCCTATATGCAGTAAATTAGATTTACAGTACTTGCTTTAAAAGTATAAGATTGATACAAGTGGTAACCATAGTAATTGAATTATGTTTCTATTACAATCAGTTACCATCAAATGAAAATGAAACGTGTTCCCCAGTAATCCAGTGACATATGCTATTGAGAGCTGCACGTGCCACATGTTGGAAATTGAACAAAGCATCGAAACGAATGTTTATCTTTGTGAAGGGTGCTGTCATGTTAAACCTCACAAGTGTTTTCTCCTGTTACAGACTAAATGTCCTCATAATGAGCCTTATTATGGCATTGTGTTTATGGTGGGCGAAGCAAAGTTGTTATTCTGTGGGGAGGGCTTAGGGAAAAAAAAAAACGAAAAAAAAAAACTGCCTGTAATTTGTGTACCATGGTATTGTCATTGGGAGGTTCTGTAAAAAAACAGGAGGCCTCTGAAATGCGATCCGTACCACAAATGAAAAGCATACAATAGCGAAAGCCGCATAAAGACGAGCTCTGGGGCCCATAAGGAAGCACTGATGGAGTGGCAGTTGTAAATGAAATGTAATGAAATGCTGCTGCTCGCTGCTGTCCCGACTCCCTTCATCATGCGACATCTACCTTTGTGACACACACACACACACACACACACACACACACACACACACACACACACACACACACACACACACACACACACACACACACACACCAGTGGACAGATTTTAATGGAAAAGTAGATACGGTTATTTACTGTGTGTGGTGTGTGTGTGTGTGTGTGTGTGTGTGTGTGTGTGTGTGTGTGTGTGTGTGTGTGTGTGTGTGTGTGTGTGTGTGTGTGTGTGTGTGTGTGTGTGTGTGTGTGTGTGTGTGTGTGTGTGTGTGTGTGTGTGTGTGTGTGTGTGTGTTCCTGACTTAAAGGTGCTGTAAGTGGTATTTCTTTGTTAAAATAAGTGTTAAATAGCTCTACATTCTGACAGCCGTCACTGATACAGAGTGTCTGGTTAGTAACATGGGTCTCTCAGTCCCTTCGCTCTGCAGTAAACAGAAAATACATTTTCTGGTATACTTCCAACTTTATCCAATCAGGAGAGAGAACCTAATATTTTACATTGTTCAAGAGAAAAGCCAGATTTGCTTACTGCACTGGCAGATTATTTGAGTTGTTTTAAGAGTTCTTATTTCTTATTTTTGTCAGACAATTTTTGCAGTTTGGAGTTATCTCCTGATTGGATAAAGTGAGAACGTGATACCAATGTATTTTCTGTTGACTGCAGAGCAGAGGGACTGAGAGACCCTGTTACTGACCAAACACTCTGATCAGTGATGGCTGTAGGAATGTAGAGCTACAGTATTATTTTAACATGTAGACCAGTTGTGTTAACAACAAAATACCACTTACAGCACCACTTCCAGGTCACAGCTATTTTGTGATATTTTAGGTTCGCCTGGTCAACTTTTATAAAGACGCTTGTAAAACCTCAACCCTGTATTGTACAATGAAGTGATGTACATCTTTCTTTTCAGAACAACCTGGGCTATCGGAATATATATGATCAGTTTTGTCAGATCAAGGTATACATGCATTATTATACCCCTATATATAAATATAAAATATATATATACAATATATATGGAAAATTGGGGACACATTTTAGATTTGATTCTGGACAGCTTTTCCAATAGGGTTTTTAGGTTAGCGGCTAAAGTTAAGGTTAAGGTAAAGGTTAGGGTTATCAAGTCAAGTGTTCCTTTATTAATCCCCTTGGCGAAAGGTATAATATAATAATAATAATAATAATAATAATAATAATAATAATATAATAATAATAATAATAATAATAATAATAATAATAATAATAATAATAATAATAATAAAATAATATTAATAATAATAATAAATAATAATAATAATAATAATAATAATAATAATAATATAATAATAATAATAATAATAATAATAATATAATAATAAAATAATAATAATAATAATAATAATAATAATATAATAATAATAATAATAATATTAATAATAATAATAAAATAATAATAATAATAATAATAATATAATAATAATAATAATAATAATAATAATAATAATAATAATAATAATAATAATAATAATAATAATAATAATAATATAATAATAATAATAATAATAATATAATAATAATAATAATAATAATAATAATAATAATAATAATAATAATAATAATAATAATAATAATAATAATAATAATAATAATAATAATAATAATAATAAATAATAATAATAATAATAATAATAATAATAATAATAATAATAATAATAATAATAATAATAATAATAATAATAATAATAATAATAATAATAATAATAATAATAATAATAATAATAATAAATAATAATAATAATAATAATAATAATAATAATAATAATAATAATAATAATAATAATAATAATAATAATAATAATAATAATAATAATAATAATAATAATAATAATAATAATAATAATAATAATAATAATAATAATAATAATAATAATAATAATAATAATAATAATAATAATAATAATAATAATAATAATAATTATAATAATTATAATAATAATAATAATAATTATAATAATTATAATAATAATAATAATAATAATGGATTCAATTTGTACCGCACTCTACATTCGTGAGAATCTCAGAGTGCTACAGGAGATATAGACAAAAGTTAAATGAATAAAACAATTTAAAATGAATAAAAACAATTAAAAAGACTAACAACCAGTGAAATGGAAGAACCTAAGAGTAAAATAAAATAAAAATAATAGTAAAATGAATAGAAGTAAAAATAAAAGTAAAAGAAAATTCAGGCAAAAGCCTTGTTAAAAAGAAATGTTTTTAGGCCCCTTTTAAAAACCTCGACGGATTGTGGTGCTCTCAGGTGGATGGGGAGAGCATTCCAAAGTCTGGGTGCGGCAGAGCAGAAGGCGCGATCGCCCATGGTGTGCAGCTTAGTCCTGGGGGCTTTGAGGAGGTAGGCTGTGCCGGAGCGGAGGGAACGTGAGGAGGACTGGGGGGTGAGGAGTTCCTTGAGATAGGCAGGGGCACCACCATGTACGCACTGGTGAGTGAGGAGGGACACCTTGTACTCAATTCTGTGTTCCACGGGGAGCCAGTGAAGGGATCTGAGGGTGGGGGTGATGTGATCATATTTGCGCACTCTCATCAGGATCCTAGCAGCGACATTCTGGATGGTTTGCAGTTTTTTAATGCTTTTACTAGGGATCCCGATGAGGAGTGCATTGCAATAGTCCAGCCTGGAGGAAACAAAAGCGTGGACGAGTTTCTCGGAATCTGCCAGGGTGAGTGAGGGGCGGAGTTTAGTGATGTTTCGGAGGTGAAAGAAAGAGGTCTTGCAGAGGTGTTTAATGTGTGTTTCATATGTGAGGTGGGGGTCCATTTTCACACCCAAGTTGGTGACAAGGGTGGAGAGGGGAATGTCCTGACCGGAGAAGGAGATGGTGGTGATGGTGGTTGACCGGACCTGGTGTGGGGTACCGATCAGCATGGCTTGTGTTTTGGAACTGTTGACCTGGAGAAACCTGTGGTTCATCCACGCCTTAGTCTCCTCCAGGCAAGCGGTCAGTGTGGGGGGTGATGAAGGTGATGATGGTGTGATCCGGATATATAACTGGGTGCCATCAGCGTAGCAGTGGAACGACACACCGTGCCGGCCGATGATGCGGCCGAGGGGGAGCATGTACAGGGTGAACAGCAGGGGGCCGAGGACGGATCCCTGGGGGACACCGCAGGTGACAGGGTGGTTGGAGGATGTTGCGCCTCCGAGGGAGACACATTCAGTCCGACCAGCCAAGAGGGACTGGAATAAGCCAAGGGCTAGGTCGCGGAGTCCGACATTGGAGTGGAGACAGTCCAGTAGAATGGGATGATCCACCGCGTCGAAGGCTGCGCAACTACCTTCTCCAGCACCTTGTAAAGGAACGGGAGGTTGGAGATGGGCCGGTAGTTGACGAGGGCCTCTGGGTCCAGGGTGGGTTTCTTCAGGAGGGGGGTGATGATGGCAGTTTTGAGGGCAGGCGGAACGTGGCCAGCCTGCAAGCAGAGGTTGATGGTGCTGGTCATGAGGGGACCAATAGTGCGGATGTTGGCTTTCACCAGGGCTGTGGGGAGGGGATCCAAAGCACACGTGGATGACTTCATCCTCCCGATAATACAATAAATAGTAATAATAATAGTAATATTATATATCATATATATATCATAGTATATAGAGTCTATGCAGTGTATAGTATTAAGAGTCAAACAGTCCTAACAGTTCTCAAGTTCCCCAGTCGTTAGTTCTCAAACTATTGACAGCAGTCCGTATCCACGGTTGTGGAGCCTGATGGCTACTGAGATGAAGGACGATTTTTGGTGGGGTATAAGTCAAGCCTTCCTCACCAGCTTGTTCAGTTTGTTAGTGTCTCTTGAGTTGATGTTACCCCCCCCTTATTATACAGCAAAGAAAAGGACGCTGGCCAGCAGCCTATTACACGTTGAAAGACCTGAGTCTCCTCAGGAAGAACAGCCTGATCTATACCTTCCTGTAGAGAGCCTCATGTTGTCTAGTCCAGTTTACTGTTCAAGTGTACCCCTATGAACTTGTAGATCTCCACCATCTCTACCTTCTCCCCTCGATTAGTGATGGGAGTAGGAGGCCTCCTCTTGCCTCACCAACAGTCCACCACCAGCTCCTTGGTCTTGCTGATGTTGCTGTCGCACCACCCTACAAGGCTCTCCTCCAGGTCTCTGTACTCGTCCTCGTTGTCATCCATGATGTAACTGACAATGGAGGAGTCGTCAGAGAACTCCTGTAGGTGGCACATACTTGAGTTATAGCTAAAGTTGAAGGTGTAGAGGGTAAACAGGAAGGGTGAAAGCACAGTTCCTTGGCGGGAGTCCGATGTTGCTCACCAGCACGTCTGACTGGCTGCCCTGCAGGCTGACGTATTGTGGTCTGCTGGTGAGGTAGTCAGTAATCCAGGCCACCGGGCCATGGTCCAGTTGCATCACCGTGAGCTTCTCCACTAGCCACAGGTGGCTGGATGGTATTAAAGCGAGATTAAAGAGAAATCGAAGAACATGATTCTCACTGCACTGAGCGGCCTCTCCAGGTGTGTGTAGGCTCTGTGGAGCATGTAGGTAATGGCATCCTCTAACCCAATGTTTGCCTGGTTTGCAAACTGCAGGGGTCTAGGGAGTCACTCACCCAGGGCTTGAGGTGTTGCAAGACCAGCCTCTCAAATAATTTGCACACTCCGGGGGGAGCTTCCACTGCCATGCCTTGCTGCTTGAAGCCTGTTTTTATTTTCCTGACCTCGCCCCCATCCTTGTAGCTGTCTTTGGCTGCTATAAGTCATTTCTTTAGCTCCTTTTGGATAGCATTGGTCCCCTTTGTGTCATGAAAGCCCTCATAATGTCCTTATTAATCCAGGGTTAATTGTTGGGGAAGCAGCATACCTTTTTGGTTGGTACAATGCTCTCCTCACAGAACCTGATATAATCCGTAATACAGTGGGAGAGTCCATCAATATAATCCCCATGTATCCTTTGGAACAGGTCCCAGTCCATTGTACTGTTGTACTGAAGCACTCCCTCAGCTCCTCCTCAAGGTCCAGCAGACCACTGTGGGACAAACCTGGTGATGGCTGGCTGTCTTTTGATAACAGGCTTGCATGTTGGTGCAAGGTTCTGTAGGTTGTGGTCCGACCCCCCAGGTGGGGGCAAGGCAGTGTCTTGCCTTGCAGGTCACATACTGGGTGAAGTTGGTCAAGGTTTTGGATAGCTTGACATCACCATTAATCATGATGAATGCGTTCGGGTGTTTTGACTATAGTCCCGCGACCGTGGAGTGTATCACTTGACTGCACCGCCACTGCATTTGGTGGGATGTAAACAGTGACCAGAATAACATGTGTTAGCTCTCATCTAAGTAAGTATGGTCTCAGACTTAGAGCCAATAGTTCAATGTCCGGGTAACAGATGTGTTATTTTACAGTGATGTGACCAGGATTACACCCACTTGAATGAACAAACCTGTCCTCCTCCACCTTTTCTCTTGCCGCATTGTTTACCCCTGTCAGCCTGCACAACTGTGAAGTCATCCTGTTCAAGAGTGCAGTCCGGCCATGACTCCATGAAGCATAGCAAACTAGCTTCCTTGTACTCGTGTTGTTGTTTTTTTCAGAGAGCTTGTCTGTCTTGTCGGCCAATGAACGCATGTTTCTCATGACAACGGAGGGTAGGTAAGGCTTAACCTCCCTCTTAACTCATTCAGCGCCAATCACAGAAAAAGTCGGGTTAACTCGCCAACCGTTCAGCGCCAATCACGAGAAAAGTCGGGTTTTAATCGTTATTTCTTTTATTAGCTATATCCATAAATTTTTCATCCATCCAGCCTGATGTTATCATTGGGAATGGGTCTGAGCTCGCAAAGGGCAAATACCGCCGCCTACGCCTTTCAGCCGGTATTGCACATCATTGAAATCCCTTGCCCTTGGGCTGTATGCTGATCTAACAAGTCCGGTCCAGGTTTTCCTTCTCGGGCATGCAGTATCGTTATAACACATGGACTGGGCAGACTGAGAGGAGCGTGGATTATGCCTTTCGGACATATAACGTTGGATCAATAAACGTGATCAATATTTGGAATTGCGATCAGGAATTGGATTAATCTTTTTGCAGGACATCAAAGACCAGGTAAGGACTCTATGTTATGAATCTTGGGTTAATCCGATGTTTCTTTCGCCACCATCGGAGCGTGTGTGTGTGTGTGTGTGTGTGTATGTGTGTGTGTGTGTGTGTGTGTGTGTGTGTGTGTGTGTGTGTGTGTGTGTGTGTGTGTGTGTGTGTGTGTGTGTGTGTGTGTGTGTGTGTGTGTGTGTGTGTGTGTGTGTGTGTGTGTGTGTGTGTTTCTGACGTTGGCTGCAGGCAAATGCACTGAGAAGTGATTTTTCAGCCCCCGTTTCTGTTCACGCATGATGTTTGATCTGTTTTGTGCATGTTGACTGGAAGCAACTCACTGACAATTGACGGGTGTATTAGACCCATAGCTATAATATAAGATATATTTTAAGCACTTGCAAATGTCGCAGTCTCCCCATTGATTAAAGCGATGGCGCTCTAGCGCCCTCTGGCGCCCCGACCCCTGGTGCTGATTGAGATAACATGCGGGCAGAAAAGTGGCCATTTTAGTTTTCGTTTTTGAGGACTGCATACCTTTTTGCAAACCAAAATACTATACTTTATACTTATAGCACATGCATAAGCCTGGTCTCTTTTAAAAGATAACATTTAAATAAAGAATAAAGAAAGATCACTTTTAGTGCTAATGAAATAGAGTAACATAGGTCTGAACTTGAGTTGTAGAAAAACTTGTTACTCAAGTTTTTCTGTAGTAGTTAGTAGTCCAGAAGTACTATTTCCCCAGAAATTTTTATGGCTTAAAAAACGTCCGAGATCCATAGCCTGAAGCCTTACATGTCCGTACATGTCCAAATTCATGTCATAAAGATCTGTTCAGAAATGAGTGATTCGAAGTGATTTTGGTCAACTGTGTAAAAAAGAAAAGCTCAGTTTTCTCAGACTTCAATTCATTCTGCGGTTTTTCTCTTCCTGTTTTCGCTTGTGAGTTTTTCACCTAGATCCCTGATTTGTACATCCCCAGGTGAGGTATCATTGGAAAGCCACACTCATTGGCTACAACCCTCTTCAATAATTTTTCTGATCATTTTGACAGAACTAGAGCCCCAAGAGTCGGGAGTGGTATTTTGCGCAATACTGTGTACTTTGCACAAGCCTCAAATGTCGGCATGTAACTCGAGAACCGCAGAATGGATTTTGTCACCTGAAAGGGCTATCGACAGGCAACAGATGCGGCTTTAATTCTATATATATATTGTATTACAAAATATGCACACCCGAGCCACTAGTGGTCACCAAAGTGCCGGTTAAGAGGTTGCCATATTTTCAGAAAATGTGACTAAAAATACATAGCCAAGTAAATTGAAGATTGCTCCACCTTTACAATGTCTATTTGCATGTTCTTATCTGGGAACATCTATGGACCTCAGGGAATGTATTCCCAGTGTCCGAGATATTGTGTCTGTTACTATGCTTGAGTAAATCTTTATGAACCAAAGGAGAATCTAAAAAGAAAAAAATGTCATCTTTAATGGTGAATAACACCATGCTAACATTGACCAGACGTGAAACATTTCCACTGAGCTCATTCAGCACCTTCTCGAGATCAAGTGTATTAAAAAGCTAAGCAAATGGGGGCGGTCAGGTGGCGTAACGGATATTGCGTTCGTCACCAACCCCGGAGCGGCTGGATTCGCCTGTTCGAATCCAGCTCACAGCTCCGGGGTTGTCACCAGCTTGGCTGGCCGTTCACACTAATACAATTGGCAGTATTAGAGGGTGGGAGAAGCTGGCGGGGTGGGTCCGGGTCGTTGTAAACAGCGACTCCTACAGTTCGGTCGGGGCGCCTGCTAAGCGCGGATAGGATCTAAGTGGGATAGTGTGATCCTTCCACACGCTACGCCTTCTCAGTGAGAATCCGCGCTGCCAGGTGAAAAGAAGCGGTTGATTGGCTGGACGTGTGTCGGAGGAAACACGTGGTAGCCTCCACTCTCCCAGACCGACTGTGGGGGGTAAGTGCGCAGCGACCAGGAAGGGGATTGGGAATTGGCATAACGACTAACATTGGGATGGGAGAAAATCGGAGGAAAAAAGAGGGGGCAAAAGATAAAAAAAAAAAAAAAAAGCTAAGCAAATGAATAAAGGGTAGATTATTTACAGGCTTTTTTCCCCTAGACTTTCACAGCATGGTAAAGAAACAATATACGTTGTATTTTATGGCAATAACGTTCAGGTTTGTTTGACCCGTGAGATATAATCACGAAAATAACATCAATATTTCTTTTCCACGTCAGCCGGCTGCAGTTTTGACAGTGGCTGGTGTGAGCTGGGTAGTGTAGTTTTATGACATTTAGACGTCCATCGAAAGCCCTGGGTCTCCTCTTTCTTAGGACTACAACAATTTCATGGCGGCTTCCTGTCCACACGTCTAAATCAGGGGCGGGGCTAGGGGGTGGCTACTTGGGCTCAAGCCACGAATGTTTTCTGAAAAGCCCTGAATCTATTTAAAAAAAAAAATAAAAAAAAAAATTGGACAATTCATCATTGTTACATGAAAATATGTTTGCACCAGATTTAGCAGAAGCTAATTTCCATCTGTGGTCTATCCAGCTGCTAACTGTATTTGAGTGAGTTAAGTCTTGGTGTTATGGTAGACTCAGACCTAAGCTTTAAATCACAATCAACAAGTTGACAAAAACTTAATTCTTCCACCTTAGAAACATAGCTAAAGTACGGCCATTTATAAATCAAAAGGACGCTGAAAACCAGATCCATGCCTTTATCTCAAGCCAACTCGACTACTGTAATGCACTCTTTACCGGCCTCCCGAAAAAATACGATGATAACTATTTTATTGCAATGCACTATTGCATTATTTTATTCTATTTTACTAACTATTTTATTGCACTGCACTATTTTACTTTGTATCAGTGAATCATAGACGCCTGGCCATAAGAGCATTCGGAGCATCTCTGCTCTCCCACTATTGAACTTGGGGGAGCAAAGGTATGCTCTTGCTCCACCACTTTTTGATCATATGAAAAACATGATATACCCCCCCCCCCAATATATAAATCTAACCATAACTACGTTATGGTTAACTGAGTTTTATAGTGAAAAGAGCAGCTTTATTGGTCAAGATTGAAGGCTCTATATTGCAGGAAATTGCACGTACAGGTTCATTAAATAAAAAAATAAAAAAAATGCTGTGGTCGTGCCTGACACCCTCCAAACCACCCCTTGCCTGCCAAAAAAAATAATAATAATATTAAAAAAAAAAAAAAAAAAAAAAAGGGCACCTATCTGGGCTAAGCCCCGGATCTCCTACAATCCTAAATCCGCCCCTGGTCTAAATCATACGGTTTCCGATGCAATGAGCAGAGAGTCTTAAACAGTGTAAACCGTTTTTGTTTCCGTTGTTGTCAACAACCATTATTCTCGCTAGACTCAACCTAACTGAAACTATCACTATCACTTCGACACTTACCTTGCTCTATCAAGCAAAATCTTGTTTGCAAATTCTTTTTACTTTCAAAAAGGGTTGCAAAAGAAACATGAAATAGTAGAAAATAGGCAAGGAATGGGATCTGCTAGGACAGGCTAACACCCACTGCGGCACCAAGTTCAATTATAGGTTATAGTTACATGTAGTTGTGGAGTTGTGCACAGGGAATACACCCAGACTGTGTTGGACTCTCTGCCCTGTGTGGACCTCAGGGCAGCGGCATCTGTTTTTATTCCCTTCCCCAGTCCTTAGCTGTCTTCCTCATGTCTCATCTTTTCCATCCCCATTCCCTGTTATTGTTTTTAGTTTTTTTTTACATAGTGAAGTCTCTGAAACAGGTAGTATATTTTAGCTCCCCAGTGTTTTTCCAAGCCCTGTCTCAGCTTGTCAGCATCCACATTTGTCCATAGGGGGGCGACTTCGTTGGCTGTAGTGGCAGTACCCTGTACCCCATACGTACCAGTCACCAAGCAAGGCTTTATTGTTGCATTCTATTGAGTGAGTGTGAGTATTTTTACAAGACGTAGAATCCACTTTTGGTGACGATGCGTTGCACCTGTACTAAAGTTTTGTTTGGCCGATCTGGCATTAGTACATTTTTGTGTAGCTATACGTTCTGTCATTTGACGAGGAAACTGTGTGTACGTACCGGCATTTTCGCTCAGTGTTGTTAGGTAAGGGAACCGCCTAAACCACCTTACTGGCTGCTACAGTCACATGTTCCAACGTCACGTCCACAACGGTTGGCTGTAGGCCAATAGCACAAACTGTCTATTAGGAGATTCCCTACCCCCAAGATCCCGATTTTCCTTCATTTGTAACATAACATTTTCCAAATAAATATTTACCTCTGTTACACCTTCATCTGTTGTCTTGTTGTATTACTGTGTGGGGAACTAATCACTTAGTCCAGGTGGATTGCCTCGACCTGTGACAGGAATCGTTCACAAAATGATTGCCTTCCCTTCATAACACTACAGTACATGTCAGGGCTCCTATTAGATGGGATTGCAATGCACCAAATTGCTGAATAGAAACACCTCGTTCATAGGCTAACCACTCTTAAGCGGCAATGTGATTCCCTAATGTCCATCTCAGCCGAAGTGTGTTGATTCAGAGACAGAGACAGATGGCCTGCGACAGTCACCGCTATCAACCTCAATTGACTCCAAAAGCTCCCACAATTACACACTACCACTTAATCACAATGACCCGTGGTGGTAACCACGGCCCTCTGTGGGGTTCAGGAAAGGTTCAGTGGACAATTATTCAAATCACAACCGAACCGGAGCAATGGACGGAAGCGATGGAATACAGTAATTATAAGGCAGCCAGCGGTGGTTCCAAATGCCACAAGCTGAGCGATTAAGTAGTGTAAGAGCCTTGTATCCAAGGTAACCTTTTTGAAGAAAGGTAATATCTGTGTAATGTTCATCAGAACACTAGAGAGAGAGTGAAAGAGAGAGAGAGGATAGATGGAAAGGGAGATGATTAAAGATGCTTGTATTAATTAGTGAATTGTAGGGTATTTGTGTATCACTGTACAGTCGTAAATTACATCCAAGGTGCCTGAAAGTGTACAGAATTTATTATAGTCAGTGTGTTCCAACAAATAGAGCTGGGAGCCTGGGAAGAGGACACAAATGTCTCTAGTGGTTCGGGGAGAGGGATTAAAATTGAATAAAATAAAAGTACAAACGTGAACAATAAACATGGAGACAGACAGACTACGATGAACATTTGACATAAAAATATGTATCATAACAAACAAGAAAACCCCAGTTTTGAACTCCCACGACCCCTGCATCTGTGCCACCTCTGAGATCCAGCCGAGGGGAAGGTCAAAGGTCAGAGGCTTCATCCTGCTGGCAGAGTGAGAGATGGAGAAAAAGGTATAAAACTTTATTTATTCATCATAACGTTGGTGGTGAGAAGGACTGAACACAATATATCCATTTGCATCTCTCTCACAACTCAGTCCTCTGTCATGCCCCATCATTAAGAATTGAGTTGTATATATATCTGCCCAAGTCAGGTTCAGGACACCCACTACTATAACCCTTTGGTGCTCACACTGTGATTAATTTACACCATTCAGTACAGGAAACTTGTGTGGGTGAGTTAAAAGGCCCAATCAGTAATCCAAACCTTTATAAATGGGTAGAAATGTTTTCAATTCCCTAGTTGATTGACTGACCTCTCGATAACAAGTTTGAAAACTAGACGACGGGTCTAAAAATGAAGGTTATCCTATAACCCTAGTTATATGAGTAAATAGCAAGCACTCTGCTCTATGGGAAATCCCCTTTAGCATAGGGCTACTTGAAAAAATTTAGCTACAATGCACCTGCACCTGTCCGGCCACGCCCACTCTCGCCCATGCACTTAAGAGAGGGGTGTGACCGTACTTCCGCTCTTCCCTAGTCTTGACAATTAGGGTCCTCAGTGAGTGAGAGCAGAGCGCTCGCTATTTACTCATATAACTAGGGTTATAGGATAACCTTCATTATATTTCGTAATAGCTCCCGCTCTGCTCTATGGGACATAGGAGCGGAGCAGGGTGGAGAGCCCGACAAATGCACCCGCTGAGGTCCCCTAAAACCATCAGAACACCGGGGAGGGTCCGGGAACAGGACACCGACTGTGCGAAAGAGGGGACAGCACCCAACAAACGCACAGGGTGAGCAGACCGCGGACAGAAGGGCCTGACCGTGCGCCCTGCCCGCCACCAGGGAACGTATGTGAAAACATAAGCCTGTGTTACCGCTTCCACACCTCGTGGGGTCGGGGTCGTTAAACCCTGACGCTGGCCGCCAGGCGTTGCAAGGGGTCGGGATTCCAAACTCCGACCCCACGGGCGAAGTCGTAGCAGCGGGGCGCGAAGGAGGTCCCAGCCCCAGGCCCCTCAAGGCAGGCTTAACGCCTGTTGGTGAGGTCAACGAGGCCGCGGCATCAAGACCTCTCCAGGCGTTTACTCGTGACACCACCCTCTACACTGCCAGCGCATCGGACAGGGCCTACAACAGGTGAAGGCCCTTCTCCGCCTGGCACGCCACGAGGACCCCCCGAGGAAGAGGCTCTGAAAAACTCCCGGAGGAGGAGGCTCTGTAGGGAGGTTATCTCTCCGAGGAGGAGGCTCCGCTGAGGGGGGGAGGGAGGCTCCGAAGAACTTCCGGAGGAGGCTCTGAAGTTCTCTGAGGAGGCTCTCCCCCATAATCCTGTGGGGTCAGCTGGCATACCGGGGAGACAAACACTCCAAAAGAGTAGGTTGGTCCCTTAACCCAGGCCGACAGGTAACAAGAGCAAAGCTCGACCTGCACCCGGAGGACTGTGAACTACACAGGAGCGCCTAGAGGGGCAGACTGTAAAAAACAGTACCCCGACGGCCCACCCGCCGAGTGGGGGGAGGGGAGAGTGTTCGGCATGCCGTGCACAATGTCACCATCTCGTGGGGTCACAACCTCGCGGGGTCGGGGTCCTGGACCCTGACTCCACCAGTAAACCGACCTCGCCACGAACCCTGACACCGCCAATCTATTAATCCTGCAGGGTTGGGGTTCAGAGAAAAGAGTTTGACACAATTGGCAGACGTCATAAAACATGCAGGGGCATATTCTCGGGGAGCCGGGGTCGAACCCGGGCTCTACCAGAGAGTTGACTCCGCTACCGGCATACCGGGGAGACAAATACCCCAAACAGAAATACAATGCCGTTTTAAGGTGTTTCAGGTCTAAAAATGGGTTAACCCAGGCTGACAGGTAACAAGGGGGTTGGGGTTGGGGTTTCGTACCCTGACTCAGCCAACAAGGCTGCGGTCAGGGCAATTGCACCCAAGGGGGGGGGGACAGAAGGGGCGGTTTGAAACGGGGGGAGCAGCAGTCATTACCCCTGGTAAATGCGGCGGCTCCCCCGCTGAGCATTGTCCGGTTTTCAGCCAAGCGATTAGCCCACTGGGGACGCTGCTCTATGGCTGGACATGCATAATGTGTGGTCTTCACTCTGTCTTGGGTGAAAAAACAAGTCAAGTCAAGAGTTTTATTTGTCACGGCATACGAGTATACAATGAAATGCGGGTGGTCTTGCCCGCAACGATGTGCAAATACAATAGTAATAATATATAATAGAATCCAATAGAATGACATTGTGCAATAAACAAGTAAACAGAGTAGGGCATATCGGTATATGTACATGAGTTATTTACAGAGCATGGTAAGACATGCTAGGTCCTGTGGTAGTGCAATACACTGTTAGCTACGGATGAGGCACTGGGTCTTTATGTGCATGCTATATTATACAATCTCAAGTTATACTATACTATTCTTAAAGTGACCTTTCCTTTTGTAAAGTGGCCATAAGTGTGAGCGTGTGCAGCATGAGTGTGTGCTTGCTCATGTTAAAGTGGCTGCTAGTGTGTGAGCGTGTACAGTGTGTGTCTCGTGTGTGTGCTTGTGTGTGGAGAGTTCAGTGTTCAAGGCTCTGATGGCCTGTGGGAAGAAGCTGAGCCGAAGTCTCTCTGTCCTAGTAGCTGGTGTTCGCAGGCGTCTGCCTGACCTCAACAGCATGAACAGGCTGTTGTTGGGGTGGTGACAGTCTTTCATTATTCTGCAGGCTCTGGATTTGCACCTCTTGTTGTATAGAACCTGCAGGGGTGGTAGTGCACTACCCGTGGTACGCTCGGCTGAGCGCACCACTCTCTGTAGGGCCTTCTTGTCCTGTGCCGTGCTGTTTCCATACCAGGCAGTGATGTTTCCAGTCAAGATGCTCTCTATAGCTCCGGAGTAGAAGGACTGGAGTATCTTCCCAGATACTCTGAACTTCCTTAACTGTCTCAGGTGGTAGAGGCGCTGCTTCGCCTTTTTTATGAGTGAGTCTATGTGTGTTGTCCATGTCAGATCCTCTGAGATGTGGACCCACAGGTACTTAAAGCTGCTCACCCTGTCCACGGTAGCCCCGTTTATCATCAGTGGTGTGTGTGTCTCCTGCTGTCCTCTCCTATAATCCACGATCAGCTCCTTGGTTTTACCAATGTTCAGGAGCAGGCTGTTGTCCTGGCCACAGCGTTCCAGTACCTCAACCTCCTCCCGGTAGGCCTTCTCGTCGTTGTCCGAGATCAGCCCCACCACCACTGTGTCGTCCGCAAACTTCACTATGGAGTTGGAGTTGAACTTGGCCACACAGTCGTGTGTGTATAGTGAGTACAGCAGGGCGCTCAGAACACAGCCCTGGGGGGACCCGATGCTCAGGGTGATGGTGTTGGAGGTCTGACCCCCCACCCTGACCGCCTGGGGCCTTTCGCTCAGAAAGTCCAGTATCCAGGCGCCCAGAGCGGAGCTCCGACCCAGCTCGATCAGCTTGTCCACCAGTCTGGTGGGGACTATGAGGTTGAACGCTGAGCTGTAGTCAATGAACAGTCTCACATAGCCCCCCTTCTGGCGGTCAAGGTGAGAGAGGGTGGTGTGCAGTACTTGGGAGACCGCATCATCAGTGGACCTGTTTGGCCTGTATGCAAATTGCATAGGGTCCATATCACTGGGGAGGGAGGCACAAATGTGATCCTTGACCAGCCTCTCGAAACATTTCATGGCCACAGAGGTCAGTGCCACCGGTCTGTAGTCATTGAGACATGTTGGGGAGGGTTTCTTTGGTACAGGGATGATGGTAGACATTTTGAAGCAGGCAGGGACCACTGACTCCGCCAGGGATCGATTAAATATGGCGGTGAACACAGGGGCTAGCTGGTTGGCACAGGACTTAAGTATGTGTCCTGTTATTCCATCTGGGCCAGCAGCTTTTCTGGTGTTCACCTGCATAAATGCTCTTCTCACACTGTGTACCGACAATGAGAGAGCGTCCCCGCCCCCCCGCGGATGCCCCCCTCCACAACAGCCGGCGCGCCAGTGACGTCACTAGCCGTTGAGCTAGCGGCGCCACTGTCTGCACCAAATTGAGCGTAGAAAGAGTTGAGTTTGTCCGCGAGAAAGGCGTCGTCGCTCCCCATTGAGGGGCACTGACTTTGTAGTCGGTTATCCTCCTCAGTCCCCGCCATAAGCCTCTTGTGTCATTTTGTGCCATTTGTGTCTCCATTTTGTCAGCATATGTCCGTTTTGCAAGTTTTACAGCCTTGCGCAGAGTATAGACTGTAGCCTTATACTCCTCCATGTTTCCTGACTCTCTGCCCAGGTTGTAGGCAGTGGTGCGTGATTTCAGAGCTGCTCTGATAGTACTGTCCACCCACGGTTTCTGGTTTGGGAAGACCCGCACCTTTTTCGTGGGGACAATACTATCCGCGAGTGTTGTTATGAAGCACACAACGCTGTCCGCAAACTCACTGACGTCACTGGCGCTTCCTTGAAACATCCCCCAGTCTACGTCCTCGAGAGCGTCCTGCAGCGTGGCCTCTGATTGGTCGGTACATTTTTTTGTCTCACGTGACACGACGGCGTCACGTGATCTTTGTTTGTAAGCAGGGACCAGAAAAATGGCGTCATGGTCGGACGTGCTAGTAGCTCCCGCTAATGGCGGAGCCGGTACTGCCTTGTAGCCTGCTCTGAACGGGGTGTAGCAGTGGTAGAGCGTGTTTCCCCCTCTGGTGGAGCAGGCGATGTGCTGAAAAAAGGATGGCATCACTTTTTGAAATCGCCGGCTACGATCATGGCTGCGTCTGGATGTTTTATCTGGTGAATGTTGAGATGCTCCGCCAGTTCTGCCAGAGCCTTGACGGTGTTTGCTTGGGGAGGGATGTATACTGCGGTCATTGTGACCGCGGTAAACTCTCGGGGTAGGTGGAAAGGGCGACATTGAATGGAGAGATGTTCCATGTCCGGGGAGCATGAACGGGAGAGTACCTTTAGCTTCTTGGGGTTAACCCAACCGTTAATGAGGCATACACCCCGCCGACGCTCTTCCCGGAGGCTTCCGTGCGATCCGCTCGGAAGACGGTGAAGGAGTCCGAGGGAGAGACGCTGTGGTCCCGAGTCGCTGGCTTCAGCCATGTCTCCGTGAAGCACATAACGTTACAGTCTCTCATCTCTCATATAGTATAGCTTGCTTAGATGATATAGATCGCTTGAAAACGCGCCCGGCTTCCATCATATTACATCATATTTCAACGCACAGTGCGTTACGTGCGTTGACCTAATTGATTGGCTGCGAGGATACAGCGATGAAACCAGTGCACGCCCTGCCGTGCGCGATATGTCTCGCCCCGGCCTGAGAGGTAGTTACTAGTGACTTCCTGTGAATGAAAAACTATTATTTATATTTGATATATTAACGTTATATTGTGCATTGGAAACACAAACATACTTAAAATGAGTAAATATTATTCATTTTAAACATGTTTATTTTATATCTAGGGCTCTAAAGAAATATATATATTTTCTTCTTCTTCTCTCTTTTAACCAGGGAGGGCGGCGCTCTAGCGCCCACTATGGATGAATCGCCACTGCGTCAAGGGCCGGACGGGGGAAATAATTCATACCGGGAGATATAGCGCAAAATATAGCCCCAGTCAGGTCTGGGGGTCCCCCACCAGGAACATTTTAGTTACAAAGACTTAATTTCCTGCATTCTGGTGAATTTTAGTGCATGTGAATCACAAACGAATGAGCCAACAATTGCTTAGTACAATGTACTAAACTACTGAACTTCAAATAAAACTGTTGTGGCACTAGCAATGCTACTCTCTCCACCTTCAAAAAGAAAAAAGCAAGAGCACAACATATTTTTCTATTTACTATTATAATACAGTTAACCACTCTCTCCACCTATTCAAACAGAGCAAGAGCACAATACCATATTCACTTTACTGATGCACTACCCATCAACAGTTAAAATAGCCCTTTACACAAACAAAAACACACAAAAAACACACACAGAAAACAAAAGTGGGAAAAAGGGAGAAAGAGAGAAGCGTTGACACTGGTAACGTTGAAACGTCCCACTACATACACCCGATACCTTCCCCACCCCTTCAGACCATAGCACAAGATATCCTCCGATTCCAAACTGCAACCATCAACTCCAACATAATAAAAACCTTCATACTGTATTTTACTATCATGCACTTTTCCACTAAATAATCTTCCTTGCCTATATTACTACCTACTATACTAATATGTCTTTACTACTATGCACCCAAGTTTCAACACTGTTCATACATCTGTTCCTCCCTCCCCATCAACCTGGAACCCCTGCAATTTGCATACCGCCCCAACAGGTCCACGGAGGACGCCATAGCCCATGTGCTGCACACAGCAGCATCACACCTGGACAAGAGGCAGGGGAACTATGTGAGAATGCTATTCATCGACTACAGCTCAGCATTCAATACCATAGTCCCCTCCAAACTCATAGCCAAGCTCAGGGACCTGGGCTTGAACTATGACCTCTGCCAGTGGGTCTTGGACTTCCTGACGGGCAGACCCCAGGTGGTGAGAGCAGGCAACTGCACCTCCTCATCCATCACCCTCAACATAGGGGCCCCACAGGGCTGTGTTCTGAGTCCCCTCCTCTGTGTGGCTCAGCGGAGCAACAACACAATCATCAAATTTGCTGACGACACAGTAGTGGTGGGCCTGATCTCTGCAAAACGACGAGAGGGCCTACCTGGAAGAGGTCAAGGTCCTGGCGGGATGGTGCCAGGAGAACAGACTCTCCCTGAACGTCAGCAACACAAAGGAGATGATTGTGGACTTTAGGAGGTCGGGGGTCAGGGACTACAGCCCCCTCAGCATCGACGGGGCACCGGTTGAGAGAGTGAACAGTTTTAAGTACCTCGGAGCCCACATATCCGAGGACTTGACATGGACCACACACATTGACAGTGTTGTGAAGAAGGCACGACAACGCCTCTACTTCCTCAGGCGCCTAAGGAAGTTCCAAGTCAGTCAGAAGATCCTTAAGAACTTCTACTCATGTACAATAGAGAGCATCCTGACTGGCAACATCACCTCCTGGTTTGGGAATAGCACTGCACAAGACCGAAGCAGACTACAAAGAGTGACACGTTCAGCGGAACGCACAATTGGAGGGGGGCTTCCCACCCTCCAGAACATTTACAACAAGCGGTGCAGGGGTAAGGCTAAGAGAATCATCAAGGAATCCAGCCACCCGAACAACTGCCTCTTTGAACTGCTGCGGTCAGGCAAGCGATACCGGAGTCTCAAGGCGAGCACAGAAAGACTCAGAAGAAGCTTCTATCCCCAGGCCATCAGGCTGCTCAACGAACAATAAACACTATGCAACAACCATCAAATGCACACAGCACACACATCCACATGCACACACTCACTTTAAACAAACAACACACTGCAGCACCCACTCTCCACACTTTAGATCACCTAAACACACTTTATATTTATTGGTAAAGGATTTGCACTACAACTCGTACACCTTACTGTAAATTGTACCTAAATTGTACCTCATCCCATTTCTGCTTTGCACTATATAGTATTGTATATTGGTACATTGCATAGTATATTGTATGGTAACTCAGTTACTTCTATTCTGCATCGAACATTGTACATATGTCTATACTGAACACTGTGACCTCTATTTTTACTTCTTTTTTTTTTTTTTTTTTTTTTACATGCTACTTTATTTTATTTCATACTTATCTTGTCTAGCACAGTCTCTGGAGCGTAACAGTAAGAAGCATTTTGTATAAAAGTATTCTGTACTTCTGTATGACAACTATTAAAGAAACTTGAAACTTTGTAACTCAGCGGAAAGAGTTGTACCCTTCCTGCTGACCTGTTGTACAGAATGTGTCGCTTTGGATAAAAGCGTCAACTAAATGACTAAATGTAAATGTGAAATGTAGATAACTATCGCCCTGTCTCTCATCTCTCCTTCCTCTCTAAATCACTTGAAAGTGCTGTATCCAACCAGCTCACTGATTACCTATTACAAAATGACCTCCTAGACCCTAATCAGTCAGGCTTCAGAACTGGTCACTCCACAGAGATGGCCCTCATAACAGTCACAGAGGACGCCTCCTCTTCTCTCTCTACGCCAAATCTCTGGGTAACATTATCACATCTCATGCCTTCTCATATCACTGCTATGCCGATGACACTCAACTCTTCCTCTGCTTTCCTCCCTCAGATATCCAAGTCTCTGAGCAGATCTTGGTCTGCCTGTCTGACATTTATGCCTGGATGATGACCAACCTTTCGATCATATTGGAGAATGTAGCAGTGGCTTCATCCCTGACCATCAAGAACCTAGGTGTAACAACCAGAACCTGCAGCAACAACCAGAAGCTGAAGATTCTTCCGGAGCAATGTCAGAAGCATACGCCCCTTCCAGACAAAAGAAGTCGCTCAACTCCTCCTGCAATCAAGAGTCATATCTCACCTCGACTATACTGCGCAATGCACTGCTAGCTGGTCTACTGACTACCGCCACCAAGCCTCTTCAACTCATACAGAATGCAGCGGCCCACCTGATCTCCAACCTACCAAAGTCAGCCCATATTACCCCACTTCTTAGAGAGCTGCACTGGCTTCCCATTGCCGGATGCATGCGCTTCAAGGTCCTTGACTTGGAATACCATGCAGCAAAGGGAACAGCTCCTGGTCTCAAACTACACACCCATCTAGACCCATCCGCTCTACATCTTCTGGCCGCCATCAGACCCACTCCTATCCGTGCTCTGGGGGGGTCATCAAAGAGAAGTCGGCTATTCTCTGTCCTTGCTCCACAATGGTGGAACGAACTTCCCACCAGTCAGGACAGCTGAAACCCGCTCCAATTTTCTGCCATCGACTACAAACACACTTCTTCAATTAATATCTGATATGAAAAAAAAACATATCTTTTACTATTATGCACTCTCCTACTAAGGAATCTACCTTGCCTCAGTGGAGGCTGCTTACCAAATTTTTAGGTGAAGCACAAATTATTATATTATATTATATATTAAATAATATTTTTAAAACATCCCCCACTGTGTGTCAGTGGTCAGTGGACACATATGAAAACATATTAACATTAGGTGACAGCGGACCTGACCAGATGAAAACATATTAGGTGACAGCGCACCTGACCAGATTAAATCATATTAGGTGACAGCGCACCTGATCAGATCAAAACATTTTAGGTGACAGCGCACCTGACCAGATCAAAACATATTAGGTGAAGGTGACAAGGAAGCCACAGACTCATACCCCCCCGACACTCAACTAACCGCCTCGGACAGTCCTTCATACCAGTGGCCATCAGGCTCCACAACAGTGGGCAGCGACTGCTGCCAGACATCGACCTAGAACTAATAGGAACCCAAGTAGGACAATAACACTACCTTATGCATACTGCACCTTATGTGGATACTGTGATACTGTGAATAATGAATAATGTATATTTCAGTTAGTTAGATAGTAAATTATATTGACCTATTTGTTTACACTGCTTGTGTTGTTTTCACTACCTATACCCCCCCCCTTCCCCCATGCTGCTATGATGCCTGAATTTCCCCAAGGGGATCAATAAAGGAATATCTTATCTTATCTTAAAAGGAAAGATGAAATTACCTACCTGGGTTCCATCCTATAGAGGCAAATCTTTCCTGTGACAAAATGGGATCCAATGTAATAAAACTAAGTCAACCAACGAACTAGATTCCTGTACCGGATCTCCTCTCTGGTAAACAAGAATACCTTGAAGACTCTAACAGGAGCACTCATTCAAGGGTACTACGACTATGCTTGCACCTCATGGTACCAAAGCACCTCAAAGGCACTAAAAACAAGATTACAAACATCACAAAACAAACTGGTCAGACTACTGCTTGACCTTACTCCTAAAACCCACCTCACCCCTGTCCACTTTGACAACCTAGGATGGCTTAGAGTAGACGACAGAGTACAGCAACTTGCAATGGGCCTGGTCTACAAGATACACTACACCACTAAGATACCCATGTGCATGTCGAAATACTTCCCAAAGGTCAGTGAATACCACGACCACAACACCAGAGGGAGTTCCACAAATCATGTTCAACCCAGATAAAATAATAATAAAAAAAAAAAAAAAAAAAAATTAATAAAAGAAAATAGTCATAACTTAGAAATTAGATTGCATAGGTCTATGAATCGATATCGCGATTCTGTTTCAATTAATTGCCCAGCCCTACAGTGTGTACAGTAAGTTAGCTTGGTGATTATCATTGTGATGTAGGCTAAGCTGCCTAGCTACTGTTAGCATACAAGCACTGCAGTAGCCTACTTACTTTTTCATCCACAACGTTTTTTCTGATCCAGATGCATATATCCACTTCTTCATGTTGCTCAGTTGCTGGTTTATACTTCGGTCCTAATGTTGGCGCAAAGTTTAATTTAGCCTGACTTGTTATAGCTGTACAGCTTACTAACTACTAAACAACAACTTTCTCATAGTCTCAACTTTCACATAGTCAAAATGGGTCCAGCTGCATGTGAGGAGGATAGGTTTAGCTCGGGCCAATCTCAAGTTTCTCAAGTTTCTTTATTAGTTGTCATACAGAAGTACAGAATACTTTTATACAAAATGCTTCTTTATGTTACATTTTGTATAAAAGTATTCTGTACTTCTGTATGACAACTAATAAAGAAACTTGAGAAACTTGAGATTGGCCCGAGCTAAACCTATCCTCCTCACATGCAGCTGGACCCATTTTGACTTTGCAATGCAGAAATCTCTGATTGGATTTGCAAGGCTGCCAATCATATTCAACCTCCGTGTATTGGATGTCAAGGGCTGTCAATCAATCAATCCTCCATTCAATGGCAAGAGTTTAACTGCACAGACCGTTCTTAGATGAAGTTAATAGCCTATTTTGATTCGCTGTTATTTATTATTTATTTAACAATGGGTCACACCTGTGAAGTTTTCTTCACGAATAATTACTGCAGGCAATACTGCAGTGCAGGCCTGCTCAGAGCTGTCAATTTTGGCCATTTTTGAAGAAAAAAAATTCACTGGAATTTTTTTACAGAGGAAAACATTTATAATAAAAAAAAATAATAATAATAATTTAAAAAAAATATATATATATAGTTTTTTTTTTTTTTTTTTTTTTTATATATATAGGTATATGTAAATTAATAATAATTATGAATTATGAGTGAATTTGTGTTTCACGTGTTGTCATAGAGAAACCTCCACTGCCTTGCCTATATTACTACCTACTGTAACGGGGGAGCATGTCTATGTTCCCCGGGTCCTATGTTCCCCGGGTTCTATATTCCCCGCTCGCGATAAAAAGGGTCCTATGTTCCCCGGGTTCTATATTCCCTGCTCCCGCTACCCACTTCCGAAAAAGCGACCGAGTTGTGTGAGGGCCGACCATGTCAGACTTGTTGTACAGAACTTGTAAGTCGCTTTGGATAAAAAGCGTTTAGCTAAATGACAAAATGTAAATGTAAATGCAAAGCTAGAGTGAGAGAGAGGTCGTGCAAGAGGGAGAGAAAGAGAGAGAAAGAGGGAGAGAAAGAGAGAGAAAGAGAGATTACGAGGGAGAGAGAGAGAGAGACACGACATTGGAATTGTTTACTTCTCCTCATCCATCACCGTCAGGGCCAGGGGAGTGACGGTGAGGGGGGAGCTGGTTTGTCCAGACTCTGAGGTACAGTAAAAGTGGGACATGGAGCAGAAGCTCAATTAAAGAGAGGCACACCAGCATGTGTGTGTGTGTGTGTGTGTGTGTGTGTGTGTGTGTGTGTGTGTGTGTGTGTGTGTGTGTGTGTGTGTGTGTGTGTGTGTGTGTGTGTGTGTGTGTGTGTGTGTGTGTGTGTGTGTGTGTGTGTGTGTGTGTGTGTGTGTGTGTGTGTGTGTGTGTGTGTGTGTGTGTGTGTGTGTGTGTGTGTGCGTGCGTGCGTGCGTGCGTGCGCGCGTGCGTGCGTGCGTGCGTGCGCGCGTGCGTGCGTGCGCGCGTGCGTGCGTGTGTGGCTGGTTGCCTAGTCACAGCGGAACACAACGCTGCATCCTGGTCCCGGAGAGCGAGGCTGGAGATGCTGACTCAGCTCGGTCCCTCAGCTGCAGGCAGGGGGTAGGCCCCTGGAGGAGCACCGCCTCTGACCCACATAACTCAATGAGGCTATAGGCACCGTAACACCATACACTAGCTTACCCTACACTGCACTGTATGTCTTCCGAGAGACATTATTCTAATAACAATGTTTGTACTACGGGATAGTACTCATATTCTATTCCACTCGAATGCTACATTCAAGTAAAGGAAAAGAGGGGAACAAAATATTATGAGTAATGTTACATTAACCTCATAATTATTGAATATGTTGCCCTGTCCTCCTCTGACCTGTGAATGTGCAGGGTTGGCTAAGGGCAGGAATATTCTAGTTGACATCTGTGTAATTTGCGCCTTAGCTGTCCACCACAGGGGCAGTGTGTGAGCGTGTGTGTTCGTTTGGTAAATGGAGCCTTTTGTTCTCATGCTAGGTTAAAGTCCCCACACGGGTTCCACATACACATCGGTACATGCACACACACACGCACACAAACACACAAAGGACAGTCAGATGTGCTGTGGCCTGAGGCTAGTACGCCGGTGGCTACAGACCGCGTGGCCATCGCCTCCCATTAACCTCTAAAACGGGGGTAGAGAATTGTAAACAGAAAGGAGATGAAGACTTTATATTTAGAGGTGCTCTGCCATGGCTCCGCTAGCTATCTGTCTTTAGCCAAGGTGGACGTTGCAGACAGTAACCTGGCAACAGGTTAGGCACACTTATTTTCAGTTATAATTTGCTTTTTTTATTAAACTATTTGTCCTTGTGTAATGGAGTTCAGGAAGTTCAAGAAGTTGGTTAAACTAGGTTGTAGGCTACAACTTCTGTAAGTACTACTGATACTACAATGTCTACTACTAAAGTACTACTAAATTGACTACTATACTTTGTCAAATTCAGTAATGCAAATTGTTACCATGCTGGTACAGTGAGTGGGAAGAGACTCACCCCAAGAGGAAGTTATAGTCTGTGCTGACGTGAATCTGTACCTTCAACTTTATTACCCAGGCCATAATCACACGTTTGGGCTCAATAAAACACACTCGGTAGCTGTAGCAAGCAACAAAGATGAGAATGAGAAAACATGCCTGTGTGAATATCCAGGAGGAGTGGTGCTTCTCTAAACACTAAACTAGCCAACGTTTTGAAGAACCAAGTGCAAATATGATTATTGATCGGTCTTTGAGAGACGTGAAAGCTCTGTAGTGAATCCTTCCCTCTGTCAAACATTTTCTTTTATACAGTATGTCTCAAAATAATGTAGCCTACTGTATGTAACATTATTTTATTTACCTGTGAAAACCCAACAGTTTATTTGATCACTGCTACCCATAAATTGACCATTTAATGGCAAGGCTCTTCAGCCCATTTTCACGGGTGTGTTGGTCCGGCACTATTTAGACACCATACCTCTTAGGGACCCTTTCCCTTCCTGCCCATTAATAATTCAGGGTGTGTTTTTGAGTGATGAGTAAACAGTAAACAAGATCCTGATCCATCCAGATAACGTGACCTCCACCATGACATCACAACAACATGAAGGTCATCGATTGGCCGGGGGAATCATTGACGACTGTCAATGATTCATTTGAAGCTCCATTTCAATACACGGCAGGTTAGCAGCCATATGTAAAAATGTATGTGAGAGGTAAGAAGGTCAATCTACTGCCCGTAGGATCATTCGGAATCATTAATTCGGTGAATGTCAGTTATTTGACAGTAAGCATAGACCACTAAAAGTGTGCTGTAAAGTGGAGAACCTGTTTGGAGAAGAAAGAAAAAAAACCCGTTGAGTGATGTGGAATTTAATATGGCGGACATCATGTAAACATGTTCAGCTCGGCTTGACCGTTCCTCTCACTCCTCGCGTTTGAGATGGAAAAGCCAAAATGTACTTTTCCACGACGTCTTCGGGTCGACTGAAACCCCCCCCCCGGTCACCTGGACACTGTAAAGGAAAGGTTGTCTTAATTGTCAAAGCTAACACCCCTGCAACCTGGACAGTGTCCTCGCGGGGTTCTAATGGTGACACCGGTGGGCTCAATTTTGTTGTCAAACTGAGAAGGGCCCGGGACGGGTTGGGGGGGGACACCACAGACTTCTATCAGCAGAGGGAGAGGACACTTGGTGTTATTAATAGTAACAGACCTGTGACAGTGAACAGAGCGGAGCCTGTGTGAGCCGCCTTTTATTCCAACCACCCACCCCCCCCACCCCCTCCCCGTGTAGCTATCCCACAACCTCCACCTCCTCCTCATCCTCCTCCTTCCACCCCACCGTCCCTATGAAATATGTACAAGGCAAACAGAGGTGGGGTTGATGCGTGGACCTGCCTCCACTAGGACTAACCGCTACACGTCCAGTACCATTACTTATTTATAAGACATGCCGTGTAAGTGCCAGAGTGGCCTCGCTCTGCTCCCTCCGTGCCATAAGGGCACTTTCATAACACCCTGTTTACATTTCATCCACCGAGAGAGGAGCGATAACAAAAAAAAAGAAAAAAAAGAAAAACGAGCCCCAATTAGTTACAATGTCCAGAGCACAGGAGGGGCGAGACGTGGGCCGTCGACATGGTTCCAATAAATATTTGGACGTGTCATAGCGCCCATATTGGTTTGTGGCTGGACACCGTCCAAGGTTATTGGAGGAGATGAGTTAAATACTTTTCCATAAGGTCCCCGACTTCCTTTTGAAGTAAATGGAGTGTAAAGGAAAAACAACAACCCAAAGATAAATGCTGAGTTTTAAATGCCTTGTTAGATTTTCATTGGGATTAAACCCAGAGAGCAACGATGGAAGTGTTATTTCTTTATTTTATATCACCTGCTTGTGCTTTTAAAGTTATCTCTGCCATATTGACCTCATGTCAGCGTCTTTAACATTTTATATGTTCTCTCTGGAGACCGAGCTCAATAATAGATTTTGTGTCTATTCATGTTTTCAGTTTGTTGTTGAGTGGGCAGAGCCACTGAAGGGCTTTGATAATATCCATTCAGGTTATAGACATTTTGCCACCGTTTTCAATTCAGTCTTCACACAGATATACAGCATATCAAAGTGAATGGTGAATGCTTCATGGGTGGACTAGATTTTCCTGATAATTGAATGATGATGAAAATAATAATAATAATTCCACCTGTTAAAATTGAGTTCTATTGAATCACGTCTGACATCATTTTTATTTTACATTTTTTTATTGATCTTTCCCCCCCCTCCTTTTTCCTCCATTTGTCTCCCATCCCAATGTTAGTAGTTATGCCGATTCCCAATCCCCTTCCTGGTCGTTGCGCACCTACCCCCTACAGTCGGTCTGGGAGAGTGGAGGCTATCACATTCTTCCTCCGACACATGTGTAGCCAATCAACCGCTTCTTTTCACCTGGCAGCGCGGACTCTCACTGAGAGGGTGTAACGTGTGGAAGGATCACACTACCCCCCTTAGATCCTTTCCTCGCTGAGCAGGCGCCCCGACCGAACTGTAGGAGTCGCTGTTTACAACGACCAGGACCCACCCACCAGCTTTCCCACCCCTAACACTGCCAATTGTGTTAGTGTGAACGACCAGCCAAGCTGGTAGCAATGCCGAGAGCTGGGCTCGAACCCACCGACATCAGTTTTAACTGAATCATAGAATAATGGAAAGACTCTTCAATTGTGAAAAAACATTCCATGATTTCCACACACAGACAGCCACAATGGAGTTTTTGGGAACTTCAGAAATGTGTCACCTCGGAAAGATAACAGCCAATTCACATTGAAAGAGGTGGGAGGATTTTTATTGTCAGCAATTAAACAAAGCAACATATCAATCCCCCGCTCCCAAGGTATTGTCAAGTAATAAAAGATCAGATTAAGTCTGGATTGAGAACATGATGCCAATGGCATTGTACATATTACATCCGTCTGTATAATACATACAGTGTACATCCCAAACATAATTTTCAAGAAAACTTTGCAAGGAGCAACATCTGGTACAGCGGTTAAGTATTCTACTTGATGACATTGTTGGCCTTCAACCATGTAACTAGTTGGATCTTTGAGTGAGATACAGTAGTTGAGTGTGGAAAATAGGGCCATTCTATATCATAAGGCTGGCTGTACTGTAGAAAAATCAGTCGTCATGATAATATATTCAAGGGAAAAATCTCACCACCACAGGAATATATGAGAGAAATGTCTCCAATGTGCAACAGCAGACAGCTTGGGTCGACATCGTGACAATCATGCAACCTCCCTCCCTAATGGCGAAGTAGGTCATATTTTCCTCCAGCTCTGCCTCTTGGGCTTCTCAACATCAGGCTATATCCCTGCCCCCGTCCCTGGATGCTACCACACTCACACTTGGCACTACCACACAGACACAAACACACACACTTACACGCACGCACACGCACATGCACACACACACACACACGGACAGACAGACAGACAGACAGACAGACAGACAGACAGACAGACAGACAGACAGACAGACAGACAGACAGACAGACAGACAGACAGACAGACAGACAGACAGACAGACAGACAGACAGACAGACAGACAGACAGACAGACAGACAGACAGACAGACAGACAGACAGACAGACAGACAGACAGACAGACAGACAGACAGACAGACAGACAGACAGACAGACAGACAGACAGACAGACAGACAGACAGACAGACAGACAGACAGACAGACAGACAGACAGACAGACAGACAGACAGACAGACAGACAGACAGACAGACAGACAGACAGACAGACAGACAGACAGACAGACAGACAGACAGACAGACAGACAGACAGACAGACAGACAGACAGACAGACAGACAGACAGACAGACAGACAGACAGACAGACAGACAGACAGACAGACACACACACACACACACACACACACACACACACACACACACACACACACACACACACACACACACACACACACACACACACACACACACACACACACACACACACACACACACACACACACACACACACACACACACACACACACACACACACACACACACACACACACACACACACACACACACACACACACACACACACACACACACACACACATTCCAACAGAAGCTCTGCCAGCCAGACATCAGACATGTCACCATGCTCCACCAGTCTCGAGCCTGTGCTGCCACTATATCCCCAAGCCACCAGGCAGTGCCACGCCTCATATGGTCCTGCCCCAGGCCACGCTAGCCCTGCCTGGCCCTGGGTACCTACCATGTTACCCTCGTCACCCCTTTATCCACACCATGTACGCTCTCCATCCTTCTCCATGTCTCCCACTCTCTCTCTCTCTCTCTCTCTCTCTCTCTCTCTCTCTCTCTCTCTCTCTCTCTCTCTCTCTCTCTCTCTCTCTCTCTCATCACTTCTCTCTAGATGGATGGGGGTTTGGGATTGACGGCAGGCTTGCTGCCGCCTCCGTCCTTGCCATGGCCATCTGTTTGGAGAGTCCACGGAAAGAGAGCTCGGGACCGTTGACTCGGGCTTGTGCCAGCCCGCCTTCGCAGAGGGCCGCCGTGTCCAAAAACGCTGCGGCGTGCCGGGCAACCTTAACTCACTGTCACAGGGCCGTCCAATGTGATTGATCTGGTCCATTTAGCCGGAGCAGCCAAGTCCGGGGGAGGCCTGGTCCTCTTGTAGCCCATCCAGTCCCCTTCAGCCCACTCCAGCCATGACACCCCCCCAGTGCAACACAAACACCAGAGCCCCGCCAGCTGGCCCACAGGCCTGACACGCTCTGCCTGCTTATCAGTCAACATGCCTCAGGCCCGAGCTCAGGCTTCCACGGTTGTCTAGTGTTGTTCAGTCCTTTGGCTGACTTACTGGCGATTAATTGAACTGAACTGAATCAGATAGGCTTAAATGCTCACGTTGCAATATGCATTTTAATGTATGATAACGTATTTTGTTTGGAATGAGTGCAGGACATGTGCACAGAGTGGGGCAGGGGCTCAGGCTATTAAAGGGCATTCTGATGGATAACTTGCCCTACGGTATGTAGAGATGTATGATGATGGTAAACCAAATTGCATGTAAATACAGACAGTACATCAATAAATCATTTGTATGGGTCCAAGCCTCCTTTGGACGCTATCGGACATGCCTGACGCGGGAGATCACTGAAGGTTTTGTCTGCCATATCTAATTAATCTCAGGGAAACAGTTCTTATAGGTTTATTAGGTTAAAGCTCCCCTGTGCTACTAAATTAACGCTGGTCAAAGAGGCACCGTGGCTTAGTTTTATCAGCTCTATTAAATTGGACTTGATTCACAAAGCAGAGATATATAACATATTTCATATTTCAACAAACTCATCCACCAGGTTCTCTTTTTAATAGGTTTATTGCTCACGGTTGAAAAGAAATTAAAAGTAAATTACAGAGGTCATCAATACAGGTTAGCGCAGTTTCATTTGACTTCCTCAATATTATTTCCTGTTCCACGTCTTCCCCGGGCCCCTTTATATACGACGCCGGGACTCTGGCTTGGCTCATTGGAGGGAAGACATTTCGCTGGTGTTTGGTTACTATGAAAATGAGTTTCCTAGACAGAGAGGTCACGGCCACAGCCCTTCATCCCAGTTGCTATTTTGCGCTCTGTGTGTATTACATCACTTTGAAATCAAGCTAGCCCAAAGCACCGACTGCTCAATGCTCCCCTTTAACAAGCCCAGTGTTAGTCTTTGGGATTTACCCGCCGCCAGGCTCCAAGGTTTTCCCTCCAAATTCCAACCACATCACATGGGCCTTTTTTTCTTCTTCTTCTTCTTCTTCTTCTTCTTCTTCTTCTTCTTCTTCTTCTTCTTCTTCTTCTTCTTCTTCTTCTTCTTCTTCTTCTTCTTCTTCTTCTTCTTCTTCTTCTTCTTCTTCTTCTTCTTCTTCTTCTTCTTCTTCTTCTTCTTCTTCTTCTTCTTCTTCTACAACGTCTGACCGCTGAAGACAAATCGATTCTGCGGGCCGCTCCATTTCACTGTGTAAACATAATACGATTGTAGGTTTAGCGTTAAAAGTCATGTAAGGTTTACTTGAATTGTTGATATAGATTTGACATTTAGCTGAAAGATGTTACTTTTTAAGGATGTAACTGTGAGCCGCTGAGGTACCTAAAGTAAATGAAAGTAAAACGTTTTTTATTTTTTTTGCTCAAGGCGGGGAATGGAGAGAAGAAATGGACTCTAACTAAGTTGGCCTACAATGCATACAGTGAGTGAGATGAAAGAACTCAGGGAACCTGTTAGGAAAGTTGCATGTTCTCTCACTTTAATATTTATAAAGAGGAGAGCTTTTCTCTAAACCTCTCTTGGTCACCATCTTGGTCATTGCTCTCTCTCTCTCCCTCTCTCTGTTTGTCTCTCTTTCTCTCTCTCTCTGTCACTCGCTCTTTCTCTCTTTGTTTGTCTTTCTCTTTCCCTCCTCTCTCTCCTCCCTTCTCTCTTTCTCAGATATTCCTGCTATCTTTGCTGCAGAGTTCTCAACAGTAAAGCAGACAGGGAGTTGCAGTATGGGACATTGTTTGTTGAAACATCATTAATATATCTTCTTCCAACTCACTATCACTCACTGACAATATGTGTCTCTCCAGAGGTGAGACTAGCAGTAAATCACACGCAGCACTTTCATGTCATGTCTCTCCAACTAAAAGTGAATTATAATGATCACTTCATGAAGAAAGCCATATTCTCGAGGCCATGCCTTAAGGAATGCTGCGACAACATTGGGACTGACACTCTTTCAGCTTACGCTTGCAAAAGAAGTAGTGATAGCCCAGCCTGTCGCCGCAGGGTTGTTGATTTTAATCCCTGTATTGGCTGGGAAATTCTGGTTTGGGGCACAATGAATGAGTAGTGCTTTCTTCTTCTCCAAATTGTACAATTGAGGTGTGTTTGAGCAAGGCACTAAACTCATGTGCCAAACTGCTCAAATCCTTTCCCCCCCCAAAAAAGGATAATCGTGGTTTCATCCTATTTTGATCACATGACATAGTGATCAAATAATTATGCTATGTACCATACGTATCATGGTTTAACATGGTATTATTTAAGTACAAAATTGGTACAATGGTGATATACCATGGTCAAACGCAAAAGACCATCAAACACCATGATACAGTTTTGTAAAGGATGCGTGTCTCGTTTGGTGGCTGTAGGTGGCCAAATTTAAATGAAATGAAATTGTATTTAGAGTGAAGACAGGTGGAAAGTGGCCGCTGTGATAAAGACCTTGTATGTTCGTCACAAACCTTTTGAGCAGCGACTCAAAGAGCAGCCGCATCTACAGTAACACGCTTCAGTATAATTAGAAAAATGCTTCCCAACCCGGGTGACACACAAATGTTAACAATGGCCACCACTCACTGCACATAGTATCTGACAACAGTTCACTGTTCATCACGGCTGGTGAAAATGACGCCAAAGATCTATATTGTGCATATCTCAGGTTTGTGAGATTATGGATGCAGGTAAAAAAAAACAATAACAAGAACATTTAAAGATTATACCATTAAATATTAAATATAAAAAAAGAATTCTTCTCTTAGGTATTTGAGATTATGGATGTATAATCTAATTATACATCCATAAATATCACATACCTGAGAGAAGTAAATGTTTTTAATATTTAATATTTTTTAACAACATTGACCTATAGGCTAATTAAGACGTGCTTCATCCCTCATGGATTCCCATGAACATCCATCACAATTCATTACAATAATACTTTCATCCGAGGGCCTTAGCGGTCCTGCCCTCCCCTGTCCAAGGCACACGGCTCGGATGGTAGGCCATCCAAGGCACTCCACCACCATGGGAACTCAGAGAGAGAGAGAGAAAGCGTTGGCTGGAAAGTTTGTGGGAGTGCAGTGTCAGTCACAGGGCTTTTCTCATGTGAAAGGGACCCTGCCGTCCGGGGGAAAATACATCACTGGAGACACAGAGCATCTGGGATCTGACGACGAGGCACTCAAGACTTTATTGTCTTAAGAAAATCACTCATCCCTCCCATTCTGGTATCTCGGCATCCACATCAACACACAGGTTAATTAAAGACATCACTATTGATGTGACAGACAGTAATCACAGTGAGTTGTTTTCGCCACAAGCTGTGAGGTAAACACAATCCTTTATTCTTGTTTTCCGCGTTGCTAACCGTGTTGCGAGCGGAGTCGCTTTTTAAGCGTGTCTCCCGTGGCGACATCCCATCACGGCCGCGGTATGAAATGGTCATGAAGTTGAATGCGACTCAAACAAGAAGCGTGGAGGTGATTAGTACGTGGCGAGGCACGTTTCCAGAAAGTGTTTATGTTCTTCTTAAAGCCTTTCACTGGCAGAAGCGATTTACACGAACGTCTCTCCTAGTTGCTTTGTTTTCATCTGAACATGAGGCGAGGGGGTTTATCCAACCTGACAAGCACATAATATGGCTCTCGGTGCTCTGAGGGGGGAAACGAGAGAGAGTGAGAGAGAGAGAGAGAGAGAGAGAGAGAGAACATGTTGAAAGTTAAAACAGAGGCTGTACGGATGGGGTTTCACTTTCCTTTTTTCCTTTTCCTTCCCGTCTTTTACCGACACGCTTAACTCCCCGAAGATGTGCTGAAAGATCTCAATAATCCCCTCGCAATGACACCAGTCCCTCACAGTCTCTCCTCTCTGAGTAGGTGGAACACATCACCAATGCACGAGTGTCTTATATGTCGACTTATATGTTTTTCTTTAATCGTTGATTATTATGTCGACTTATATGTTTTTATGTGTCGGTATATGTTTTTTTTTGTACTGCTTCTTAATGGACTTTTTGATATTTTAGATTGAATATTTGATATGCATATACATTTTGTTTCTTTTTTTAACCTTTCTTCTTGCACTGCGCTGGGCTGGGAGGAACAGTATTCCATTGTTGTATGCAGGGGCGTAGCTGAGGGGGGTAGCTTAGGATGATTCCAAGGGCCAGCACTGGGGGGGCCCCCCAAAAAAATTTTTTTTTACTAGACATCACTCAGGTGTATTATTGATGCTCTCATTGATACTATGTTTGTTTCTGAAGTGTGTGTGTGTGTGTGTGTGTGTGTGTGTGTGTGTGTGTGTGTGTGTGTGTGTGTGTGTGTGTGTGTGTGTGTGTGTGTGTGTGTGTGTGTGTGTGTGTGTGTGTGTGTGTGTGTGTGTGTGTGTGTGTGTGTGTGTGTGTGTGTGTGTGTGTGTGTGTGTGTGCATTCACTGGGGGCCGACAAATACATTCTTTCATGGGGCCCAGAATCTGGAGCTACACCCCTGGTTGTATGTATGGAAGTACACAAAGAAATGACAATAAACTAAATCTTGAAGCCACTATAGGGTGTTGCAAATGATGCAATAATACATATAACATTCCGGTGTAATTTGATGAAGTCTTAAAAGTATAAATCTGGAGGGTTCTAGCCGTTTAACGCTAAGCCAATAGGGGGTCTTCAGTAAACTTCACTTTACCTTTGCGACACAAGGCTGAGAGAAAGTCAAATGCATACTGTCACCTGGTTGGATTGGCTAATACTGTAATACACTGGCTCAGCCATTTGACTTTGAGGCAAAGTTCAAGCTGGAATAGGCAATGCAAGGCATTAGGTGGGCCTCTCCCTCCATCAACAATGCATTTGAAAATTACAGACAGAGAGAGAGAGAGACAGAGCACGAGAGAGAGAGAGCACGAGAGAGAGAGAGTATGCAGCAAAGTGCTTATGTCTACTCCACCAAATTGGGAGGCTAAATTGGAGCACAATGCTCGGCCCCTCAAATAGCTGCCAAGATATACCACTGACTTTTCAAATAGCTCTTACTTTCACCAGTGTGCTGCTGGTGCTGGTGTGTGTGTGGGGGGGGGGGGGGGGGGTAGGGTTGAGCTTTCCCCCCTTCTTCTGTCTCTCTATGTGTGGCTATTTAAGATATAAAGTCTTCGGGTTGATGTGTTTATTTAACAAAAAAAATTAGATGAGTCTATAGTTGCCTCCAAGGAAAGTGGAAAGTCGAGCTTGAGCAATTTCATGCTTTCATCGTCCCTTGTTATTCTACCTGTGTGAAACGATGACTTGGCACTCCTGACTGATAAACTCGTCATTTTAATGATTCAAATAACTCAGTGGTGAATTGTGTTTGTGCGTAAATATTTTTTTCCTACAGCTTAATACCAGCCTCTAGATACTGTTGAGAACACCTCTCCAAATATATAAATTAAACACAATTCATCTTTTGGATCAAATATAATTTTTGAAAACGTGGCAACTGGCAAGGTAGAAAGAGTGTATGCGCAAACACTGTGTTTGTGTGTGTGTGTCTGTGTGTTTGTGTGTGTGTGTGTGTGTGTGTGTGTGTGTGTGTGTGTGTGTGTGTGTGTGTGTGTGTGTGTGTGTGTGTGTGTGTGTGTGTGTGTGTGTGTGTGTGTGTGTGTGTGTGTGTGTGTGTGTGTGTGTGTGTGTGTGTGTGTGTGTGTGTGTGTGTGTGTGTGTGTCTGTGTGTGCATGTCTATGTGTGTGTGCCTATGTGTGCATGCGTGCTAGCCTGTGTTATATCCTATTCCTACATGCTTATGTTCGACTGCGCTTGTGCAGTCCCTGTTGTTAACGAGTGTGCGTCTGTGTGTGTGTGTGTGTGTGTGTGTGTGTGTGTGCGTCTGTGTGTGTGTGTGTGTGTGTGTGCGTGCGTGTGCGTGTGCGTGTGTGTGTGTGTGTGTGCGTGTGCGTGTGTGTGTGCGTGTGCGTGTGTGTGTGTGTGTGTGTGGCTCTCTGTTTCACGATCCACTTCCCCCAGTGTGTGAAGTGTTGGATAATTAGCTGCCTTATCAGTCCAGAACACGGGCGGTCTCCTCTCCACTGACAGGTCATGGAGCCCAGGACCAGCGGGGGGTCAGAGGAGAAGAGGAGGTGGGATGATAAGACCGACGGAGGAGACAGAGAGCGAAAAAGAGACAAGGAAGAGAGAGAGAGAGAAGGAGCAAAGGATGGGGGAAGGACAGTGTGTGTGTGTGTGGGGGGGGGGGGGGGGGGGGTTGAGAAGCAGACCTGAAGGAAAGAAATGGGACATAAAGAAAAGGCACAATACTTTCATAGAATTTCATATGTTAAACAAAATTCTAAACAGGATTCCACATGTACATAGATGATCAAAATAAGGTTTGACTCTCATATTTATCATATGGGATCACAATGTCTTCCTTCACGTGAGCTACGTACATACAGTATGATTACATGTGTTCATAATTGATAGGTTGAATTTCACATGCATACTTGCGGATATAACAGGTGAAGTAAAGTGTTCCAAGAACAATTAACACAATAATAGCACTGCGGGAAACATTCTTGTATTAATGTGTGTAAAAAACTGTGTGTGGATTTTTCTTCCACATGTAAAATTTGCATGGAAGGAGAGAGGAAGAGATTCAGAGAGGAAGAGATGGAGAGAGAAAGAGAAGGAGCGAGGAAGACATTCAGAGAGGAAGAGATGGAGAGAGGGAGAGAGAAAGAGAAGGAGAAAGGAAGAGAATGGGAGAGGAAGAGATGGAGAGAGGAAGAGAGGGAGAGAGAAATAAAAGGAGAGAGGAAGAGAAGGAGAGAGGAATAGATTCAGAGAGGAAGAGATGGAGATAGGAAGTGAGGGAGAGAGAAACAGAAGGAGAGAGGAAGAGAAGGAGAGCGGAATAGATTTGGAGAGGAAGAGAGGGAGAGAGAAAAAGAAGGAGCGATAAATAGAATGAGAGAGGAAGAGAAGGAAAGAGAAAGAGAGGAAGAGAAGGAGAGAGGAAGAGAAGGAGAGATAAATAAAAGGAGAGAGGAAGAGAAGGGGAGAGGAAGAGAAGGAGAGATGAAGACAAGGGGAGATAAATAGAAGGGGATAGGAAGAGAAAGACAGAGGAAGAGAAGGAGAGATAAAGAGAAGGAGAGAGCAAGAGAAGGAGAGAGGAATAGAAGGAAAGAGTAAGAGATGGAGAGAGGACAAGAGGGAGAGAGAAAGAGAAGGAGAGATGAAGAGAAGGAGAGATAAAGAGAAGGAGAGAGGAAGAGAAGGAGAGAGGAAGAGAAGGAGAGGAAAATAATGAGAGAGGAAGAGATTCAGATAGGAAGAGATGGAGAGGGGAAGAGAGGCAGAGAAAAAGAAGGTGAGAGGAAGAGAATGAGAGAGGAAGAGGAGAGATAAAGAGAAGGAGAGATAAAGAGAAGGAGAGAGGAAGATATTCAGAGAGGAAGATAATGAGAGAGAAAGAGAATGAGAGATAAAGAGAAGGAGAGAGGAAGAGAGGGAGAGAGCAATAGATGGAGAGAGGAAGAGAAGGAGAGAAAGAGAAGGATAGAGAAAGAGAAGGAGAGAGGAAGAGATTCAGAGAGGAAGAGAAGGAGAGAGGAAGAGATGGACAGATACAGAAAATGAGAGAGGAAGAGATGAAAAGATGGAGAGAAGGAGCGATAAAGAGAGGAAGAGAAGGAGAGAGAAGGAGAAGGGGAGATAAAGAGAAGGAAAGGGGAAGAGATGAAGAGATGGAGAGAAGGAGAGATGAATAGAGAGAGATGCCAAAGTATAAACAAAGTCTCAAGCGAACGCCGGTGGTCTCGCGAGAGGTTAAGCGTTGGACCGTGACGTCAGAGGAGACACTCCAAGCTGCACTTGAATGCGCAGACTGGAGGGTATTCCGTGATAACACAGCCAATATTAACGAATACACTGAAACGGTGCTTGACTTTGTCTGTACTCTGGTAGAAGAAACAATCCCCTCTACCACAATTAGAATCTACCCAAATCAAAAGCCCTGGGTAGATAAATCCGTCCGTGAGGCTCTGAAAGTGCGCACATCAGCCTACAACTCCGGCCTGGTGACAGGCAACATGGAAGAACACAAGACGGCAAGATACAACGTCAGGAGAGCAGTAATAGAGGCAAAACGGCGTTACAGGGATAAAGTTGAACTTCAGTTTGAACAGGCTGACTCTAGAAGCATGTGGCAGGGCCTCAGAACAATGACAGATTACAAAGGCACCTCCCTCAAGCTGAACAGTGACATGTCCTTAGCAAATGATCTCAACTCCTTCTATAGGTTTGAGGCTGTGAATAACAACACCAGCCTACAAACCACGGCAATGGGGGGGGGGGGGGGGGGGGGGTCTGCTGATGGAGACTCAGTGTTCAGGGTAACAGAGCATGAGGTGAGACGGATCTTTAAAAAAGTGAATATCAGGAAGGCGGCAGGACCGGACGGCATCCCCGGCCGCGTCCTAAAAGTCTGTGCCGACCAACTGGCCCCGGTATTCACTGACATCTTCAACCTGTCCTTGGAACAGGCTGTCATCCCCACCTGTCTGAAGAAGTCCACCATCATCCCTGTACCCAAAAAATCTACGCCTGCTTGCCTCAACGACTACCGCCCTGTAGCCCTCACCTCCATAGCCATGAAGTGCTTTGAGAAGCTAGTGAAGGGCTACATCTGTTCCTCCCTCCCCATCAACCTGGACCCCCTGCAATTTGCATATCGCCCCAACAGGTCCACGGAGGACGCCATAGCCCATGTGCTGCACACAGCAGCATCACACCTGGACAAGAGGCAGGGGAACTATGTGAGAATGCTGTTCATCGACTACAGCTCAGCATTCAATACCATAGTCCCCTCCAAACTCATAGCCAAGCTCAGTGACCTGGGCTTGAACTATGACCTCTGCCAGTGGGTCTTGGACTTCCTGACGGGCAGACCCCAGGTGGTAAGAGCAGGCAACTGCACCTCCTCATCCATCACGCTCAACATAGGGGCCCCCCAGGGCTGTGTTCTGAGCCCCCTCCTCTACTCCCTGTACACACATGACTGCGTGGCACAGCGGAACAACAACACAATCATCAAATTAGCTGATGACACAGTAGTGGTGGGCCTGATCTCTGCCAACGACGAGAGGGCCTACCTGGAAGAGGTAGAAAATCTGTCACAGTGGTGTCAGGAGAACTGCCTCTCCCTGAACGTCAGCAAAACAAAAGAGATGATTGTGGACTTCAGGAGGTCGGGGGTCAAGGACTACAGCCCCCTCAGCATCGACGGGGCACCGGTTGAGAGAGTGAACAGTTTCAAGTACCTCGGAGCCCACATATCCGAGGACTTGACATGGACCACACACATTGACAGTGTTGTGAAGAAGGCACGACAACGCCTCTACTTCCTCAGGCGCCTAAGGAAGTTCCAAGTCAGTCAGAAGATCCTTAGGAACTTCTACTCATGTACAATAGAGAGCATCCTGACTGGCAACATCACCTCCTGGTTTGGGAATAGCACTGCACAAGACCGTAGCAGACTACAAAGAGTGACACGTTCAGCCGAACGCACAATTGGAGGGGGGCTTCCCACCCTCCAGAACATTTACAACAAGCGGTGCAGGGGGAAGGCTAAGAGAATTATTAAGGACTCGAGCCACCCGAACAACTGCCTCTTTGAACTGCTGCGGTCAGGCAAGCGATACCGGAGTCTTAAGGCGAGCACAGAAAGACTCAGAAGAAGCTTCTATCCCCAGGCCATCAGGCTGCTAAACGAACAATAAACACTATGCAACAACCATCAAATGCACACAGCACACACACCCACACGCACACACTCACTTAAACAAACAACACACTGCAGCACCCACTCTCCACACTTTAGATCACACAAACACACTTTATATTGATAAAGGATTTGCACTACAACTCGTACACCTACTGTAAATTGTACCTAAATTGCACCTCATCCCATTCTGCCTTGCACTATATAGTATTGTATATTAGTACACTGCATAGTATTGTATATTATATGGTAACTCAGTTACGTCTATTCTGCATCGAACATTGTACATATGTCTATACTGAACACTGTGACCTAATTATTTTTACTTCTAATTTACATACTATACTATGTTATTTTATTTCATACTTATCTTGTCTTGCACAGTCTCTGGAGCGTAACAGTAAGAAGCATTTTGTATAAAAGTATTCTGTACTTCTGTATGACAACTATTAAAGAAACTTGAAACTTGAAACTTGAGATAGGAAGACAGTTTAGGCCCCGCAAGTACAGACCAGCTGCTGCGGCCTATCAGCTCTTCCGTGAGACCTCGCTGTTCATTAGCATATATTGGAATGACAAATGTGGCCAGCTTTGTCGTAGACTAATTAATTCACGGAGGGGGGAAAATCACTAGAGTAAGACTCTGAATCCTTCAATGCCATGGGCTTTGGGCTGCATGCGCCTGATGCAATACTGTCATTAACCTGCACTAGTCATTTATTTATTGAAAATATTTCTTGTTTTGGTTTCTTTGAGTTGCATTTGTTTCAATGAAGAGAGAGCCTTTTGGGGGGGGGGGGGGGGTGTTTGTGAGGAGAAATACATTTGTTGTCAGAATTTCTTCTCCACAGAGGGAATAAAGGTACACTGTAGTTTCTCCCCACTGTGTAAATAAGTATTTCTTCACTTGTGTGCGTATGTGTGTGTATGTAAGGGAGAGAGAGAGAAAGAGAGTGAGAGATTCCTTGGATTGACATATTGTTTTCAATGTAGGCCTACCTATAGACACATACTGACATATACTGTACAAAGACACACACACACACACACACACACACACACACACACACACACACACACACACACACACACACACACACACACACACACACACACACACACACAGTGTCCTTTATGATCTATCTAATGGAACAATGGGTTGAGAACGGCTGCTTTTCTCTGTACTCTGTCGGGCACTCTTAGTGGCCAGAGGCACACAGGGAAAGGATAAGTGCGCCCCCTTGTGTTCATCAGACTTACTTTATTTTCAGTTTGAAACCTCCAATATTAGCTTCATTGTAGTCTTGTCTGGCAGCACATTCTCAATTATAATTTGCTCTCAGTATTCTGGGATACAGCTAAGATGATTAGTACCACTGAACAAATATCCAATAATTCAACTCTTGACTGACAATAATTCAACTCTCATGATTTGACGAAGGTGTTCCAAGCCCTTGTTTCCAGGAATACCCAGGTTAAGGCATGTAGTCTACGTCCTCACTCTAGAAGCTCCAACAAAAAGTCTTAACAAATGTTTATTTCTTCCCAGAATCAGAGGCACTTGATTATTCATCAAATAAATAACTTCCACATTATGACACGTGTGGTACAATGAAAACAGGACCTCATATACACAATGCACAGAGGCCAGCATGAAACACAATAGACAAACAGACATACAGTACTGTATCTCTCCCAGACATTTAGTATTCCGCACCGTGGCATACAGCCTAATAACATCTATGGACATACAGTACATGTAGGCCTTCAATCAGTACATAGACCAGTGTGTCATGATGACATAGTTAGCTGCAGGCCTTCAGTACATAGACCAGTGTGTCATGATGACATAGTTAGCTGCAGGCCTTCAGTACATAGACCAGTGTGCCATGATGACATAGTTAGCTGCAGGCCTTCAGTACAGAGACCAGTGTGCCATGATGACATAGTTAGCTGCAGGCCTTCAGTACATAGACCAGTGTGCCATGATGACATAGTTAGCTGCAGGCCTTCAGTACATAGACCAGTGTGCCATGATGAGATAATTAGCTGTAGCCTTCAGAGTAGAAACAGGTGGCAAGTTGTCAGCATTGTAGAGCACTGAACACAATTCCTGAATTTCTAAGTGTTTATTAACAAGCCATATATCCATCTCTGAGCCGGATCTGTAAAGTGGGACTGGGTCCAGCTTGGTGGTGTGTGGGGTCTAAATGATTGGTTTGAGTGAGATTATGGAGAAAGTGTGTACTTTATACCAGGCTTGTGTCGGCCCCTCACTTTGCTCTGTTTTCCACTTTACAGTCTGCTTAACTGGCCTCAACATCTGGTCCCCATCAAGTCCAGGTGTTCTTCAACAGTGTGTGTGTGTGTGTGTGTGTGTGTGTGTGTGTGTGTGTGTGTGTGTGTGTGTGTGTGTGTGTGTGTGTGTGTGTGTGTGTGTGTGTGTGTGTGTGTGTGTGTGTGTGTGTGTGTGGTGTGTGTGTGCGTGCGTGCGTGCGTGCGTGCGGCGTGCGTGCGTGCGTGCGTGCGTGTGCGTGCGTGCGTGTGGTGTGTGGTGTGTGGTGTGTGTGTGTGTGTGTGTGTGTGTGTGTGTGTGTGTGTGTGTGTGTGTGTGTTGTGTGTGTGTGTGTGTGTGTGTGTGTGTGTGTGTGTGTGTGTGTGTGTGTGTGTGCGTGCGGCGTGCGTGCGGCGTGCGTGCGTGCGTGCGTGCGTGCGTGGTGTGTGTGTGTGTGTGTGTGTGTGTGTGTGTGTGTGTGTGGTGTGTGTGGTGTGTGTGTGTGTGTGTGTGGTGTGTGTGTGTGTGTGGTGTGTGTGTGTGTGTGTGTGTGTGTGTGTGTGTGTGTGTGTGTGTGGTGCGTGCGTGCGTGCGTGCGTGTGCGTGTG
>NC_140165.1:137170263-137222909 GCF_963971535.1 Notolepis coatsorum | reverse complement strand
GTGACCATGAGGTTTTTATGTTGTTATCCTACTGTGTGGCTTTGGTAATCGCTGAATGACGAGTGGTTTTATCCACACACACACACACACACACACACACACACACACACACACACACACACACACACACACACACACACACACACACACACACACACACACACACACATGCACACACAAAGGCAGGGTGGGGGTGGGGGGGGTCCTGCTGGTATTGTTACAGCTTAAACACGTTTTAATGCGTTTTAGCCTTTGAATCACAGTATCAGACCCACACATGGCAGGTAGGGTTTATTGGTCGGTTAGCAAGCTGGATTTATTTCCTTTAAATGTCTGAATGCAGCCATGCTGGCACAGGGGGGACCACTGTCCTGTTTACATTCAAACTAGCGCTGCCAGTTCAAATGAGGCCAGGAGCTCTTTATCAGCATGGCCCCAAAAATAGAATACAATAGAATAATAGACTAATGTCTAAAATAAGGATGAAGGCTAATCAAACAAATGTAACACATATATCCTGGACTGCCACAGGAGACAGTCTTTAACATCCCTTCTGTGTAGTCCTTGTTGCAGCCGAGCAGGACTATAAATTAGTCTTATTTATATCTGGGTCCTCCTCTGTGGCTCACACACTACTTCAATGTGATCTATGTGCCAGGGGAAGTGAGGGAGGCCATGCTGGATACTGTGCTGCTCTCTGTCTGAACGTAGACCTATAGCTGCTATTAGTGTGTGTGTGTGTGTGTGTGTGTGTGCGTGAGAGAGAGAGAGAGAGAGAGAGAGAGAGAGAGAGAGAGAGAGAGAGAGAGAGAGAGAGAGAGAGAGAGAGAGAGAGAGAGAGAGAGAGAGAGAGAGAGAGAGAGAGAGAGAGAGGGTGTTTGTGTGTGTGCGTGTATGTGGATATATGTATGTGCATGCACGCGTGGATGTATGTGTGTGTGTGTGTGTGCGTTTGTGTGCTATCGGTCTTGGTCAGGTCCTTGCTGGGTGTGTGAAGGTTTGTCTCCCTGGGTGCTATTGCAGCGTGGGTAATCATGGTATTAATTATTAGCTGTTTGCTCTCTATCATCCCTTCCCCGGAGGGCGGTCACCGTGGTACCACCAAGGGCTGCTGCTGGGTGTCTCATCACCGTGCCTGGGTACCACCAAGGGCTGCTGCTGGCTGTCGCATCACCGTGGTACCACCAAAGGCCGCTACCGGGTGTCTCATCTGCTATAAATTAGCAGGACTTACATCATAATCTCTGAAGAAAACACAAAGTCTCAGCGGTACTCTATATGCAGTGTACTTACTTACTTACTTAGGCCCATCGCTCCCAATGGAGCATAGGTCATCTATGACTATTCTCCATCCAACACGGCTTTGGGCTGTCCTTTCTGCCTCCCCACAGCTGGTTCCTTGTCTCTTGAGCTCCGCCTCAGTGTCCCGCCTCCAGGTGTTCTTAGGCCGCCCTCTCTTCCACTTCCCCTGGGGATTCCAAGTCAGGGCCTGGCGTGTAGTACTGGTTGCCGGTTTCCTCAAAGTGTGGCCTATCCATCCCCACTTTCGTCTCAGGATCTTCTTCTCTACTGGTTCCTGTCTTCCTCTCAGCCATTGTTCCTCGTTCTTGATTTTGTTTGGCCACCTGATCCCAAAGATGCATTTCAGACAGCTGTGTTTATAAAGGTCTGTATCTTCTGCAATGTTCTTTTCGTCATTCTCCAAGTCTCCGTAGAGATGGACGGATTTTGATGGTTATGGTGTTTTTTGTATTTTTGTTTTATTTATTATTTTTCATTCAATGTTAATTCTATGTATATTTTCTGATCCTCTTCTGACCTGGGGCTGGTGATCGTGGGCTCTGGCTGGGGGGGGCCGCGGTTCGGGGTCTCTGCGGGTCGGGGCGCTAAAGGGGCTTGGTGCTTTGGCTCGTGGGGGGGCCGGGCTGGGGGTCCTCCGGGATGGGGCCTGCGGTTGCCGGGCCTGGGGGTGGAGGTGATTCGGTAAGCAATTTTATAGTATATTTTTATTTTATTATACTTTTATTTGGTGACAACCTTATTGTCTAATCAGTGTTGTGTTAGTTTATGTTCTTGGATGTCTTTTATGTATTATTGTTATTATTGTGTTGTGAGTTGTGTTGTTTCATGTTGGTTTTCTTCCTGTTTATTCTAAACCCAGTCTCAAGGGATGTAGTTGCAGGTTGTCTTGTCCTGCATCTGGTTGTAGTTGTGTGACAGGAGAGCCAGGTCATCAGCAAAGTCGAGGTCATCCAGTTGTGTCCATAGGGTCCACTGTATGCTGTTTTTCTTTCCTTTTGTGGTGGTCTTCATAATCCAGTCTATGACTAAGAGGAAGAGAAAGGGCGATAGGAGCCTGGAGGCATCCCTGACGGACGCCAGTCTTGACCTCTGACAGTTGGCCTGCATGTAAAAGTTTGCATGATGTTCCTTGATAGGTGTTTTGAATCAGGGTGATGATCTGGGATACCATAATGCCTCAGCAGTTTCCACAGTGTCTCTCTATCCACGCTGTCAAAGGCTTTTTCATAGTCTATGAAGTTTATATATAATGGACAGTTCCATTCGATGGATTGCTCTATAATGATGCGCAGGGTGGCGATCTTGTCCGTAGAAGATCTGTTGCTCTGGAAGCCTGCCTGCTGGTCTCGCAGCATGGGATCCACTGCAACACTCATTCTGTCCAGTATAATTCTGTTGAGAACTTTTCCCGGTACTGATAGAAGCATTATTCCTCTGTAGTTGTTGGTGAGATCTTCCTTTTTTGGTAGCTTGATGATAATTCCATCTTTCCAATCTTCTGGAATCTTTTCTTCCTCCCAGATCTTGGTGAAGAGGCTATGAAGCATATCTACCGCAGTCTTCAAGTCCGCCTTGATGGCTTTTGCTGGTATTTCATCTGGTCCTGCAGATTTTCCATCCTTCGTTGAGATAATAGCTTTTTTGCTTTGCTGGGTTTATCAGTTTATTGGAAGTGTTCTCTCCGCTGGTGTAATGTCCCGCTGGCTCTGTCGGGCTGGTTGGTTCAGTAGTTCTTTGAAATGTTTGTCCCATCTTCTCTGCTGCTCCTCGGTTGTTGTAAGTGGGTTTCCCCATTTGTCTTTTACCAGTTATCTGTTGGAATGGACATCCTCCATGAATATCCAATTGCCCCTCCTAAAATTTGGTTCTGTCATGTCAGTCATGGGTCTGGTGCATTGAAAATGGTAAATCGAGACACTCAAACCAAATTAAAATGTTGACAGCCTTCATTAAACAACCCACCTTGTTACACATATATAAGCATTATGAACATTCAACTTAAATATTGTATTTGACCTCCTTTTCAACAACGCTATAACCAACAATGCAAATGAGGACGGCATCTGTGCACACTTCAAAAGTCAGTGCAACCGAGAAACAAATGGTGCATCGCCACCAAGGCCTCATAGCCTGAGACTGTGCCACAGAAGAAGTCTCACATTATGGCGCTTGGTGTCCCATAGGGCCAGGCTGGGAATCAGGCCCCTGTCCCCTTGTCCCTCTCTGATCTGATCTCATGTGTGTCCTTTTCACTCACACTACCACAGGCATTATCCTCCATCACTCACACACACACACACACACACACACACACACACACACACACACACACACACACACACACACACACACACACACACACACACACACACACACACACACACACACACACACACACACACACACACACACACACATGCTCACACTCGTGTCTCCCTTCAGATGCCACCACAGGCGTCTCTCCTTGAGAGCCACTTGTGAAATGAATTGTCTGGGCGAATAAGGCCACAGCATCTGGCAGTGATCTGGGTGCTGTAGGCTGTGTGTGTGAGTCACCAGGGGGGCAGGGACCATCACCCCTGCTGCTGTTTGGGGTCAACCGCAGCTCATCTCAGCCAGCAAACCCCCCCAGGACCTTTCTTGTTATTTGGCTGTTGACTGGTTGACGTCTGACACCATTTACCCTCCATGCTAAGCTCGTCATTCACTTTGATGAGGTCCGTAACTGTCTTGTATAATGTTGCAATCGGTGTGTATGTTGAGGAATGTCTATGGGATCCAAGATAAAGTACAGATCGACGTTCTAATCCAAGTTGTATGAAACATATGCTGCCGGAGTAGACACTATGTGTGGCTTCTATGTGGTTCAAAAGCAAAGCAGCCACAACACGAACCAAATGGTTTGCTTCTATGTTTTATGTGACTTGCATTCATTAAAATGTCTTAACATCCCTAATGTGCTCTGGATAGATTTTTATCTTGGATGTTATATTTCTCCTGCTCCTCCTGGCACAGTGGAGGAGTAGCACTGATGTGCGTGGACTGGAGCTGTATGGAAATATGTACGATTCCCCCAAGATCCATTACGTTTCAAGAGGTTCATTGAATTTAAGGTAATTTAGGAAAGCTAACAATTAAACAGCATTATTCGTCGGGTTTATCTTGGCCGATCTTGCTTTTGAGCGTTTTTACCGCCGTTACCGCGCTGCCTCTGTCGTGTCTCCCCCCATTTTCTTTTCACATTCAATGATATGTTATAAAAACCAGAACAGATCATTTAAAGCAAAACAAATTTTACATCAATTTACTGAATGGAAATGGAAATTATCACAAAAAAAGAAAAAGAAAATCCAATAAAACCTAAACCATGAGCCATTTCTCATGGAAGCGAAGTTAATGAAGAGAAAAATTGTGTATGGTTTTCAAAAGAAGAACAGAATTTTAAAAAAATTTACGGGACAGTTTTCCAGGATAGGGGGTTTGGAAGATGAGGTAAGAGATTTGGACATGCCTGTTGCTAGATTCAAAGAATGAATTCTTGTTTTTTTTCTCTCATCTTAAGAAATCAGGGGTAAATAAAGCACTCTTATTCAGTCTCTTGCATTAATTAACGACTGCCAATGTTCCCCTGTGGTTTCCCAGCACTTTGAAGATTCCTCCACAATAGATGGAGAGATTTAACCGTGCGCCGCGCCGGAGAAAAGAAAAACATCATACGATCCGATCACAATGCCACATGTTGGCTGATGGCAAGCGAATGGTATCATAAAAGACGAGAAAGAAACGCCTCTTAGGAATCATGTCTGGAAGAATCCATGGGAGAGAAATGAAGCCAACTAGTCTTCACCAATGATTGTTAAAGAGAGAGATCTCTGTGTCCCCTTTCTGCTCCGAGTAAGAGGGGATGTTCTAATCCTCCGCTCATTGTCACTGGGGCCGTGTGGCTGAGGGATAGAGCTTTTTGATGAGGTTTGCCAGGCAGGCAGTGAGGGCTTCAGAAGTTAATGGGCCGGCTTCTGTGTTGACAGTAAAATCTTGGCCCGTGACCATCAAGCGCTTCCGATGGCCTTATCTAGCTCAGTGGTTTTGAAGATTATCTTTAGAGGGAAAATGGGAAAAGACAATGTCGAGAGCAAGAGATGTGGTTAAAAGGAAAGGTTTAATCAAGACTTAAACCCTACAGAATTATCATAGTACTAAAGCAGATTATCAAGCTCATTATCAAATCTGATTTGTGACAAGAGAGTGTAGCTTTGGAGTTTTTCTGATTCCAGATAACTGCTGTTGCCTTGAGACTGCCATACATAACACACAATCCAATGTTTAGTCAATGCAATGGAGTGTGTAACAAGATCTATTGGTCTGTATAACTTTGTATAAACTATGGGTGATGAATCAATCAATCTTTGCCTGTGGTAATTGTAGCCCAACCATGACAACAAGCACCATTTGCTCCATGCAATAATGCAATCTTGTAAACACAACTTATTTTCTAAGGAGAGTGAAGGTAGAGGCCAGAGAGGCTGCTTATCTATTTTAAGAAGAGTGTTGTTAGCCTGAACAGCGTTGTCAGCCTGAACACTGCCAACCCTGTTTATGCTAAAGAGGCACATGAGTAGAGCTGGAGCACTAAGGGAAAACTTCATAGCACTTACTGAGCAGGATCCAGCCAGCCAGCCCTCTGGTAGTCTGACTGGCTGGCTGGTTGGTTGACTGGTTGGTTTGTTGGCTGGCTGGTGGATTGACCTCAAGTATTTTTCTAAATGTGCTCGACATGTCCAGGATTTCCTTCCAGTTGAAGGGATACAGGGGCTTTGTGTGTTTTCACTGTAGAGTGTGGCTTACTGTAGTGGCCACGTGTGTGTGTGTGTGTGTGTGTGTGTGTGTGTGTGTGTGTGTGTGTGTGTGTGTGTGTGTGTGTGTGTGTGTGTGTGTGTGTGTGTGTGTGTGTGTGTGCAGGCATGCAGTGGTGGTCAAACGCGGTTAAACGCCGTTTAGGCTACGTCACTGAGGCAGAAGTGCGCGCATCCTATTATTATGCAAAGTCTAGGTGATAAGTGCCGGCCGGGGTATACGGCGCGACGACACAAAAATGACTCGTCGCGCCGTATACCCCGGCCGGCACTTATCACCTAGACTGTGTGTGTGTGTGTGTGTGTGTGTGTGTGTGTGTGTGTGTGTGTGTGTGTGCGTGTGCGTGTGCGTGTGTGTGCGTGCGTGTGTGCGTGCGTGTGTGTGGAGTGTTGGGCGTGTGTTATGTGACAAAAGACCGCCCGTCTCGTCCCCAGCTCCGCCTCATGAAAGAGGAGAGAGACATGTATGCGTGTGCGCGGGAGCGCGCGTGCGCGTGGCGTTTGGCCTTGGCCCATATTACGACTGCACCACTGTGTGTGTGCGTACATAAATGTGTGTGTATGAAGAGCGTGTGTGTGTATGTGTATGAGGATGGCTGAATGCAGAGTTTAAGGCTGCTGTGGTAGGATTTATGTCTGCAGTAAACTGACACCTCTCCCAAACACATAATTAATCACAAAAAGTTGCTGCAAACTATTAGTTAGACAATGACAGGAGCTGAAGAAGGAGTGGCAAGTAGAACAAGGTTGTTGGGGAAACAAGGACAAAGGATGCACCTACAGTTTGTGTGTGTGTAATCATGCACATATGTGTACTGAATGTATGTATGTGTGTGTGTGTGTGTGTGTGTGTGTGTGTGTGTGTGTGTGTGTGTGTGTGTGTGTGTGTGTGTGTGTGTGTGTGTGTGTGTGTGTGTGTGTGTGTGTGTGTGTGTGTGTGTGTGTGTGTGTGTGTGTGGGCGGGGGGGGGGGGGGGGGGGGGGTGCTCAGGCTTCCGCGTTCTGCCTGGAACCAGAAACACAAGTCAGTGAGCCACAAGCTATCGGCAGCCAGGTCAGATTAGGGTTCTGTCGTTGGCCTTTGTGCTGATAACCCTGCTGTGACTGGCATTTCCCTACCATCACTCCATCTTGGCCCGCCCACACTTGTCAACTCAACCCACCGCCGGTCAGATAGGGCCTGTCAATTAGCTAGCTGAGAGAGGCGGGTGGGGTGGTAGAGAGAGAGAGAGAGAGAGAGAGAGAGAGAGAGAGAGAGAGAGAGAGAGAGAGAGAGAGAGAGAGAGAGAGGGAGAGAGAAAAGGGGAGATGGAGAGAGAAAGATCCTTCAGACATCCTTCTCTGTTAGCAGAGTGCCCTGGGCTAGTAGATTGTGTTACAGATGAGGGTCATCGAAGTAAGAGAACAGCCTGGGGAGGGAGAGAGAGAGAGATAGGAGAGAGAGAGAGAGAGAGAGAGAGAGGGAGGGGAAAGTTTATAGAGAGTGGCACGTTAGCCAGGGTCTCCCTCTCACTCTGCTTAACGTTAAGAGACAGACAGGGAATCTCAATAGACCAAGAGAACAGAGATACGGAAAAACGGGAGGACAGGGGAGAATGCTGTCGAGACGGATTTGCCATCACACACATAATGTCTCTCACACGTGCAAAGTTAGACATAGCGTGTACCAATGTTTTTGGGAAACATTCGTATAACTTGAAGTTGCACTATGCAGTTTTTGCGAGAGAAATTGGAAGTGAAAAAAATATCAATGGTATATTTTCACAACGGAATAAAAAAAACTGTTGTCAAAGATGAATTGGGTCTGTGGAACACAGCTTGAAGTGACCTGAAATGTACTGTGTCATTGTTGCTGTTGTTTACAATGGCATGTCCTGCAATTTAGCTTACAAATATACTATTCAAAGATGTATCCTCTTGGCTTACATTTGGTTCAGTGACAAAACATTTTTTTGTGTTGATTAATGATGACATGAAATAAAACAATTCTAGGAATCACGTGTAGTAAATAACATATTTTTTGTTTAACTAATTGCAGTAAATGTAAACACATTTCTCTCCCCAAACTGCATGATTTTAATGCCAAAAACCTAAGATCATATCAAATGCTGACCTCATCTTGAACTATATTAAATATGTATGTATATATATGTATATGTATATGTATATGTATATATATATGTAACGGTTGTGACAACGACACCTCAAACTTCGATGCCCCGAGTGGCAGTGTAGCACTTGTGTTAATAACAGTAACAGCTATTTGCCACGGGCACAGTTCTAGGTTCGAATGCGACAAGGAGTAATATGCACAATTAAAAGAATAGTAGACCAGAGGCAGAGTTATAACAATAACCGGTGTTTTAATTAAAAGCGCGCTAGATAAACAGTAATAATACATACGTACGTAAAGTACAAATTATGCTTTGAAGTATCCCTTTTAGATTAGGTCAGTAACCTCTCCTTGCGGGAGGGTTAGGTCGATATCAAGGCCTAGGTCGATTGGATCAACACATTGGGGTTCGTTCAGACGTCTCTGAGGTTATCATCGGTAACTCTATATTAGTTTATCAGGGAATGCAAATACCTTATTAGGTGAATTGGCCCTTTAAACTCGTTTTCTTTACAGGAAGTGATTCGGCTATTACCGAGATGTCATCTAGAAGGTTCTATTATGACGTCACCACAAACAGTCTAGAAGATTCTATGTTCTAGAAGGTTCTATTATAACATCATACAATGGTAGCATTTACCCTCTAATTCTTATAGGAGAATATCTGTATCCATATATCAAGTTAAATCAAATCAAATACAAAATACAATATCAAAATAACACAAGATGAACGGGATCGACTCCCTTGGAAGTCCTTGTAGTCTTGTTCAGTTCAATCCTACCGGACTAGTGGTGTAGCAATAGTTGAGCACTAGTTGAGCATCATGGGTATTCACATCAGGCTGGCATTAGTCTGGAGGTATATCAAATGTTCCGGGGTTGGCTCGCCATCGGGTATCTATCCAGCTGAGCACGCTTGGTGATGGGTGGTCTGGACTGCTCCGGGATGCCGGTGGAGACTTGCGGCTTCCAGTCGGTTGGTTAGTCCGGTCCGTCTGGGTGATGTTGCTGGTTCGGAGGTCGAGGAGAAAGAGAACTGGCTTCTTGAGAGCTAGCAGACAAACCCCGGAATCTACTTTAAACTAGTACTAACTATAAAAATTGAAACTGAATTGAAATTGAAATTGAAGTTGATATTGAAATTGGAATTGATAATGACGTTGATTGTCCTCTCCGCTCCGCTCTGTCTGCTCTGCTCTGCCTTGTCTCGCTTCTGTTTTGTTTTGTTGTTTTTTGTTTTTTTTATTTTTGATTCTTCGATCCCCTGGCCCCTTTGGTCCCCCCGTTTGTACCGTGTGCCGTTTTTCGTCTTTGTTTTGTTGTCTTTTTGCTGTCCCTGTTTTTTTTGTTGTTTTTTGTTTGCCTTGTCTGTTGCTGTTCCTGCTGCGGAGATGATTTAGGCACAGATGACTTTGAATTTTACATCAAGGGCGTCTCCAGTCATGCCTCCTGTGTAGAGATGGGTGGGATGGCCTTTGAGTGTCTTGTGAAGAACGTAGTAGGATTGCATCTGATACTCATGGGTCAGTTTGGTATAGGAAAGGTCAATGGTGTTAAGGGCGAGGCAGTATGCAAGGAGTTCTTCGTGTTTGTTTTGGTTGATCAGCAGATTGATGGCACAGCTTGGAATAGGGCATAAATAGTACCCAGAGAATCCGTACTCAAACCTCCTGCAGGTAATCATCATTGGCGACTGGTGCTTCTGGCCTTTCCTTGTATCTGATTTCTTCACTCCTCCAAGGAATTCACCGATTCTTTTTAGTCCAGCATCCGAACTATTGCTCAGCCTTCCCAGGAACTTTTCCTCACCAAGTGGTTTCGACAGGATGTTTGTCAGCCTCCTAAGACAACTGACCCAGTCCTTGAATCCGACTTGTAGAGAGTGTAGCAGAGATGGAAGAGATGATCTAGGTTATCATGTGCATTGAACTCTCTCACGCCTCCCCCTCCTCCTTTCTTCTGCTCCTCGAACATCTCATGTCTTTTCTCCGACTCTTTCCTCTCCACCTTGATTCTGTCCATCTCCGTTTGCACGGCCCGGCTGAAGGCAGGGTGGAGGGTGAAGCGCTCGAGATTCCCCAGCAGTTCCATCTCCATCTCTGCAGTGACATGCATTCTTGCAAAGGACTCTGCTCTCCCGACACAGGAGGGTAGTTCATCAGGGTTGAGTATCATTAGGTCAATGATGTTTTTGATCTCTTTCTTTGCATCCTTTGGTGATCTCGCGTCTCTTCTCGCTTGATATTGTTTTTGGCTTTCTCTGTTTGTTGACTCTCGCTCCTTTTTATTGGAGTCGGCACTGGATCTTCTCTCCTGATCCATGTGGACCAGCATTCGCTGGAGTTGGTTGACCTGCGATGTCTTGACATTTATCTCCAGCCGGATGGCTCCAGTTTCTCCTCCTCCAACAATGTCTCTGAAGTTCAAGAAGAGCTCCTTGCACCGGCTGTTCATGGATATTGTCTCGGCATTACTGAGTGAGCCCACCTCCTTCTCAGCAAGCTCAACAATGTCATCGTCGTACTTCCTGAAGAACTCCTCAATGGCGGTCTTCTTCTCATTGATAGGATTGAAGTCCTGAATGGTAAAGCCAGTCTTGTAGATGTCAATCACACCCGCTGTCAAGTTGTGGATGTCGTTTGCTTTGCTCTGCTCCATTGACGTTGCCATTTGGGCGTGAGTGCAGGGCAGGGGCGAGTGGCAAAGAATGAGGGTCGAAGGTAAGAGAGAAGGAAAGTATATGTTGATCAAGTGTGTGTGTTTTTAAAGTGTAGTCCGGGCGATATTTGTTTGTGTATTTATATGAAACCAAGATGTTCCGGAACATTCTATATGACATCATAGGATGACATCACAAAGGTTCCAGAACCTTCTATCATGACATCATACGCTGGTTTACATTCTATATACAGGAAGTGGGACCTCATGGTAAAACAGGAAGTGGTAGCTCAGAGATAAACAGGAACTATTTATGTTCCTTTGATAATTATGAATCTGAACCCTGGGTTACATTCTCCCCTTCTATCCTAATGCACGTCCCTGTGCATATTATCCCAGGACTACATTATCACAATCCTATGGGGTTTTGGGGAGTCTGGGCCTAGAATGTTTTACTGTCTAGAAAGTTCTTACCTACTAACATTAACTATTTATGTTCCTATGCTAGTTATGAATCTGGACCCTGGGTTACATTCTCCCCTTCTATCCTAATGCACGTCCCTGTGCATATTATCCCAGGACTACATTATCACAATCCTATGGGGTTTTGGGGAGTCTGGGCCTAGAATGTTTTACTGTCTAGAAAGTTCTTACCTACTAACATTAACTATTTATGTTCCTATGCTAGTTATGAATCTGGACCCTGGGTTACATTCTCCCCTTCTATCCTAATGCACGTCCCTGTGCATATTATCCCAGGACTACATTATTACAATCCCATGGGGTTCTGGGGAGTCAGAGTCACCTAAAGAGTCTGCCATTACTGAGCTTAGACTCTGTAATATTGACTGGATTATTGTCACTATTGGGTTTCCTAGTCGGTGATAAGTCAGGGTTTTTGGAGGTTCCCTATGTCTTGTCGACCTTCTTGGTTGTTCATCTATGACCTCTCTTTCGGTTTCTCTTTCCACATCGTTGTGGACATTCTCCGGTCCATCGGGTTCAGTCTCCAGTTCATTCATGTCAGTATTGTTCTCCTCTGAACTCATAACTGGTAAGGTCTTGTCGGGTAGGTTGTCCTCTTCCGGACCCATGTCAGGTAAGTGATTTTCCCGATCCGCTGTATCTGGAGCTCCCTCCGGAATACTGACTCCGTCTGCAGGGTCTTGCTCGACAGTGGACACTGGAAAGAGTCGTGTTTCCACCACTAGACCTCCCTGGGCATATTGATAAGGGAGATCAAGATAGTCATCATCTGGGTCTTCTCCCTCCGATTCATTCAAGCTTTCTTCTCTTGGGCTCTGTCGAGTTCTTGGTCGCTTAGCTTTGTCCTTTACCGTAGGTCCATCTTCCACAGGGGTAGTAGGAAGGAAGCCGCAAGGTAGCAGTAGGTCTCTGTGGAGCATTCGTAGTGGGCCATCTCTGGTTTCAGGTCGCACTACATAGACTGGGACATGTCCAGTGTGTTTCACTACAATATAGATATCTGCTTCCCACCGGTCTGCTAGCTTGTGCTTTCCTCTGAGGCGGACGTTCTTGACAAGAACCCTGTCCCCTTCCTGCAGGGTAGACTCAACAACTCGTTTGTCGAATCTGGCTTTGTTGCGGTCCGCCGTCTTCTGTGCATTTTCTGTAGCTACTCTGTAACTTGCTTCAAGGTGCGATCTCAAACTGCGGACGTACTGCGAGTGTGAGCCTGGCTTGTAGTTGACAGGTAAGTTGAAGGCTATGTCCACAGGCAATCTTGGCAGTCGCCCGAACATCAGTTCATACGGGGTGAATCCAGTAGTGTCGTTCTTAGTACAGTTGTAGGCGTGTACTAGGGGTTTGACGTAGTCTCGCCAATGGCTCTTCTTCTGATTCTCCAGGGTGCCCAGCATATTAAGCAGGGTCCTGTTGAAGCGTTCTACTGGGTTTCCCCTTGGATGGTACGGGGTAGTTCGTATCTTTTTGATGCCGGCTAGCTCACACAGCTCTCTAATTGTGCGGGATTGGAAATCCGCACCTTGGTCGCTGTGGAGCTTCTCCGGGATACCATAGTGGACAATGAAGTTGTCCCACAGGCATTTAGCGACTGTCCGCGCTTTTTGATTTGCGGTAGGGATCGCTACTGCGTATTTCGTGAAGTGGTCCGTAATGACCAAGATGTCCTTTGTGTTACTGGAGTCTGGTTCCAGGCTGAGAAAGTCCATGCACAGCAACTCTAGTGGTCGTGTGGCCGTGATGTTCACCAACGGGGCAGCTCTCTCTTGTGGAACCTTACGCTGTACACATCGGTTGCAGGTCCTGATCTTTGTCTCTACTTCAGCTGACATTTTGGACCAATAGAATCGCTTCCGGACGAGGTCTAGGGTTCGGTCCACGCCCATGTGGCCCATGTCATCGTGAAGGCTTTTTAAGACCATAGGTCTCAGGTCTTCCGGCAGCACCAGTTGATGGTGGGTCTGTGCGCCTTCTTGCCTCTTCCTGTACAGGACCCCGTCCAATACTTCTAACCGATTCCACTCTCTTAGTAGAAGGTAAAGTTCGGGGATTTCCTTTCTGAGTGTCGGTGGAGGAGGTTTCTCCCCTGCCTCCACTAGCTGTAGTACTTGACTGATACAGGTGTCGGCTCTTTGCTTTTCTCTCATTTCGGCAGGAGTTATCAGCGGAACGACGGGTAGGCCACCCAGCTGATCTTCTCCTTGGAAGCTGTCTGGGATTGCACTTGGGTGGAGGGCAAGTGATACCACCGATGCACGGCTCGATGGTGTCTCTGTAGAGCCGTTGTCGATCACTTCGCGAACTAAGTGTCTGTCGCAGATGGCTATAATGATGTCTTCACTCATGTTTGTGTGCTCTGGTTCCGGGAGGTGTCTTTTCGCAAACTGTTGTATTCCATCTCTTTTATCGATTTTGCGTCATCCGCTGGTCTGCTGTGTGGTCGCCGGGACAGCCCATCAGCGTCTTGATTCTGGTTCCCAGCTCTGTATTGAAGCTGGAAGTCGAAGGTAGATAGATCGGATAACCATCTGTAGCTTGCGGCATCAAGCTTAGCCGTGGTAAGGACATACGTCAGTGGGTTGCTATCAGTGACAGCAAGAAATGGTCGTCCGTAGAGGTAATCCTGGAACTTCTCAGTTACCGACCATTTTAAGGCAAGGAACTCCAATTTATGGGCAGGATATCTGGTTTCACATCTTGACAATCCGCGGCTTGCATACGCGATGACACGCTTCTGTCCTTGCTGCTCCTGGTAAAGGGCGGCGCCGAGACCTAGTGCGCTTGCATCTGTGTGCAATATGTAGGGCTTTTCGGGGTCGGCGAAACCGAGAACAGGGGTAGTTGTCAGATTTTCTATGATAGCGTCGAAAGCTGTCTGGCAAGCTGGGGTCCATCTGTCATGGAAGGGAGCTTTAGGGTCGTAATACTTCTCGGCGGTCACTGTAGCTTTCCCATGCTTCTTCATGGGAGGGTATCCGGCAGTAAGTGCGTTGAGGGGTTTCACTATCTTGGAATAGTCTTTGACGAATTTACGGTAGTACCCGCAGAATCCTAGAAATGCTCTCAGTTCTTTCAGCTTGGTTGGCTTTGGCCAGGTGGTGAGTGCGGTTGTCTTTTCTGGGTCCGTTTCGACTCCTTTCTCAGACACTATGTGGCCTAGATACCTTACGGAGGTCTGGAAGAATTTGCACTTTTCGGGTGATAGTTTTAGCCCATACTCTTTCAGCTTGCTCAGGACTCGCATGAGTCGCGCCTCGTGTTCCTCTAGCATTGAAGAGAAAACGATCAGATCGTCCAGGAAGACGAGGGTTTGCTTCAAGTTCAACTCTCCCACGCACCGCTCCATAAGCCGCTGGAATGTGCCTGGCGCATTTGTTATTCCTTGAGGCATCCTATTGAACTCAAAGAACCCCAGCGGGCAGACAAATGCTGTCTTGTGCTTGTCCTTTTCTTCCATTTCGATCTGGTAATAACCAGATTTGAGATCTAGCACTGAGAACCATTTGGACCCAGTCAGTGCTGAAAAGGAATCCTCCAGGTTGGGCAGGGCGTATGAGTCCTTTACTGTTTGGAGGTTCAGTTTCCTGTAGTCTATGCATAGCCTGACATCGCCGTTCTTCTTCCTGACGACTACAATTGGCGACGAGAATGGTGATTCAGATTCTCGGATGACTCCAGTGTCGAGGAGCTGTTGAATGTGGGCGCGCGCAGCTTCTATATCTTGAGGGTGTATAGGTCTCGCCCCGTTGTTTGAATGGTGTCTTGTCATTGAGCTTTATGTGATGCTTTATCTTGTCAGTGCATCCGAAGTCGAGATCGTGGTGGGCGAAAACTTCTTGCATGGAGTTCAGCCGTTCCGTTATCTTCTCTTTCCACTCTTGAGGTACTGGAGAGTCTCCAAAGTCAAACTTGAGCTTTGATGTTTGGTTAGGGTCTGTCGATAGGTCTGCGTCAAGTGTCTTGAGCGGCCGGACACTCATGACTGCATGTATCTCGGCTATCACAACCTTCGGGGACAGGGTAATATCGTGGTCGGACTCGTTCTTAAGGAGGACTGGTATACAATGTGGCAGTTTTCGTGGTAGCTCTGCTAAGCCATCTGATACCAGGATTCCCCCTGGCAAGGCCGTTGACCTTGGGGACTCTATCATCACCCATCTTCCTGCGTGGGTTGCTCTGCAACTCACTACTCCCTCGAGGACTTTGGTCTGCCCTGGAGCGATAGTTTCAGGGTCTTTGCTATGTAGTTTTACTTCGCCCAGGCTGGACTCCGCAGACTGTTTATGTCTGGCTTCAAGGGTTCTCAAGACTACCTGGTAGCCGTAGGGCCGGGATTGGTATTTCTTAGATGGGGTATCTGCGCACTGCTGGTACAGGCTGTCTAGGGCGTTTGTGCCTACCAGCACTGTGGACAGGGTAGCGCTCATATCAGGCACAATCAGCGCGAGGGTGGCGATGTCGATGTCTACGCCGAACATGCTCCGTGGAAACGTGATTGTAGTTTCGACGTAGCCGAGGTAGGGGATCTCCTGCCCATTGGCTCCTTCCACTTCCAGCAGGTCGTATAAGGAGTTAAGGGGTAGGTGGGACATGTTCTCTTGATAGAAGGAATTCGGGATCGTTGTTACTTGGGAGCCTGTATCGAGTAAGCAGCCGCATTCTTTACCTTCCAGGATTACGTGGGCAGTGCATTTAGCTCCAACCAGTCCTTTAGGTATGGCCGCCACTTTGGCATAAGTGGCCGAGGCGCGCCACTGCCATCTGGGACATCTCTCTCGTACCCCAGTTCCTGCTCGTCCCTCTGCAGCAACTGTCTTTAGTTTAAATTCAGGTCCCAGACCTGCTGTTTTTCAGCTAGTACTTTATGTTTCAAGTCCACCAGAGAGGGGTTCGGCTCGCTCTCGCATTGGGGTCGCATGTGTCCATCTTCTCCACAGCTGAAACAATACCAGGGTCTGGGTCTATGGCTTGTGTAGGGCTTTGGGCTTTGAGTCTCTGACTTTTGGGCCTTGTGAGTACCTCGGTTAGTCGTCGGTTTAACTGATACCTGGGCTTCTTGCTTGGAAACTGGCCTCGCTTGTCTGTCCTGGTTGTCCTTCATTCCCCGGAACTGTTTCTGTAGGTCTGCAACTAGCGCCTTTAAACTTTGGACTTCGGAGCTGGTGTCCGGACTCGACTTTGGAGCGTATTCCTCTTCCCTTTGGGTCCAGCTGCCCTGGGCGTTACTCGATACCCTTGGCCTCAAAACGTTCAGGCTCTGTCTCAGGCGGTATTCTTTGGAAGAGCGCTGGTCTTCTACGGTGCGGATTAACAGGAGGAGTTCGGTAAAGGTAGGTGGGTTGTTCTTTCTCTGTACTAGCTGCAGATCGGTTAGCATGGCGGTGTCCCTGCAGCCTCTGATGTATTGGCTTAGCAGGTGCTGATCGAGGGCGGTGGCCGCTACGCCCCCCCCTCCTATAGTGGTAGTCAGGCTCGCCTGTAGTCGCCGAAGGTAAACTGATGATTTCGCTCCAACGGATTGCACTGTACTCAGGTACTTTACATAAAGATCAGCTCCATCTTCAATGGCCCCAAAGGCGGCGTCGAGGCTCTTCAGGTACCTCCTTGGAGAACAGTCAGGTTCCAGGTGTCCTACGACGCCACTGGCGGGTACCATGAGGCTATCCATGAGTCTCCGGGCTTTGACTACATCAGGCACTCTTTGGTCGTTGAGGAGAAGGACCGCATTGGTACGCCATGTCTCGTAGTCTACTTCTCTGTCGGGCTGAGGGCTTCGCCCAGAGAAGGGTCGGAGCCTGGCTGCGTCTTCGTTTCTCATTAGGTGCTCCACAATTATCTTTTGCACCCCCGGGGGGTTGACATCATCTTGTGTCAGAACAGGTTGTGCATTTTCTTGCGGCCGCACTGCTGCTGGGGGCCCGCAGGCCTCGGGTACGGGCTCCGCTCGGCTTGGCCCGGGTGAGGGGCTTGCTTGGGTTGCAGGACCCGGACCCGGTGGGGGGTGGTCCATTGGGAATAGGTCCCCCCAGGTCCCTTCGTCCTGGGGGCTTTGGTTGAGGGCGGTGCTGATGGCGGCGAGTTCTCTCTTGAGGACGTCCTCCAGGGCTTCGCCCCTCCTCGCCGCTATCCCCGCTATCTCTCTGATAAAAGTCTGTGTAGCCGCGTCACTGGCTACAGGGTCATACACGCTGGCCAAATCTGTAATGACGTACTCCGCTTGGGGCGTGTCTAGTCGGAACTTGGTAACTGCTTGCGGGCCTTCGTATTCTATAATAACCCGTGAGTCGGGATCGGCGCCGTCAGGAGCTACCAAGAACGTCCTCCGAATGGTGCCGCGTTCCAGCAGGTATTCATTCAGTTTAGGGTCAGAGGTAATATCGACTATACCGCGGACTATGAGTGAATGAGTGAGTCTCACGCGGCTAGTTTGAACTACTTCCATCGCTACACGCTATTTAACCTTCTGCCTTAAAGGCTAATAATCCAGTTAACTGTGATATACTCCTCCTGGCTGGCTCGCCAAATTTATGTAGCACTTGTGTTAATAACAGTAACAGCTATTTGCCACGGGCACAGTTCTAGGTTCGAATGCGACAAGGAGTAATATGCACAATTAAAAGAATAGTAGACCAGAGGCAGAGTTATAACAATAACCGGTGTTTTAATTAAAAGCGCGCTAGATAAACAGTAATAATACATACGTACGTAAAGTACAAATTATGCTTTGAAGTATCCCTTTTAGATTAGGTCAGTAACCTCTCCTTGCGGGAGGGTTAGGTCGATATCAAGGCCTAGGTCGATTGGATCAACACATTGGGGTTCGTTCAGACGTCTCTGAGGTTATCATCAGTAACTCTATATTAGTTTATCAGGGAATGCAAATACCTTATTAGGTGAATTGGCCCTTTAAACTCGTTTTCTTTACAGGAAGTGATTCGGCTTCTTGACTGTGCTTCACGATTGATTGAATTGATTGATTTAAAACTTTATTAACAGATTGCAGAATGGGTACAGTACAGCTCAATACATGCAATTGTTAAGGGGATGCAGACCAAGTCAAGTCAAGTCAAGTCAAGAGTTTTAATTGTCACGGCATACAGGTATACAATGAAATGCGGCTGGTCTTGCCCGCGACGATGTGCAATACAGTGGTACAACATATAATAGAATCCAATAAAAATACAGTGGTACAACATATAATAGAATCCAATAAAAACAACAGTGCAATAAACAGGTAACATGGTGTGCCATCTCGGTATCTGTACCAGAGAAAGACTTTAATCTTGTTTACATCAGGGTCCCCCATTTTCAATTCATCATAACATATATGACACACACGACATACAGATAGACAGTACTGCTACATCTATACATTTATGACATACCAGATTTGCAAATATGTCACCAGACCCCCATGGGAAGTATCCAGATCTAGGGTTAAAGTGTGCAAACGCACGGATACACTTCCCAAAGGGCTCAGCTGACCTACCATACATGAATTTCCCCAAGACCACAAACATACAAGTTCATAACCTAGATAAATAACTACTAACTAACCTAATAGACCAGTGCCCGTAGGCCTAGGGTGGATAAAAGAGGAAGCGCTTCTCTGCACTGTAGGCCAACCCCAAGCTGCTACTCCCACCCCCATCTGTTCTACCCCTAAAACACTGCACACGTGGGAAATGGTGCTGATACTGCACCCAGGTCTGGAAATGGTCACGAACTAATCCAGAATCACACTGCACACTACACTACAAACATAGCCTGAGAATATAAATACCACACATCTGGTCTCAGGGAGTCACAGCACATAATCAAGTACTATTAAGAACAATACACACTGGTGGCACACAGCAAAGATAAGGGGGCATGTCTATAGTAGTGGGTATGGGGTGCTACAAGGTTTAGGTCTGGGGCCAGAATGTTCCTCCCACATCCTAGCCTAGGTTGGGGCAGTGAAAAGCGCTGGTCATAGTTGGTAGACAATACGACAAAAAGGATATAACGCGGCTCGGAGGCGCGTGGGCGGGGAGGGTCTCTCCCCCCCTCCCTCTCTCTCCCACGGCCCCGGGCTGAAAAGCGTTCCGACTGGGACCGGGGAATAGGGTACTTCTTAGTACAGAGCAGACCAGGGTAATGCCGTAGTGTCCTCCTGGCGGCAAAGAAATAGCACAGTTAATTACACACGTCGAGCTCCTACGTTCGTTTGTTTAGTCAATTGGCCGCCCGTTGTACTGCTCTCCAACGAGCGGGCCTGTGTTAATAGTAGCAGCGTTTCAGCATGCGGTGCTCTCAATTCTCTTCAGTTTGTAATGTCAGTTTGTATTATCCAAAGTTCCTTATAGCACAGTTCATATATTCCATTTACTGATAGCTCGGGAAACAGTACATTCATCCGGCGCAGATATACCGATACTTTGTGTTTACTCACGGCGTGTAGCGTGGCTACAATGTCTCTCTATTGGTTTCGGCTCCACTCGTTACCCAGAGAAATAGTGAACACAGCAGGCTTGTGCAGTAAGTGTCTTCCGTGGCAAAAGGCACGAGAAAAGGGTAGCGTGTCCTCGTATCTCCGCAGTTCCGCGTTCCTCGTGTCGTCCGTGCGACTCTGTTCTGTTTACTGCCAAACACGAATCCTCCTTTCAACAGCGCCCGTCCTTCCGGGGACCGCCCCTGCTCTTAAGCCATATCGAGATATGGGGTAGAGCGGACGCGAAGCCCGACAAATGTACCCCCTGAGGACCCGTAAGCCCACATCAGGGGGGAGGGGAGTCCCGTCACCCCTCCTTCCTAGTGAAGAGGGCGCGGCAGTCAACTCCACCCAAGTGCAAAAAAAGGGAACTAGAACCTCCAAACGCACAGCACAGGCGGGACCACGTGTGACACAACACCTTGCGGTCCACACCCACACATCCCTGCTAACCCACCGAAAGGCGGGAAGCAGGGGAGGTTCCAGACCTCAGAACCGCCTGGGAAACAGAATCCCCAGTCATGTCCATGAGGTAAAACCTTACGAAGGGATCCGGGGAGGACCATGAGGCCGCAGCACAGATGTCCTCCTCGAGGCCCCTCGTAACAGGGCGGCAGAGGCCGCCACCCCACGAGTGGAGTGCGCCCTGACACCCCCAGGGGGGGCCAGCCCAGCCAACGTGTAGCAAAGGGCAATGCCCTCGCACAACCAATGGGACAGGCGCTGTTTCAACAGTGCCTTACCAGTGCGAGAGCCACCGTAACAGACAAAAAGCTGATCGGTAGCCCTGAGGTCCTGAGTCCGGCTGAGGTAAAACCCCAAAGCCCGGACCGGACATGACAGGTGAAGGCTCGCCTCTAACTCACTAGCGTGAGGAGGCGGATGAAACGCCTGAACCACAATATCCCTGGAGCGAAAAGAGCTCCGGATATTTTTAGGCACGAAGACTGGATTGGGCCTCAGAGTGGCACCGCTATCGACACGAATAGACAGGCACTCCCGCCGCACCGAGAGAGCACAGAGCTCACCCACGCGCTTAGCGGAGGTGATGGCCAGCAGGAACGCAGTCTTGAACGACAGCTGTTCCAAAGGCGCTCGCTTAAGAGGCTCAAACAGGGCCTCAGACAACCGACAGAGGACCAATTGAAGATCCCAACTCGGAGCCAGAGAACGTTTCACCGGCTTAAGGCGCCGAGCGCCAAGCAGGAAATGCTTCACAAGAGGGTGGCTGAACAACGCAACGCCCTCAAACCCCTCATGACAAGAGGATATAGCCGCAGCATATACCCTCACCGTCGAAGCCGACAGTCTATCAAGGATAGACTGAAGGAAGGTAAGGACAGCGTCCAGGGGGCAGGACACCGGGTCCCGGCCCCCCACCTTACACCACTCTTGGAAAATACGCCACCTACCCGCGTAAAGCGCGATAGTGGAGGGAGCACGTGCGTTCCGGATGGTGTCAACCACAGAAGGGTCCATCCTCTCCAGACTCACCCTCTCACCAGCCAAACCATCAGCGGCTAGCCCAGCACAGGGAACTGCCACAGAGACCTGTGCGCTTGAGAGAGGGCCCGCAGCGACCAAGGAACAGGCCACGGCGGGGCTATCAAGAGCTGGAGCAGGACCGGGAACCACATAGCTGCGCCCCGGTCCGGCGCAATCAAGATCAAGGGCCTGCGCTCCCAACGTACCCGCTCCAACAACTGACCTGTCAGATGTATGGGGGGAAAAGCGTACAGAAGCCCGGGCGGCCATGGATACATCGAGAAGGCATCCACCCCCAAGGGAGGATCGTCCCCCCGACTGACCGAGAACCACAAGGGGCACTGGTGGGACTGTCTGCTCGCAAACAGATCCACGAGGCTTCCCACGAAGCGGTCCCAGATCTGCCTGACTATGTCTGGACGTAGTCCCCACTTGTTGTAACGAGGACCGCCCCGCAACATCACATCTGCGCCCACATTGTCCCTGCCAGGGATGTGGAGCGCCCTCAGGCTGCGCAGATTGCGAGACGCCCACAGCCAGAGCTCGAACGGCGCCCGGTGCAGACGGATGGAGCGTACTCCACCCTGTCTGTTGATATACGCCGCTGCTGTCATACTGTCCGTCCTGACCAAGACGTGCTCGCCCACCACCAAGTGGTCGAGCCGCTTGAGGACCAGGAGGACCGCCTTCAATTCCAACACATTGATGTGCACTGCAGACCGGGCAGCATGGATCGTCCAGCTGCCCCTCACTGCGTTGGTCCGACACGTCCCCCCCCATCCCGTGAGGGAGGCGTCGGTGAAGACGTGACGTGTGACCGCCTGCTGCCCATGGGGACCCCGCTGGTGAGGGTACCAGGCCTCCTCCAGTGGGCGAGATCCCCCTGTATCGACAAGGGAACCTTCAACCGTTTCCACTTGTCCCTCACCGGGTCTATTTTCATACTGGAAAACCACCTCTGTATCCTCCTCATAAAGAGGAGGCCAAGAGGGACCACAGAGTAAGCAGATGCCATCATACCGAGCAAGCGCATCACATACAGCGCTGTGACCGTCCCGCCAGGACGGAGACCCCCGAGCGCGTCGAGGATAGTCACTCGCCGCAGCTCCGAGAGGGTTGCCCTCATGGGCCTTGAGCTTAGAACCAAGCCCAAGTACTCCACCTGTTGACTGGGAAGAGGCGTACTCTTCTTCCAGTTCACAGCAAAACCCAGCTTGGTGAATTCCACCACCAGGCTGGTATGAGACCTGGCGACCTCCTCCGACCGGCTGAGGAGCAGAATGTCGTCGAGGTAGAAAATAATTCGTATCCCTTGATGACGTAGAGGCTCCAGCGCGGTCTGTACGCACTTGGTGAATGTGCGGGGGGCCAGAGAGTAGCCGAACGGCAACCTCTGGTACTCGTACGCCACGCCCTGAAACAGGAACCGTAGGTATTTCCTGTGAGGAGGGTAAATCGGGATGTGAAAATACGCATCCTTCAGGTCTATGGAGGTGAACCAGTCCCCCACCCTGACAGCGTTTAACAGGTGTTTTACGGTCAACATTCTGAACCGTCTCGCCACAATCAGACAATTGAACGCGGACAGATCCAGTATAGGTCTGACACCTCCCGTTTTTTTGGGCACCAGAAAATAACGGGAGTAGACGCCTGACATTGCGTCTCTCGGGACCTCGACTACGGCCTGCTTCGCCAACAGAGATTGGATCTCGTCGGCCAGAGCTGTCACTGCTGCCGACCCTGACAATAGGGTCTGCACCAAACCTGAAAACGGAGGATGGGGTTGTGCGAACTGCAAGACAAGCCCCCGCCTCAACGTTCTCTCCATCCACCTCGACATACGGCACTGTTGCAGCCATATGTGACAATAATCCCAGAGCGCACCTGCCGCCAACTGGCGCTGGGCTGCAAGGAACTGTAGGTAGGCGGCCCGGTCCCTCCCGCTGTGCGTAGCTAACTCTGAACCCACCAACCGCGCGGGCAGGGCGTTCCGTGGAATCGGGACAACGGTCCCTGATACAACACGCGAGGCAATCGCACCCAAGGGGGGACCCTGACAGAAAAGGCCGGTTTGATACGGGAGAAGCTAACATCAAACCAGGTGACAAAAGCTCCCCCACTGAACACCCCTCCAGAACATGCTGAGGAGTTGTTCCGTAGCTAGACATGCAAGGTGTGTGGCCGTAGCCCTGCAGTGATATTACTACCACCCAAATAACGCGCGCCTGCCAGACCACTGCCGATCTTGCGGGAGTGGGAGACATCAACGTGATACCCGGCCTGGCGAAGGCGAGGTCAGGGAAACCCGCGCTGAGCATTCTGTCGAAGAGGCCTCGAGTCCCCCTGCTGACCACCATCGAAGGTGACAGACGTAACACCAGGCTCGCCACTCGCAGACGCATAACGCGTGGCGAGGGAGCCACGTGACAGCACAACATTCTCACGGACAGACCCAGGCTCAGCCATCAACTGGGTGTCAGCCTCTGTCCCCATGAGAAGGTAAACGTGGGGCCACATGCGCTTCAATGAAGGCCCGCGGCCCGCAGCCAAAGGAAACAAATCAGAGCCCCTTTTCCGCTGGTGTTGGGGGAGGGAGTGATCGGAGAGCGGGCTGCTCGCGGCAGGACGGCGACGGTTTCTTAGGCCGTGCTCATCCAATGTAGCCGATCCCTCGGCCGCCAAGGCTGTCGGCCTTGTAGACACCTGTTGACTTAACGCCCAGGGTACATCTGGTGGGGGAAACATGGCCGCCTGTCGAGAGCCTCGCCATAGTCGCTGACGAGGCCGTGCTCTCACCTCCGGCTGCATAGCGTGAGGCGGTGTTGGGCCCAGGCCAAATACCGACCGCAGTTATAGCTTGCGACTGATTCAAGATTTCTATAACCCCAAAAATACACAAGATATTTTCAGCGTCGGCTGGCCCTGTAGCCCCACTACCCGACGCTAATGTGGATAGAAAAACAATCAGCTGAGCCACGACACTGGCCGCAGCTAAATTCCATCCTATGGCAGTATAACTCTCATCAGTCCATACTGCCACCTGCCGGGCCGACCTGCTCTCAAGCGTCGGCTTCCGGGTGGGCCACCGTTCAACCCCGCCGGAGCACAGGATCGATGCTACCTGGCTTTCCAGCCACGGCACACCTGCCCTGCGCCCTGTTGTCAACCCATTTACCCGTAAAAAGGGTAAATAAGTCACAGCAAAACCCCCCACATTAGCTACCGACTGACCTTCATCAATGAACCGGTTAAGAGGAGGGAAAAGCGGTGACATCCCACAGCGGGGAACATTAGAACAGTGACCCAGCATTATAGCATTAGTATTAGCAGCGCGCTCCAGGATAGCCTGGAAAACGTCCAACTCAGAGGGACGTTCACCCAGACATCCTGCCCCTTGCGCCGATACACAACTTGGTTGTCTAACATAACAACAAGCAGCATTACTAACACCAGCGTTAATGCCTGATGGCACAGAGCCTACCTGGGTGCGAGATAGCTCGATAGCTACACCTCGCACGTCGTCCCTCGAACTGCTGCCAAAAGACGAGGAAACACCAGGACAGACCCGACGTGCCGTTGGAACATGCCGAGAAGATTCCAGGGGCTGGCGAATCTTCGGCGAAAACTCAACAATTTCTCCTTACACTTCATAACGCTAGTTACACAGGGTGCTACGCAACCGCCATGATGGAAAACGAAAACAAGGAAGGGTGAGTGGTGACCACGCCCGGTGTCTTGTAGTAAGCCACTGGGGCGGGGCCTGGTCAAATGCAAGGGTGTTTTGTTTTCGTTCATGTAGTACAGTAGGTACAGGAGATGAGGTATATCTCGATATGGCTTAAGAGCGAGACGCGATGCCAGTACGAGTATATAACATCCATTCAGTTCACGTTCGCCCAAAATACGAACGTGTTCACGAACGATCATTCATTGAACGCGTTCAGGTACATCACTGGAACCCAGGTAGGTAATTTCATCTTTCCTTGTGACAATATTGTCACCCACTGTTGACAGAGTCACCTGGGGAGCAACAATAATGGGTTCATGACGACAAGGTCCTTCTTTAGCCTTTAATCGGCGTGGTTTATTTCACATTGTATATGCACCATGAGACCTTCTCTCTGTGAGAGGCGATGGAGGAAGATGGGAAAGAGACAGAGGGGGAGGGAACAATCCCTCTTACCTGACGTCAGCTACAATAGCTACGTCTCCTTGCGCATATAGCGCCCTCTTGTGGAACAGTTAAGCAGTTACATGCAATCATATATAACACATAAACTCAACACTCCCACTTATGGATGACGTGTATACTGTACAACTTTTCCAAAAACAACTTTTCAAAAAAAATAATACAGTTCAGAACATCAAAAAGAATATGGCAGTCAATATTACATAACAGGCAATATTTTACACACCAAACATGACCTCTGCAAATCTTCTCAATTTCAGTTTGGAGACAGGCTTGGTCATAGCATCTGCAACCATGTCGTCTGTAGGACAGTAAACAAGTGTCATCCTTTCTTCTCTGATGACAGATCTGATGAAGTGATATTTTATATCCACATGTTTACACCTCTGTCGGCACACAGGGTTTCTAGCGAGTGCAATGGTTCCCTGGTTGTCTTCATAAACAACAGTTTTCTTATATACATAGGTATCCATTCCTTCGAGCAGTTGTTCTAGATAAATACATTCCTGTATTGTCATAGCTAGAGCCATGTATTCGGCTTCACAAGTTGATAGTGCCACTGTGGGTTGTTTCTTTGTTTTCCATGAAACCAGTGAACTGTCTGTACCCAACCTCACACAATACCCTGTGGTACTTCTTCTGTCTGTGGCATCTGCCGCCCAATCTGCATCACTATAGGCTTGAAGCCCTAAGCCCTCGCTGCTCTTTCTGAAACAAAGCTGTTTAACTGCTGTGCCTTTGAGATAGCGAAAAAACATGTTTTGCTGTAATCCAGTGCTCCTCTGTGGGATCAGCAAAATGCTGTGATAATTTACTCACTACAAAACATAGGTCAGGGCGAGTACATGTTGTCAAATAAATGAGGCTACCTACAGCTTCTCTGTACATTTTTACATCTGTCAATTTCTGAGCATCCTCTTGGTAGTCTAGCTTTTGATCACATGGTGTTTCCCTGGTTCTACATTCTTGCATGTCAAAACGTTTCAGGATCTTTTCCACATATCTCTTCTGGGATATTTTTACACAACTGGCAGACTGTTCAAAGTCCATGCCTTCTGTATTTAAACATGGAATCCCCTTCTGTATTTAAACATGGAATCCCCTTCTGACTGTAACCTTTAGCTACAAACCTGGCCTTGTACTTGTCGTGGCCTTCAATACCCTCCTTGATTGAGTGCACCCATTTTCCTCCCACTGTCTGTCTACCCTCTGGTAACTTGGTTAGAGTAAAGGTATGGTTGTCCTCTAGGGACCTCATCTCCTCATCCATTGCTCTCTCCCATTTTCTTGACTCAGGGGACACCATGGCCTCTTTAAAGGTCTGAGGTACTCCACTCACTACTCTGTAGCAGTAATCTATGCTGGTAAGTGTACTGTCATCCTCGTCACTTTCTCTCTGGGCATAGTCTTTCAGATACTTTGGGGGTTTGTGTTCCCGGGAGGGATATCTCCCACTGCATGAGGCACGTGACGTCACCCTTGGGTGCTTCCCGTCATCATCCTCTGGGGGTTGTCTGTCTGCACGTCTGTGCTCAGTACACTAGGCTGTGGTGTCTCTCTTTCTTCACACCCTACTCTGGAGTCCAGCTCTGGCTCCTGTGTCTCGTTCTCACAGGTTGTCAAATTTTACTAGCCTGTGTTTTTGCACTTTCCCTTTACCGGGATAGTAGACTAGAAAAGCGGGGCTGCCCTTGTTGTGCCCTACAAAGAGTCCTTTTTCACACCTGGACTCGAGCTTTCCTCTGTCCTGCTGGTAAGCATAACACACTGACCCAAACGTGTGCATTCTGGCTAGATCACACTTTTTTCCTGTCAGTGCTGTATACAGGGTGGTGCCTGTGTGCTTATTAAAACACCGGTTTCTGGTGTAAGCGGCTTCTTGTACCGCATAATGCCATAGACTCTTGAATAAGTTACCATCTATTAGCTTACACCTAGCCATTTCGAAAAGAGTGCGTCCTTCCCTCTCTGCTATCCCGTTCTGGTGCGGGGAGTAAGGACAGGACGTCTCGTGTCTGATCTTATTCCTTCTCAACAGTGATTGGAACTCTCTATTTGTGAACTTGGTTCCGTTATCGGACCTCAAGCATCTTATGTTGCCATAAGGGGCTAAATCGGCAAGGAATTTCTCTGAATGTGTCACTCTTTGCTTTGAGAAAGTAAACAAACACTGCCCCTGTACACACATCTGTAAAAGACTGTACATATTTAAAGCCACCTATGGACTCATTGCTTACTGGACCGGCTAGATCTGTGTTAACTAGCTCAAGTGGTATCTTTACTTTTTCCGTGGGACCTCTGTTCCTCGTTTGAGTGAACTTTCCCTTTATACACACATCACATTCCTTGTTAGGTCTATGCTTTTCACCATTAATGTGCATGCCTACTGTCACCGCTTGCAGCTTCAGTATATCCTCGAAATTACAATGACCCATGATCTCATGCCATGTCTGAATATCATGACTGACATTACACATATCATTATCGTTACATTCTGTAGATAATGCATTCTCTTGTACACCTCTATGTTAAATCTTGTACCGTTAGGTTCTACAAGAACATCTTTACCTTCATTGAAGAACACTTTGGCACCGTTTGCAGTAGCAGATTTTACAGAGAATAGTTGTTGTGGGAACGAGGGTATGTAGAGAGCGTTCTTTAAGGTCACTTTACACCGGCGCCCATCACTGTTTATGAGGCATACCTGTGCGTCTCCTCTCCCCTGCGCCAACCCGAATGTGCGCTTCCCGTCTGCCAGCTCCATGCTGTGTCTAGTTTTGCCTAGTTCCGAGCTGAGGGTTTTTTCAACCTGTAACTTGTTCTTGTCAGAGACCAGCAGGGCTGAGTCGTCCGCAAACAGGAACAAGTTGCAGTCACAAGCTGACGACATGACATTTGCATAAATTAGGAACAGTAGTGGTCCTAGTATGCTTCCTTCCGTTACACTCACCCTCTCAAACTCACTCCACTCCACCCAAGGCACTTCGATGCCCCGAGTGGGAGTCGAAACCCGGTCTCCCACGCCGTAGGCAACAACACGCAGACTCCTGGCCGCTCCCATCAGCCACAACACTGAGATCCGATCCCACAAGGGAGACTGGAGTCTCATCCTCATCCAAGTTAAGGAAGTCGACTGGGAGAAGAAGGTTCCTGTGCACAACTTTCTCCTTGCCTTCCTTGACTGCACTTCACGATACCATCCGTTACATATACATCACAATTCTGTGTGAATAAGTGATCTTTTTTCCTCATCTCTCCACCTTACTGTTCTGGGCCACTCTGTGACGTGTCCTCCGTAATCAGGATTTCATTACAGACCATCTTGTTTTGTTTTTACATCACCAATGATTCGCCTTCAGGGAGCAACTCAAGACAAATAGTCTGCTGGATAGAATTAGTCAGTCTGTCAACAGGCATCAGTTCAGACTTAGTGAGAAGCCGTGTCAAACACTACCTCTCTATTTCGTACCAGAGACGGAACTGCCAAACACTGTTATTGGACTGGCACTAGAGGAGCGTAACCTGGCCCCCCGAAAATATTAAGGGAGTTTGGTTAAGAGATATTAATGTCACATCCAATCAATCACGACTCGCCGAGGGGAAAAATCTTATTTGAGGTGTAGCAGCATTAGTCATTTTTTGCTTGGGAAATTGGTGGATATTCCCCTTCCAGAATGTGTGTAACAGTATAAGCCGCCTCGCCGCCTGCCAAAATATTTAGTCTTTTGTTCCTGAGGTCTCCCTTCAATTCGGCGCTCTCTTTCCCCCCAGTCCTGCCTGTGTCACGTTAGAGAAGGCAATGTCTCCCTCTAGAGGCGTATGTCTAGTACCACAACTTCACAAATTCTGCTGTTGAGATAAATTGAGATTTAGTTTTTGGTTTAAAAGCAGTAAGTGTACAATCCTTCCGAGGTTTTCTCAATACCTGTAAATCGTTTTGCACACTTTCATTTAGTTTGACAGTTATTCGTTAATGTTAAAAATATGTCCTCCAGTGATGTCATCAAAGGACAATTAAAACTCAATGAAATTATGGCAGAAATAGCAGTATTTGTTATTTTCTTTTTCATCTCCATCATTTCATTGAATTGTAATTGACACAAGGATACAGTGTCTTCCAATGACATCACTATTCAAACTCATTAACTCTCAATAATGTCAGACTAAAGGACTGTGTGCAAAACGGCTCAGAGTATTGGGATATATGTAAATCAGCAAATACATCAGCATTGTTTTTTCTGTGAAGTACCCCTTTAATATATCAAAACAGGATCGGTCTCACGTATGGCATCACTCTCATGCCACACAAACATGCACTCAAATATTAAAAGAGGTTTGACACTTTTTGTCTCCAAATCTAACACCTCCAAATCAGAAATGACAGACACCGGAAACAAAATATGTATTTGAAAAGCATGAAACTGGTCTCCACGTTAAAAAAGAGAAGATTGTAAGGAATATGTAAGAGAATAATGAGAGATTATGACATTATGAGATTACTGTTATCTAAGTAAGATTGTAGCTTGTCATGTAGATGTTAGTGTGTTAGAGTGATGTCAACATGGACTGCACAGTGAGTGCTCTGGATCTTCCTCATGAGCAGTGTCAAAAAAAGTATCAATGCATCACAGTTCATCAGTGTCAATATGAATGTGGAAAATCCATCTGCATCAGCCTGTAAAATTGGAAATGAAAGTAATCAAAACAGATGCGTTTATTCAATTAATTTACAAACATAATGGTGTGAGCCAATAGCCGTGTAATATTTTAATTAGTATAAATGATAAATATTCATTTATTGCTGACTGAACCAGTTCTGTCACATTTGCATACCTATTACGCAAGCCTTTCAGGCACACGTAAAAGAGAGCTGAACGTTCTAATGATGATGTACAAGGTTGGGCACCCCTGATGTACAGTAACAACGGCCACTGGTCATTGAAAGCTATGGGGTTCACATCATAGAATTCAGAGAAAACATGAAAGGGTTAAAAAGTATCAAAATGAATTGACTCATTAACCATGTTAAAAATGTACGATTTTATGATGCATTAAAACTTAAGACGCCTCTAATTCAGTAAAACGAGAGGTTAGCTTTTCATTCACACACTTGAGCAAAGGACTTTTTAGTCTCTCAATGGTATATTTGTAAGTTTAGAGTAAATACAAAGAAAGACTTTGAGTGTATAACGCAAACTTAAAATGTATCAAAGGGAAAGTTGTTTTATTCCGTCGTTATGCATCCTGTTAACATGATGATAGTAGTTACATCAGATGGGGGGAGAAATCCGGATTCACCAAATAATCAGAGAATGAACAGAAGAATGGAAGAATGACATAAAAATATAAACACAACAGAACCCCAGTCATACAGAGAGATATATTGTAAATACAGTGCTTAGATAGTAACTTCTTCTCCTTGTCCCCCACTGCTGCACAGCTTTGGGAAAACGTTGGGCATTGCAAGATACTGTAACAAACAAATCCGGTACATAATTCAGGAGATGCAGAAACATATGATAAAATGTCAGGATTACATATTTCTTTTTATGTAAGGAGCAGTAGATTCATTTCTATTATTTATGAGGAATGCAAACTAAAACCTCCACACACACTGAGAAAACGGTGAGCGGAATATAATATTTATGCAATGGATGTATTACACATGTAAGAGGAAGGAATATACAAAATAAAAATGAGCGTGTTCTTTAATTAAAGAGCAAGCGTGCAATCATGTCTTCATCTGACACCACCCTCCAACAATTCTCTATCAAATGTCGAACAGAAGTAAGATCTTGTTGGTCCACAATAATATTTACGATAGTTGGCCAAGAATTGAAAGGCAATATATATTGTTCCCCCACACAGAACATCAAACTAGACAGCAAATAGTTATTCCATAAAGGTTTGTAAGATATACTGTATATCATTGGAGGGGTTAAGGTACAAAAAAAAAACTGCATGGACTAATTATTATTATTATGTAAGGGGAAATTATGTTCCTGAGTGTGTGTGTGTGTGTGTGTGTGTGTGTGTGTGTGTGTGTGTGTGTGTGTGTGTGTGTGTGTGTGTGTGTGTGTGTGTGTGTGTGTGTGTGTGTGTGTGTGTGTGTGTGTGTGTGTGTGTGTGTGTGTCTGTCTTTCTAGAGAGTCTCTACATAATTGGCAGGGAACAGGCCTTGACGGCCATCTTTGCTGTAACCCCTCCACCAGGCTTTATCCACTGTCTCCACATCACTGATGATGTCACCGGGCTCAAAGGAGATCTCCGATTCGTCCTCTGTGGGAACAAAGAGATCTGTGGTGACTCACTATAGTTCAACTAGTTAGTAGTTTAACTAGTTGTACGTAATGTCTGTGTGAGACAATTTGAATGTAATTGAGAGATTACCTGCTTGATAGTCGTACAGAGCTCGGACACACATCTGTCTCTCTGGTATGACCTATAGAAGGGGGAGGGAGAGAGAGGGAGAGGGAGAGAGAAAGAGAGAGAGAGAGAGACAGAGAGAGAGAGGGAGAGAGATAGATGACATACATACCATAGGGCTTCACTGTTGTCTGTAATGAAGTCAATATAATAAAAAGCTCTATACATTTTCATATAAAGCTCTATATAATCTGTACAGACTAATACACTGCTCTATACAATCCTTGCAGATTAACACACTGCTCTATATAATCTGTACAGATTAACACACTGCTCTATATAATCTGTACAGATTAATACACTGCTCTTTATAATCTGTACAGATTAACACACTGCTCTATATAATCTGTATAGACTAATACACTGCTCTTTATAATCTGTACAGATTAACACACTGCTTTTAATAATCTGTGCAGATTAACACACTGCTCTTTATAATCTGTACAGATTAAGGGCGCGTTCACACCTACCCTGTTTGGTCCACTTTAAGTGGACCATGGTCCCTTTAGATCGATAGTCCGTTTTGGTGTGTACAGGTATGAACGCAAACCGAACTATAATGAGGACCAAACAACCGAATCATGGTCCTCTTGAAAAGTTGGGACTCGGTTCGTTTCAAAGTGGACCATGGTTCGTTTGCTGTTGGTGTGAATGCGATCGAACTTTATATATTATCTAATCTAGAGCAAATGAGTGACAGGTGCCTAGTGGCGGCGGTCGCGCGACCCAATTTGACAGCGCCAAGTGACAGCTTGTGCGCGACCCAACTCAAATGAATGACAGGCGCGCGGACAGTCTCTCTCTTCCTCTCTCTCTCTCTCTCTCTCTCTCTCTCTCTCTCTGCCTCTCTCTCTCTCTCTCTCTCTCTTCCTCTCTCTGTCTCTCTAGACTGGCGCCGCGTGCGGACAGTCTCTCTCTTCCTCTCTCTGTCTCTCTAGACTGGCGCCGCGCGCGGACAGTCTCTCTCTCTCTCTATATCTCTACTCTCTAGTCGACTTGCGCCACGCTCGTAATGACAGTATCTCTCTGCTTTATCACAAGAGACGCTGTCGGCAACTGTTTACGTTTGTGAGTGCTAGTCCAATAGATGAACGACTTGGCGACAGCATGTCCTTTGTTTACAAATTAGATCCGCACCAAACAGGGTAGTGTGAACGCAGACCAAAATCAAACAATGTATCATTTTCACATTTGGTCCACCAGAAAGTCCGGACTCTTCCCGGACGTTCAAGTGTGAACACACCCTAACACACTGCTCTATATAATCTGTACAGATTAACACACTGCTCTATATAATCTGTACAGATTAACACACTGCTCTATATAATCCTTGCAGATTAACACATTGCTCTATATAATCTGTGCAGACTAATACACTGCTCTTTATAATCTGTACAGATTAACACACTGCTCTATATAATCTGTACAGATTAACACACTGCTCTATATAATCTGTACAGATTAACACACTGCTCTATATAATCTGTACAGATTAACACACTGCTCTATATAATCTGTACAGATTAACACACTGCTCTATATAATCTGTACAGATTAACACACTGCTCTATATAATCCTTGCAGATTAACACACTGCTCTATATAATCTGTGCAGACTAATACACTGCTCTTTATAATCTGTACAGATTAACACACTGCTTTTAATAATCTGTGCAGATTAACACACTGCTCTATATAATCTGTGCAGATTAACACACTGCTCTATATAATCCTTGCAGATTAACACACTGCTCTATATAATCTGTGCAGACTAATACACTGGTCTTTATAATCTGTGCAGACTAATACACTGCTCTATATAATCTGTACAGACTAATACACTGCTCTATATAATCCTTGCAGATTAACACACTGCTCTATATAATCTGTACAGACTAATATACTGCTCTATATCATCTGTGCAGATTAACACACTGCTCTATATAATCTGTGCAGATTAACACACTGCTCTATATCATCTGTGCAGACTAATACACGGCTCTATATAATCTGTGCAGACTAACATACTGCTCTTTATAAGTAACTAATGTTCTTTATAAATCTTAATAATAATAATAATTCATTTATTTTGTATAGCGCTTTTCAAAGACCCAAAGTCGCTGACAATAGGCAAAAAAAGAAACAAAGAAAACAAAGAAACATAGAACCACAGGGAAACGGAGGACAATAAGAAATACACAGGAACATAAAACCACGAGTAACGGATAACAAATACAGGAGTGAGTAGGGGAGACAGTCGGGAGGAGAGTAAGGGAAAACCAAGGGGGGTGGGGGGAGGCAGGAGAGGAGAGAACGTGGGGCAGGGGGAAATGGTGGCGAGTTGGAGGGTGGTTATGGGTAAGGAAGGTTGAATGCTTGGGAGAACAGGTAGGTTTTGAGTCTGGATTTGAAGGTGGAGAGTGAGGGAGAGTCTCTGATGGTCTGAGGGAGGGAGTTCCAGACTGGATGGGAGGAACTAAATACTTTATGTATCTTTATCTTTATAATCTTTTTTGTATCCAATAGACTGTACCATCAGACCATCATTTGTATGAAGATCATATACAGTATGTCTGCCAGGATAAGGCTGTTGGAACATGTTCAGTCGGGGCCCAAAGTGAATAAACAGTGTGCCCCAAGGACCTGTGTCATACTTGTTTACTTGTCGTGGCACTCGGCCCCAAGGAACAGTCTGATGCTGTGGTCCTTTAACCACACTTTAAGTCACGCTGGATGACATCAGGAATTCATTGTTTCTACAGGCAGCATTTTTGCATGAACTCATACTTTTAGAGGGCATTTTCAACGTTTATGGAGTCATTTCACAGAACCCTTATTTAACAAGATTCACACACACACACACACACACACACACACACACACACACACACACACACACACACACACACACACACACACTACACACACACACACACACACACACGCTACACGTACACACACACACACACACACACACACACACACACACACACACACACCACACACACACACACACACACACACACACACACACACACACACACACACACACACACACACACACACACACACACACACACACACACACACACACACACACACACACATAATGTTGTCAGCCTCCTGTGGCCGCGAGAGGGTGGGGACACTTTGTGTCCCAACCAACCAACCCACGGAGTGAGCTATAGAGCTGTGTGTTTGTTTATTTGTTGTTCTCATTCCTACCCTCCCAAGTCCAGGGGCATTCTATTTACTTTCAGATGTCCCAAATGCCCTATTCCCAGATACCCAGTGTGTGTGTGAGCAGTAGCTACCTCTTCTCCATTCTCTGAGATCTCTGGTTCCTCATCTCTGCCACTATGCAGCTCATAACTGACCGCCAGCTCTGGACTGCTAGGGTCCGTGTCTGATGAACTCACGGATCGCTCTGAGAGAGACACGGCAAGACAATATAACATAACACAACACAACACAACATAATATAACATAACAAAATATAACATAACAATAACACAACATAACACAACACAATATAATATAACACAACATAATATAACATAACATAACAATAACACAACCCAACACAATATAACATAATAATAACACAACACAACATAATATAACATAACACACAACATAATATAACATAACATAACAATAACACAACATAACAATAACACAACACAACATAACAATAACACAACACAACATACCATAACAATAACACAACATAACATAAGAGATCCCCTACCAAATATAAGATCCTCTAGCAAATATATTTATGTATGACAGATACAGATCTCTACAGATGTAGACAGAGACTAGACAATATGTCAAGACAAAGCCATTGCTAAAAATATTCCTGTTAATCTATAGCACTGTTTCAATGTTCCATAACTACATTTAATGTCTACAGTGGTGATAAACATGACCGTATGGTATAGGCTTATGGTAGTGTGTATGCAATATTTTTAAATAAATGTATGAGACAAACCTATGCCATTCTGAATGTCCTTTGCATTTCCAAAGCCGTTGGTTGATGGAATCATAATCTCTTGTTTGATTTGCTGAAGAATAGCCTCTGCCTCTGAAATAATGAATTAATTTATCAAATAAAATGTTTAACCTTTTATTTTACTTACTTTCTGCAAATGTGCCCATTTTAGCCAAAAGACACATTTTCAAGTACGTAGGTGGGAAAAAATATATAAAACATTAAAAGTAGGGATGCTCGATATTGGCTTTTTTACCGATACCGATATACCGATATTGTCCAACTCTTAATTTCCGATACCGATATCAACCGATACCGATATATGCAGGGTTTCCCCCCCCCCCCCCCCCCATTTTTTTTTTATAATTTCAGGTAATTAACATTACATATCTCTTGTTGTGGAATTAACACAACATTATGCATACTTTTGACAATAAATAAAATCAGAATTTGTTCTTACTTGCTTTCCTGGGTAAATAAATGTTATAGAAATGTTAAATAAATAAAAAAAATGTAAACGTTTTTTTTTTTAAACCGATACCGATATTTTCCGATATCACATTTTAATGCCAATATCGGCCGATAATATCGGTAGGCCGATAATATCGGACATCCCTAATTAAAAGACAATAAGAATGTTGTATTTAATAATTGTATGTAATTGAATTGAACTGCATTTAACTTGAACCCGCATGTTTCTTGATATTTGTGACAAGTATACTCGTAAATTATTATGAGTAGGGATGCTCGATATCAACCGATACCGATATATGCAGGGTTTCCCCCCCCCCCCCAAAAAAACTGAATAATTTCAGGTAATTACTCTTGTACATTTTAATGCCAATATCGGCCGATAATATCGGTAGGCCGATAATATCGGACATCCCTAATTATGAGTAATAATAATTAAATAATAATCATTAGTAAATTAAAATAGTTTATTTAAATAAACTTGGCATGTCGTTGCAATATGCAGGAGAAGAAGACAAATAGTTCTACCTGTGACAGCTGGCTCCTCCTCCTCCTCCTCCTCCTCTGAAAGCTGGACCGTGACTGGCTCAGCCGGGGCCTGACAGGCACCCAATTGGTCCTTCTCCTGTTCATCTTCCTCTGTCTCCTCTTCCTCCTGTACAATCTCCACTGATGCAGGTTCTGTTTCCTGTTTAGGTTCTGTTTCCTGTTTCGCCTCTTCCTGCTCCTCGACAGTCCGGAATAGTTCTGTTGTGCCGTCACTCGGCTGGGGTTCTGGATCAGGCTCGTCTTCTGCCTTCTCAGCTTCTTTCTGTTCCTCCTCTTCCTCCACCGGTGCAGCGTCTGAGACCAGCTCAGTCTGCATGCGAGTAGCTGTGTATACATCTAGAGAGAGGAGGCAAGTACAGCTGAGCTCCTTAGGGCTTCAAGTAGACAGTCAAACAAAGTGCTCTGGATGGAACTTTATAGCAGCAACTCACTACTGTGGCTCTTATACAAAGAGGCTGCTGGATATAGGAAGAGGGAAGATTAATGGGAGGCCATGTCCTCACGGAAAAATCAATGCACATAATTCACGTCATTAGCTAAACTGACTTGTGCAAATCAACTGCTTAATTTGATGTAAAAACTAGCCAACTCGTTTGCCTAGTTTACCCAAATTTTTTTGTAAAACGCCAAAAAAGTTAAATACGTCATCAGTATGCACACAAAATAGAACAAGAATCCCCTTTTAAAAAGATTCACCAAATGACATTCCGATTTTAAAATGGCAGACCCTAAACATGGCACATCTGTTTCTCAATCAAATAAGCCTTGATAATTGCACTCCATTCATTTCGCATAGTCCGAGGTCTGCTTATTTTCCCAGAGCTGGCGTAGGAAGTAGCTAGGGAGTTCCACATCTCGGTTCCTCCTCGTCTCCGACTTATTGCGAGCACACAGCATGTACAGCGACGTAACAATATGTCTGAGCATTATTATCAAGATCAATCAGGATTTCTGCAGGGTCGTTATATCGGTAACAATATTAGACAGTTGTTGGAGATTATTGAAAATTATAAGTTAACTGGGTTCATTTGTATTGCTGATTTGGAGAAGGCCTTCGATAAAGTTTATTTGGATTTGGATTTAAATTTCAATTTTTTGGTAAATCCATATTCGTTGGATTAAAATATTATATAAGGACACCAGTTGTAGGATTATTAATAATGGTTATGTGAGAGGAGTTAGGCAAGGATGCCCTTTTTATTTATTTATAATGACTATGGAAACATTAGCCAAGTAAGTAAGGTCCAATGTGGACATAGAGGGACTTCAAGTCAGGGATATGGAAGCAAAAATCTCAATGTATGCAGATGACACTAGCTTTCTAATGAATCCAAAACTTCTTGTTTGCAAACTTGAACTGTGGAAAATGTTTCACACTATTCTGGTTTGAAATCAAATTATGAAAAATGTTAAATCCTTAGGATTGGCGGACTGAATAATATAAATGATAGAATACCATGCAAATGAACAATTATCTCGACTGATAGGCCAATTAATGTTTTAGGTATTGGAAATTCCAGATAATTAAAGAAGACCTCGGTACAATTAATTATAATAATAGGTTAAAAAAATATTGATAAGATTCTACAACCATGGAAGGGAAAAACGTTATGTCCCTTCCCGGTCCATGACAGTCCTTCTTTAAGCTCTATGATAAAAACATTTTTATCTGTAGACTAATAAACCACAGCAAATCAAAGAAGGAGTGATTTATAATAATTATGAACATGGTGGGTTAAATTGTTACATTTGGAGGTCCTGTGTTTTTCCTTGAAAGCCTCCTGTATACATAAAGTATCAGGGCTGGGCGATTCTTGCTAAAATGTGAATCACGATTTTTCTCTCTAATAATTGAGATCACGATTCTCTCACGATTCTTATTTTTTTCAATAAAATCATTTAAAAGGTAAAGTAAAAAGTAAAAGAAATAAAATAAAATAAAATGTAATAACTTTTTTTTTAATTAAACGAGATCGCAATTTCTTTTTTCGAATTAATTGCCCAGCCCTATAAAGTATACTTTGGTATTTGTGTAAGTTACTGGAGAACACTAATTTATTACAATCTGATTGGAAATGTTTCCTCTTCTGTGTTTCATCGTCCAGAAAATCTAATAATATGGTTAAACATATTAACATATTAATTGAAGGGAAACCTATATTTTGGAAGAAAATATTTGATCATGGTGTTTGGTTTGTAAATTATATTATGTGTGAAGAAACTTGTGAGATGCATAACCAGTTCACTGAAATGTATGGTATGATCTGTTCCCCTGTTTATAATAAATGTATCTCTGCCCTAGGAAAATAAATAGTGGGGTGACTAAATTGTTTGTATATGCCAGCCCCCTACACAAATATAAGATGGTTAAAAAGAAATAAGATGAAGAAATGTATTTACATTTTACACATCTAGATTATTATTCCATATAGTAGGCCTAAAAAATGGGAGGACACTTTTGATTGTCCAGTACTGTGGAATGTAGCATTCAATCTAATATATAAAACAACAGTACAACAAGATCCTTTCAGTTAAAACATATTTATAATTTTTTACAGAATCTGAGTCAGTGGTATTGTCAGGTTGCATCAGCCTTTTGGAGGGAGGTTCAACAGATGTGAAATGCTTTGAATTTATGTTTTCAACCGGACCTTTTCTTTGTGATATTGGGTGATGTCACAGAAACAAACAGCTTTATTATTAACCTGATTATTTATTTATTTAGATGTCTTGAATATCAATCATTTAAAAAGTGTATTAAACAATAGTTTATTTTGGAAGGATATATTGCACAGTGCAATCATGAGTGGGACAAGTTAATTGAAGTGGAAGGTTGGCAATAGGTGGATGTTTAATTAAAAAAGAAAATGTGAATTAAAAAGCAGAAGGAAAAACAAACAAAAAGAGAGGAGGAAGAAATATGTTTCAGTAGGCCTGTGTGTGTGTGTGTGCGTGTGTGTGTGTGTGTGTGTGTGTGTGTGTGTGTGTGTGTGTGTGTGTGTGTGTGCGTGCGTGTATTTATAAAATGCTCTAAGTCAGCATGTGATCTTATTGTTGTGTCCAATGTGAGTAGCTGTTTTCTAGGCAAATATGTAGCTTATTATTATTATTATTATTATTATTATTATTATTATTATTATTATTATTATTATTATTATTATTATTATTATTATTATTATTATTATTATTATTATTATATTATTATTATTATTATTATTATTATTATTATTATTATTATTATTATTATTATTATTATTATTATTATTATTATTATTATTATTATACAGTTATTTGTGCTGTATGTCCGTTTTGACTAATACAAAATAATATATATATACATATTATAAATATAAATATGTCTAACATTAAAGCCAAATGCTTTAAATGACTCAATAAAAATCACCACTGTGGAATCATATGAAAGAATGAATAGATGGATGATACCTGTGTTCTGCTGTGGGCTCTCAGGCAGTGGGGCGGTGGGCGCCTGTGGGACAGGACCAGGCGCTAGGCAGCCTGGGGGAGAGGGAGGGAGCTCAGGACGGCGCTCGTGCGGCGTATCTGGGGGAGACGGTGGCAGGACCTGGGTCTGGGCCTGGCTCTGGTGTGGAGTAGCCTCCGGCTGGGGCTGCGAGGGACTAGGTAAACTAGGGGGCGAGGAGGCTAGGAGACCAGGCGAGGCGGGAGGTGCAGAGGGTTGGACGGGGGGTGGAGATTTGGGGCTGGCAGGGGGAAGGCCCGTCGCGGCCAGGCGTCGGGGAGATGGGGGCGGTGACATCACGGGGGCCATGGGTCTCTGCGGAGAGGTGACTGGACGGAAGTCAGGGCTGGCGGGGGGAGACATGGCACGACCAAAGGGGGAGGGAGGAGCCCGGGAGAAGGGCGAAACCAACGTGGGACTGCGAGGAGAGATGGAGGTGGAGTCGTCCGACCTAGAGAACATGAAGGCCGTGTCCGTCAGGCTACGCTGGTATCGCCTGAACGGAGGTTTGCCTGGGCAGGGAGAGACCAGAGAGAATGCTCTGTTAGGATGCGTTGTCCAGTACAGTACTTACACGGCTCCAAACACCCCCCCCCCCCCCACACACACACACACACACACAGAAACACATTCACTGATACACACACACAAATGTTAAATACTGTATTAAAAAATATATGCGTCTACACATAATATAACATACATTCACACGTACACATAATAACAGAGCTTCAACATGCTTTTGGGGACATCCAGTGGACATCTAGTAGGTCCCCGGCCACACAACCTGCCTGGCTATCCACAGAGGACATGAAATCCACATCTTGCCAGCTGCTTTGCACTCCTCCCCAGCAGGCCTGCAGTCCTCAAGCCACTACATCCAGGTTTATGGACATGACCGAGGCTACCAAGCAGCAGGAGAATTAGTCTGCAGTCGTATAGCCAAGGCCTCTGACATGTCTGGCCGAGGGCTGATCACCATACTCGGCCAGCTAGTCCAAGAGGGCTGCTTCCATACAGGTCATGTCTCTTTAAGCACTTTTCTCTGACCTTCAGTGGCAAGAGTAGACACAGTCACTTACCAGGGCTTGTTTAAGCCATGGGTAACCTAGTGACTGGGCGGGCACGTGCACGAGAACTGAAGAAACATGGTTAAAACACACACACACACACGCACGCACGCACGCACGCACACACACACACACACACACACACACACACACACACACACACACACACACACACACACACACACACACACACACACACACACACACACACACACACACAAAGTTTTGTACCTCACTGTTTACACATTTTTACTCACTGTACTTAGATTGTACTTAGGCTGTACTTTAGATTGTATATTGTATTGTATATTGTATATTCCTCTTTTACTTACTTTTTTACTGTATGAAGCACACTCTCAGGGGCTCATACAGAACCAAGCATGTCCCCGTAAAAGTACATGTATTTTATTGTGACAACTAATAAACAAACTTGAAACTTGAAAACTACCTGTGCGAGGCGATCCAGGGGTGGAAGGGCTTTGTGATGAGGATGACAGCTGTCTGAAAAACTCTCTGGGATTCATGGAGCGCTGAGACACCAGCACCGCTGCCTCCTACAGGTCACAGGAAGACATGCAAGATGTTTGGGCAGATGGCTCTTGTTTGTGGTCTCGTACTTTCTAGTTACTAAGGCCTACACTCACATGTTAGTGTTTGAGCACATTGCACTTCGTGAGTCAAAAACTAACTTGCGTTGCACCGGCCCGTAGGGTTGGGTACCATTCACATTTGAACCGATACCAGTACAGTACCAGTACCAAGATTCAAGATTCAAGATTCAAGATTGTTTATTGTCATATGCAGTTAAACAGACAGATGGCCATACAATGAAAATCTTACTTTGCTAGTCCGCCCTTCACACAAAATCACACAATACTTAATTTAAACATATTTAAATACAAGCGGCGAGTGCTAGAAAAATAAGGTAAAAATAGATAAATATATATATACAAGGCACAGTGAGTAACATTGCACGTTCCGATCAGTATTTACATATGAATGAAGGTGACAGTGGGTCACAGCAGCAGTTAAAAAGTGTCTTTAGTGATTCATAGTTCGGGGGGGAAGGGTCACAGTGTGTTCACAGCAGTAATCAGTTCAGTGTCTGCCGAGAAGGTGCGTGTGTGTGTGTGGGGGGGGGGGGGCTAGGTGGAGGTGCTGGCATTCAGGAGCCTGATGGCCTGTGGGTAGAAACTGTCTGTCAGTCTTGTAGTTCTGGCTTTCAGACTCCTATATCGCCTGCCTGATGGCAGGAGGTTGAAGAGTCTGTGTTGGGGGTGTGTACTGTCCTTAATTATGTTGTGTGCTCTTCTGGTGGCCCTGGTAGAGTAAATGTCCTGTAGTGAGGAAAAGGCTGCTCCAGAGATTGGGACTGAGCAGTTTTAATCACTCGCTGGAGTGCCTTCCTCTCCTTAGCAGTGCAGTTTCCATACCAGAGCGTGATTGAGCTGGTAAGGACACTCTCAACCGTACTTCTATAGAAGTTGCTGAGAATTTTGGGTGGCATGCCAAATTTTCTCAGCCTTCTTAGGAAGTACAGTCGTTGGTGGGATTTTTTTTATTATCTGTTGGGTGTTGTGAGCCCAGGGCCCTGTTTCTTGTACCTGGATAACTGAGTTAGCCGGATAACTTTAACTGGATAACTGGGTTAGCCGGACTTTCCGGTTTCATGTACGTGGATTTTCCAAATCACCATGACAACATATCCAAAAGTTTGAGCCTGGTCGAAAGCAGAGTTCAAGTTCAACTTAGCCTGAACCATCGCCACGCCCCCGCAAAGAAGTGACGGCCCGTTTCCTGAAACTATTCCCACAGTCTACGATCTGCATTATACCATTCTGAATTACGTTCTTGTGCTCCATTCTTCCAGAGGGGGCTTTTGAAATGTAAAATAGACCCAAAATGCTGATACTAAATTCACTTTGTCCTAAATAATGCACGTTATATATACCGTGGCGACGGTGGCGCTCGCTCGTGCGATGTACACATTATGTGGTTATTTTAATTGTAACTGGGATTAAGATGTCTGATGAGATGCGCTGTTTGACGGATTTGAGAAATTGAATGAGCCGTTGACGTCACATTAATGAATGAGGATAAAGAGATAAACTTCATTCATAACAAAGGATATGCTAAACACGGGTCTCTCGTTCATTAATGTATAAACAATGAATTTATCCCATCTGGCACAGTGGTCCAGCGGTAGTGCTCAAGCCTGCCAACCCAGCGACCGGGGTTCAAAACCTGGTCTTTCCAATATGATTTTTTTGAATATAATATTAATGATTATACGCCAAAGTAGCCTGGTTTTAAGTTAAAATATTATAAATCTACATGCATTGAGGATGTCATTCTTTATATAGCTCTCAACGTGCACCAAATTGAATTATTCCTATATTGCAAAAAGAAGGAGACGACTAGGGTCTTGAACCCCGGTCGTCTGTGTGAAAGTCAAAAGAACAACCCGTTAGACCACATTGGAGATAAGTTAAAGATTGACTATACATCAATCAATGGGTAAGAGAGCCGTATCGTAATTCTGTATAACAGTTAACTAATTATTTTCGCTAGCAAGATCTCATTTGATTATTCAATCCAGCAGGCAAGTTTAAAGAAATATAATCTGATTGATTGAGGTAATGAGGGACTTAAAATTAGCCTATAGATAACGCATTTAACTTGTCGGCGAGGCGATTGAGCCGTACTGCAATATGTTAATAAAGTTTTAAATCAATTAATCAATCAATGCCGCTAGAGAATCAGGATTTCTGCGATCGACACCTGCTGTCTTCTCAGCTGAGGCGGGCGCGCGCACTGATCCTGAGAATCAAGTCTGGCTTGAGTTAACGAGACTGAATCCACCTTCTTGGAACAGGAAAATCCCGGCTTCAAACATCGGGTTAACTGAAGCTGGATAATGACATCTTGATCGACTTAGTTTAACCACGTACAAGAAACAGGGCCCAGGTGAGGTCCTCTTCCAGTTCCTGGAATTCAGTATAGGTACCCAACGGTACCTTTTTTCGGTACTTAACTCTCTGTAATAACAAAGAATTTAATTTCAGTTGTAAAAAAAAGAAAAATCCAAACTTAACCTCAATTTCAACATTGTTATTTATTTAGAACATATTGTTATTCATTGTTGTAACACACCATACAAAATAAATTGCATGAGCATGTATTATGTTTTTAAATCATCCTCAGTCAATATTATCAAAGTCCTCTGACCTCGTCTGGTCCAAGAGATGGGACTGTAATATAGATATTTGTGGAAAAGGCTCCCTCTTGTCTAGTATATTACACTCTTATACTAAACATGTAAAGGTACCCAAATATGGTACCAATTGATCTAGCGTGAATTAGAGCTGCCGCGATTACCGCATTACCGCGGTATCACTGTTACATCACGCCCACCGCAGAGTTAGGCTGAATACCGCATCACTGCTGTTTTTTATAATAATAATAAAGTACCCTGCTCTCGTTGGGCTTGCGGCTCTGCAGATATACCCTACTCCTCTGTCGAGGTTCCAAGCGACCCTATTGGGTACCAGAAAAGTCACGTGAAACACTGCAGACCACTGATTGGTCAGAAGAGTGACGCGTCACACGTTGGAGCGTCCTGCAGTATGTTACCACCAATCGGCAAGCGCGTATTAGGTTTTTACTTCCTGAATGTCAGCCATTGATCAGAGCTCACAACACGGCTAATACGTTAGCTCCCGCCGGAGTGGATTACCGTCGCTCCTCAGGAGTACTAAACGAGGCATAATGATTTTACTGCAACGAATGTTATAATAAAAGCCCTTCGTTCTATACACTTGTCTGATTGAAAACTTTATTAACAGACCGCAGAATGGGCACAACTCGGCACGCTCTGAGCAAAGAAAGGAACTGAGATATGAATTGAGTAATGCTTGCCTTGCTATGGTCCGGTAAATACGCTGATGTTATTGAACGTGTAACTATATAACGTTAATGCCACAAAAGGAATGCCTTTGTAATCATAAGTAGTAACGTTATAATAATAAGAAGAAGAAGAAAGGGTCGGGGGGGTAACCGCCGGGCGCGCTGCTACCACCCCTGCCCGCGACACAGAGTGAACGGCGCACGACCAGAGGGGAGACTTCGAATCCGTGTTCGAAGGCGATACTGTCCCTGGATGCAATGAAAGCTTTTGACAGGTTGGAATGGTCGTATCTATGGGCAGTATTAGAAAGGATGGGGTTAGGAAAAGGATTCATTGATATGATTAAAGTATTATACAAAGACCCATCGGCCATGATTACAACAGGTACAATCATCTCCGAAATCTTTCCGGTATCACGTTCTTCCAGACAGGGTTGCCCTCTTAGTCCCGGACTATTCGATCTATCACTAGAGCCTTTAGCACAATATATAAGACAATCCCAACCCATAGAACCAATCATAATCAAGGGCACACAACACAAAATTAGTTTATATGCGGACGACGTAATACTGTTCATGCAAAACCCTAACACCGCATTGCCTCCTCTTCTCAAGTTGATTGAGGACTTTGGAGATTTATCGGGATTTAGGATAAATTGGCCGAAGTCGGCCTTCCTCCCACTTAACGCCCCTGCAAAAAGAAATATAACCCTCCCAAAAGAGATACCGATGGTAAAACACTTTAGATGTTTGGGAGTTGAAATATTCCCTACCATAAGCCAAACGGTGAAGCACAATTACATAAAAATCCAAAACAAAATCAAATACGACCTTGTCAGGTGGTCAAAACTTAAAAACTCAGTACAGGCACGGATATCAATAGTTAAGATGGACGTCCTACCTAGAATCAACTTCTTCAGCTCAATGCTACCGTTACCCCCTCCAAAGGGTTACTGGAAAGAATTACACTCCTCCACATACAAATTTATTTGGAATAACAAACCACCACGTATAAAAAGATCCACCGCACAGAGAAACAAAGCAGACGGAGGTATGGCATTTCCAGATTTCTACCACTACTTTAAGGCGTACACTTTAAGACCACTAACAACATGGTTTGATCCCCAAGCATTAGTATCCTGGAGAAATTTAGAAGAAAATATAGTAGCTCCACATAGGCTGAAGGGCATAGTATACACCAAATTATCAATTAAGCAATGCGAACGGAAATTTGGCCCCATAATCACTCATGCGATCCGGATATGGCGTGAAACACAAAAAAAATATTCTACCCCACATAAATGGCATAATCATACTCCCTTATTCAATAACAATGCACTCTTGATTGGAAAACAACCTATAAGATTCCCTAGATGGGAAAAGCAAGGCATACACTCATTAGGAGACGTTTTCAACAAACAGGGTTTTTGTAGTTTCAATGAAATACGCAAAAAATGTAATCTCACCAAGTCCACATATTATTTGTACGCACAGTTATTGGCATGTTTGAAGGCTCACAGTGTTCCATTAACGATACCAATTGTACACCACAGATACCACAATTTTTTCTATGAAAGAGAGACATCGAGAGGTTTTGTTTCAGATTTTTATCATCAATTACTAACGGCCTCGTATGAAACCCTCCATTTAGACTCCAAATGCTCCCTATGTACAAATGGGGACGAAGGGACATTTATACACATGTACTGGGACTGCCCACCAGTTAAGATATTTTGGAAAGAAGTGACCCAGCAATTATCAAATCTCTTAACTCTGGATATACCTGTACACCCCTCTGTATTACTGTTGAATGATGTCTTTGAACATGCAGTACCTCCACAGCTAAAGAGATTGGTTTTATCCGGTATCACAGTGGCTAAAAAGCTGATAGCATCACGATGGTTTCAACCGGAAAAAATTTGTCGGAAGGTCTGGACTCTTACATATCTCGATGGGATTTATCAAGAAATATCTACAGCAAGAATTTTGGGTCTCAATGAATCCAAAATGACAATGTGGTTAGAAGTGGTGGAGAGAATAAAAGCTAGCATATAATGGTAGTGTCTGGTTAGGAACAAGTTATAATGGTTGGATTATCCAATGGGGGGTCCGGGAGGGGGGGGGGGGTACGAGCTGGAGCATATGTGTGTAGGTTTTTAGATAACAGGTATTAGGGGTATATCCTGTATAAGACATTTGACTAAATGGTCATTTCATTGGATATGCACTGTAATTAATGCTTGTATATCTTATCGTGTGTTGTCATGTTTGTTTACCGGTATATGTTTGTTAAAAAAAAAAATATTTTTTTATAATATAATAATACATAAAATAATAAATAACAATTCAGTACATTTATATCTATGTGTTAATTTGTTACATTTTGTCTCACCAAGTTAGGGAAGTAATGTTTTAAGTCAAGCCTGATGTTGCCTTGCACAAAATAATGATCCCAGTCTCTTCCACACAGTGAGGCATACAGTTTATTAATTGAACAATGGATATCGGATCGGTACTCGGTATCGGCCGATACACAAAGCCCAGGTATCGGTATCGGGACTGAAAAAGTCGGATCAGTGCATCCCTAGTCTCATCGCAGTGTACAGTCTCATCGCAGTGTACAGTCTCATCACAGTGTACAGTCTCATCACAGTGTACAGTCTCATCACAGTGTACATTCTCATCACAGTGGCTAATAAATGGCATGCAGTTGGTTTAGTGCACACAACCAGCAATGAATTTTATCTTGAATGTGTAAGACATTAATTTGCGCTTTGTTTTTCTGTTTGTGGCAACACTGAATTCAGTTACAATGAGGCGCTGTGACGGCCCTGTAAGCACTGTTACATAATGCATACTTACGTACTGATTTACCATCGGTACAAAAACAATACGATTCGTAGTCATAGAGTTGTAGTCACTCACTGCTGCTTTTTCAATGGACTCGCTCCTCCTGAGACGTGCCCTCATGTCGTCAGCATGCTCCTTCTTCTGCCGCTCCTGTTAGTGTGGAGATGTGATTTAGATATAAAACACACACACACACATGCCCACACACACACACACGCACATGCACGCACACACACACACACACACACGCACGCACGCACACACACACACACGCACATGCACGCACACACACACACACACACACACACACACACACACACACACACACACACACACACACACACACACACACACACACACAAACTGTTACTCACCCATTTACATTTCTCCTCTCTGTGAAGCTCTTCCTCTTTCTCTGCCTGCTTTCTCCTGCAAGTGGGAAATACATGTAAAATGCTGTCAATCATCACTGACATCCATCACAGCAGCGCAGTGCTCCGCTGTTGTGCAGGTTCCTCTGCCACAGACCCGGGGAGCCATGTTTTCCCCTCCGCAGCCGCCCAGCGAAGCTCCAAAGGATCAGAACTCATGGCAACATTGTATTATGTAGGTTCAGGATCTGACGGAGGTATACATTATTTCATTATTTTACTGTCACAATTTCTCACCACCAATAGAAGTAAATGTTTTGACTTAATCTTTGAGAAAATGTGTTTTATACCCTAATTTTTACTCGTTTCCATGGTGACTACTACAATACCCCCATGAGCCTTGCCAATGTCGGACCAATCACAAGAGCACAACTACTCTGACCTTTGTACGCCATGCAATTCTCGCTTGTCAGCTCGCTATCATGCCATTCACCGCCATCGTTGTTTTCAAGATGTTGAAAAGTCAGGTAATCATGAGTACCGGTATATAATTCCAATAGTGTTTTCTGTCTGTTGTTTTGACTATTCTGGTTTTGTAATGTTGTCCTGGTCTTGAAATGGGGTTCCTCGAGTGCATTTGGTACACAAGTTTTTCCCAAATTCCGAAACACAGATCTCATTTAATTATGCTCAAGTCTGCTCCTGTCAAATGTGAGACCAATTGAATAAATGGAACCATAAAAACCAAACTACATTGAGAAACCCTCTGTAGTAGAGACCATAGTAGAGGCCACAGTAGAGACCACAGTAGAGACCATAGGCAAAAACTTGTCCGGAACCAGGCGGATCTTAGAACTATCCCGTGACTCCCCAGGTCTATAATACGTTTTTCAGTTGAACTAAATCTATACTTGTTCTGGCCATCAGAGGGCGCTGTTAACTAGAAGCAGCAGTTTGTAGTCCTAACCTCCCCTCGTCAATTCTCTGTAGCTTCTCATTCATCTTCCGGTCTCTCTCTTCAGTTTCTCTCCTCTCCTTCAGAACCCTCTCTCTCTCAAGACGCCGTCTCTCGTCCCCTGCTCGTTTCCTCTCCTCCTCCTTCCTCTCCTCCTCCTCGCGCTGAGAGAAACAGGTGGAGAACTCAGTGACACTGCAGAAAATCAGCCTTTCGTTTGAAGCTCAAATCGAGCGTTGACATACTCTTCAATAAAGCCCCTGACCACCGCCAAGTAGGCCGCAGACACAACTACAATTATTATTAATATTATTATGTCACCAGAGGTATGTATGTCTGCGTACCTCTGCACGTGCCCAGAATGAGTCTCTGTTGATTCGTCTCATCTCCATAGCAGCGTTGGTCTTCCTGTAGTTTGTGCCCTGTATAAGAGAGAGAGAGAGAGAGAGAGAGAGAGAGAGAGAGAGAGAGAGAGAGAGAGAGAGAGAGAGAGAGAGAGAGAGAGAGAGAGAGAGAGAGAGAGAGAGAGAGAGAGAGAGAGAGAGAGAGAGAGAGAGAGAGAGAGAGAGAGAGAGAGAGAGAGAGAGAGAGAGAGAGAGTATTTATGCCCTGAAATCTGCCAAATCTTTATTTGTGACAGAAGGGGCACTTTGACCTTGGGATACTTTCAGTATCTGTTTAGGTATATTTAGATCTGTGTCAGTGACACACCTGGGTGATCAAATTGCATGTGTAAGTAATTCATAGCATGTTCTAACTCGCCGTGTGAAATCACCATCATGCCTTGCCTTTGTGTGAGCATGCCATCATATATATTATAATATTATATATATTATTATTATTATTAATAATATAAATATTATTTGACTAAAAGAAAAGAAAACGACCAATAAAAGAAAATAGTGTTTTGGTGGATAACTCGAAAATCAATGAGGGGATGAGGGAATCTTAGATCTTAAATCTTAGATCTTAAACTGTATTTAGATGTTTTGAAGCAAATACACCCTTTTCTCAGTGAGTTACAGCCATTTATTTGGATATTGTCCTGGGTGTTTTTTCTTTTAGCAGTCAGTGATGAAGAGGGAAGATAGACCTACTGTATCTAGTTTTCCTCTGAATCTAAGCAGGCCCTGTGGCCCCGTATGTCATGATGACACCTTCCAAAACATAGAGTCTCCAGTTTTAGACACAGTTTTAAAGCTAGTCTCTATCACAAACTGTTCCCTTATTATTTCATATTTTGTGAGACATGACTTGTGCAGCATCGATGCAATATTAGGGGATAGTTTTTTTGTTTTAGTTTAAAACAAATGCTAAGACTTATTTGCAATCGGGCCAACTATCTGACCCTCAGCGTCTAGATGACTGTAGCGGAAGCTGAAAAGAAAACCCTACATTTGAGTTCAGTCGAGGCGCCAGCGAAATAAGACAGCGCTGTAGGTAGAGGGACTGAATGTTGGTACATTATGTATAGTATAGCGCAGTTTAGGGCTGGGCGATATGATGATATTATATAAATATCGGGTACAGTTCATTAACGATACACTTTTTAAACGTATCGTGGATATCGTGATGTTTTGCCCAAGAGGATTGTGTTGCGTCAATCTGGTCCACACGTTGAAACTTTTGAACAGCGCCGCCCCACACACACACTACTGCATCAAAGTTACTACTTATGATAACAAAGGCATTCGTTTTGTGGCATTAACGTTATATAGTTACACGTTCAATAACATCAGTGTATTTACATAGCAACGTCCGAGGTCGACCTAGATATAGCAAGCATTAGTCGTTCATATCTCAGCCCGTGCTGACTCAGTTGTGCCCATTCTGCGGTCTGTTAATAAAGTTTTCAATCAGACAGATGTATGGAAAGGCTTTTATTATAACATCCGTTGCAGTAAAATCATTATGCCTCCAGTCGTTTAGTCATGCTGCGGAGCTAAAAGCTAAACGTCGGCCGCGGGGAGCTACCGCTAGCTACCATTGTTGTTGTCATTGAGCTCTCCAATGGCGGAAGTAAAAAATTAATACGCGCTTGCCGATTGGTGCTAAGAACAGCAGGGCGGGTGCAAGCGGTGTGACGTAATTGGCAGACTCGACTGTCAATCAAAATGATTCTGTTTGCCGTCTGAATGAATGAATGAATGAAAACTTTATTTAACAGATTGCAGAATGGGTACAATACAGTACGGCTCAATACACACAATTGTTAAGGGATGCAGACCTGAGAAAGACGTTTGTCTTGTTTCCATCAGGGTCCCCCATATCCGAATGAATGAAAACGTTATTAACAGATTGCAGCATGGGTACAATGCAGTACAGCTCAATACAACAACAGTGGACTGGAGGATGCAGACCAGAGAAAGACTTTCGTCTTGTTTACATCAGGGTCCCCCATTTTCAATTCAATTCAATTCATCATATCTAAATCATATAATATCTCATTGCTAAATATATGCAATATATAATCTAATAATCCAACAATCTAAATCTAATATATAATATAAAAATGCTAAATGCATGGGTATTTTATTTTGTCTTTAATGTTAGCTTGCAAACTCAAATACTGTCTTGGTAAGCCTCATAATGAATTGTTTGGGGAAAAAAGAAAAACATTGTGATGCGTATCGTGTGTCGCCGAAAGGTCAGAAAATATCGTGATATCATATTTAGGCCATATCGCCCAGCCCTAGCGCAGTTGTTTTGTCCAGTGACCCAAAAGTGTAAGTGTATAATGTTGAGTAAGAGTAGCATATCAGATTGGGATACTCTGTATCTGTCAATACTTCCAGTCTAGGACTCGGCATCAGCAGTGACAAAGTGGTATTGGTGCACCTCTTCTTCGAAAGCAAGACTGTGTCATAATGTGGAGGGATGTCACTGTGTACATGTGTGATCCTCTGTCTCCCTCCTGTGGTCAGAGGAGGAATTGCAGCAGACTCACCACATACTCCTCCTTCTCCACAGACCGGGAGGGCCTCCTCAGCCGTTCCGTAGGAGTGCGGGCCAGGACCT
>NC_140165.1:137165571-137167563 GCF_963971535.1 Notolepis coatsorum | reverse complement strand
CGTAGTCGGGTGCGCAATAGACTAACATACACCTCTGTAATTTAAATGTGTCCTTGCCTTGGACTCGAGAGTTGTACTAGGGTTGGATGCAGTTCCCCGTTGCTCAGTCTGTCTGTTTTCCATCTTCTGTGTTTAACGTTATCTGTTTGCGAGTGCTTCCTTGACTGATGGCCAGTACCACGGGACTTTTATTCAACATTCTATATTTCCGCGGGTTGGCCAGTACTGCAGGAACTTTTATTAAACATTATATATGTCCGCGGGTTGGCCAGTACTGCGGGAACTTTTATTAAACATTATATATGTCCGCGGGTTGGCCAGTACTGCGGGAACTTTTATTAAACATTATATATGTCCGCGGGTTGGCCAGTACTGCGGGAACTTTTATTAAACATTATATATGTCCGCGGGTCTTGTGCAGTGCTCTCGTGGCACTGTCAACTCGCCAGACTGGCGAGTGGTCTTCATGAATCACTCGCCAAACGTAAAAAATACTCGCATTTGGCGAGTAAAGTGGCCTAATTTCCTCCCCTGTGTGTGTGTGTGTGTGTGTGTGTGTGTGTGTGTGTGTGTGTGTGTGTGTGTGTGTGTGTGTGTGTGTGTGTGTGTGTATGCACCTATAGTATGCAAACAAATACATGTACGTTGATTATTGTTTAATGAGGATCCAGACACAAGTGTACCTATAATACCTGATATGCAAGTATAACTGCTATACTTGAAGTACACAATGCATCCATATATATATATATATATACCATAACCAGGCCTTGGAAAAATCCATCATGACTCAACACAGCATAAGTTTTGTGTCAACCAGATTTATGTGTTAGCTCTTCTAGGATTAGTCTAGCCAGTATCCTTAGTTTAGGGGCCAATCCAGGTCTGGTGTGATTAGTCCTACAGACATTCCTATAGGTCAGGGGTCACCCGCAGTCAGAGTCAAAGGTCACTATGCCTCTGAAGGAGTTTTAATTGCATGCACAAATTCTCCACCCACATGGGACTGGTTTGCACATGAGGATATGTTGAGTGAGACTCTTTGTTCCTGCAAATCCTAGACTGTGAGGGGATACCTAAAGATCCCGTTTGAATCCAGGACTTAGCTTTATCTGTGTCTAGGAGAGGAAACTACAGTCATATAGAAGGCAGAAGTGGCCTTCTGTTTGGCCCCGCCCCCCTGGCCCTGGTTCAAAAGCTCCTGTACTGTACTATGGAGAGACTGTATCATAATACTTAATAAAAGCCTTGGATCATCTTAGATTAGATTAGATTAGATTCAAATGGATTGTCATTAGGGCTGGGCGATAAAACGATAACGATAACTATCGCGATAAATTATTTCCTCGAAATAAACATGAAACGGGGTCGCAAAGTTTCGATATATCGATTTTCCAAGCTTGGATATGAGCACGCACTAACAACCAATCGGTGAAGGAGATGGCCGAGAGCGAAGGAGACCCGGAAGGAGACCCAGAGGTAGGACGCTCACTCAACAACAAGGCTTGCTAGGCTAATTAGCTTGCACGGCGATGTTTTATATATTTACGTGCCGAGTATGTGTGCGGCGTGAATTCTGAGGCCACGTTTATAGTAGTGGGGGTATACAGTGGACGTCGTTTCAATATATTGTGGCGGAAGAGAGTATTTTAGTGTCATATTGAGCACATTGTCATGGAATACACCGCTTAGGAACAACAGGCTGGCTAGGATAACTAGCTTGCACGGCGATGTTTTATATATTTACGTGCAGAGTATGTGTGTGGCGTGAATTCTGAGGCCACGTTTATAGTAGTGTGGGGTATACAGTGACGTCGTTTCAATATATTGTGGCGGAAGAGAGTATTTTAGTGTCATATTTATTACATTGTCATGAGATATTCCGCTTGTCGGCTAACTGCTAACGTGCACGGACTGATGACGACATCAACTCGACTCGAGACATTCGCAGCAGCATAAGAAGTTAATTAAACTTGACATACATTATATCGA
>NC_140165.1:137155571-137160571 GCF_963971535.1 Notolepis coatsorum | reverse complement strand
ATGCTGTTGACGCTAATGCTACTGCTACTGCTAATGCTAATGCTACTGCTGCTTCTTCTGCTAACGCTGATGTTGACGCTGGAATGTCTAATAATCCCCGCCGCGGGATTCCGCTTTTCCCTCCTCTTGCCACCTTCATTGATGAAGGTCAGTCGGTGGTGGGTGTGGGGGGGTTCGCTGAGCTCTATTTACCTTTTTTGCGGGTGAAGGGGCTGACGACGGGGTGCAGCCCGGGGGTACCTTGGCTAAGTAGCCAGGTAGCTTCTTTTTTGTGCCCAGGCGGGGATGAACGACGTTCCGCCCGGCCGTTGCTTGATAGCATGTCGGCTCGGAGGGTGGCAGTATGGACGAATGAGTGGTATACTGCTGCAGGATGGCATTTAGCGGCGGCCAGTGTTGTGGCTCAGCTGGCTACTTTCCTATCCAAGATGGCGTCGGGTTGTAGGTCTTTGGGTCCAACCGACACTATGAACGTGATTCATGTTTGTGGTGTTATAGAGATCTTGACTCAGTCGCAAGCTATAACTGCGGGGAGGATTCGGATGCTATCGACTTTGGTTGTTAGGCATCTTTGGTTGGAGCAGTCTCCTCTTGGGGAAGAGGATAGGTTTTCTCTCCTCACGACTCCTTTTTCCACAGATAGTCTTTTTGGGCGTTCTGTGGAGGCGCAGGCGGTTTTTGATTCGGGTCCTACACCGCCTCACGCTGTGCAGCCAGGGGTGGGAGCACGGTCTCGTCAACGACTGTGGCGAGATCCTCGACAGGCGGCCATGTTTCCCCCGCCAGTGGTGCCCTGGTTGGAGAATCGACAGGGTTTCGCAAGGCCGACAGTCTTGGCGGCCGAGGGATCGGCCATTTTGGGTGATTTCGGGGTTGGTAAACCACCCCGTCGTCATTTTGCCGCGAGCAGCCCGCTCCCTGTTCAATCCTCTCTCTGGTATCCCCAGAAGCGGGGCTCTGAGCGTTCTCCTTTGGCTGCGGGCCGCAAACCTTCTTTGAAGCGTATGCGGCCCCATTCTTCACTTCTCATGGAGACAGGGGCTGACACCCAGTTGATGGCTGAGCCTGGGTCTGTCCGTGAGAATGTTCCGTCGTCGCGTGGTTCCTACACCGCAGGTTGTGGGTGGGTGGAACCTGGTGTTACAGCTGCCACTAGCTCCAGTGGTCAGCAGGGGGACTCGGTGCCTCTTCTGTTGAATGCTCAGCAGGGGTTACCCCGGCTTCGCCCTCGCCAGGCGGGGTATCGCGCTGTTGCCTCCCACTCCCGTCAAACCGGCAGTGGTCTGCAAAGGAGAGGCTGGCGTGATTTGAGTGGTAGCAATATCACTGCAGGGCTTCGGCGTGTAGGAGCCCATGGGGTCCTCAGGCCTTGCGTGTCTGGCTGCGGAACGGCTCCTCAGCGTGTGCTGGAGGGGTGTTCAGGGGGTGAGTGTGTGTCCACAAGTTTGATGACCGCTCCTCCCGTATCAAACCGGCCCTTTCTGTCGGGGTCCCCCCTTGGGTGCTTTGCACGACGGGGGGGACCGGGCCAACTATCTGCTGTTCCTTGCGGCCCAGCGTCAGTTGACGGCGGGGGCGCTGTGGGATTATATTCACATATGGCGACGGGAATGTCCCTTGAATCGGTGGATGAGGAGAACGTTAGAGGCGGGGCTGGTTTTGCAGTTTGCGCGGCCCCATCCTCCGTTCTCAGGTTTGGTGCCGACCCTATTGTTAGGGTCGGGCGCGGTGACAGCCCTGGCCGACGAGATTCAATCTCTGTTGGCGAAGCAGGCCGTCGTTGTGGTCCCGAGAGAGGACGCAATGTCAGGCGTCTACTCCCGTTATTTTCTGGTGCCCAAGAAAACTGGGGGGGTCAGACCTATACTGAATCTGTCCATGTTCAATCGGTTGATTGTAGTGAGACCGTTCAGGATGTTGACCGTCCGACTCCTTCTGCTTGCTGTCAGGAGGGGGGACTGGTTCACCTCCATAGACCTGAAGGATGCGTATTTTCACATACCCATTTTCCCTCCTCACAGGAAGTTCCTACGGTTCCTGTTTCAGGGCGTAGCGTACGAGTACCACAGAATGCCGTTCGGTTATTCTCTGGCTCCCCGCACATTCACCAAGTGCGTGGCGGCTGCTCTGGGGCCTTTACGTCGTCGGGGGATACGAGTTCTGTTCTATCTCGACGACATTCTGCTCCTCAGCCGTTCAGAGGAGGTTGCCAGGTCTCATACTCGACTGGTGGTGGAATTCCTCACCAGCCTGGGTTTTGCTGTGAATTGGAAGAAGAGTACCCCTCTTCCCAGTCAACAGGTGGAGTACTTGGGCTTGACATTGAGGTCGAAGCCCATGCTTGCGACCCTCTCGGAGCAGCGTCGGGGGGATCTCCGTCACGCGCTCGGGGGTTTCCGTCTGGGAGGGACGTTTACGGCGCTGCAGGTGATGCGTCTGCTGGGCCTTATGTCGGCGGCCCACACGGTGGTTCCTCTTGGCCTCCTCTTTATGAGGCGGATACAGAGGTGGTTTCTCTCTTTGAGAATAGATCCGGTGTGGGGCAAAGGGAGACGGTTGACGGTTCCTTTGTCGATATGGGGGGATCTCGCCCACTGGGGGAGGCTGGGTATCCTCTCCGCTGGGGTCCCCATGGGCAGCAGTGGCTCCCACGTCACGGTTTTCACCGACGCCTCTCTCACAGGTTGGGGAGGGGCGTTTCGGACCCACGCAGTGGGGGGCAGCTGGACGGGTCATGCCGACCCAGCTGTCCTGCATATCAATGTGTTGGAGTTGAAGGCGGTCCTCCTGGTCCTCAAACGGCTCGGCCACCTGGTGGTAGGCGAACATGTTTTGATCAGGACGGACAATGTGACGGCGGCGGCGTATATCAACAGGCAGGGTGGGACTCGTTCCGCCCGCCTGCTCCGGGTGGCGCGCGAACTGTTGCTATGGGCATCCCGCAGGCTGCGCAGTCTGCGGGCGCTCCACGTTCCTGGTACGGAAAATGTGGCGGCGGATATAATGTCTCGGGGCGGTCCTCGTCGCGACGAGTGGGAACTCCGCCCCGACATAGTCAGACAGATCTGGGATCGGTTCGGGGAGGCCTCGGTAGATCTGTTTGCGTGCCGACGTTCTCACAAGTGCCCCTTGTGGTTCTCGCTCAGTCGAGCGGATCATCCCCCCTTGGGGGTGGATGCCTTCTCGACCTTTCCGTGGCCGCCCGGTCTTCTGTACGCCTTCCCTCCTGTACAGCTGTTGAGTCAGCTGTTGGAGCGGATACGGAGGGAGCGCAGGACGGTGATCCTGGTCGCGCCGGACCGGGGCACGTCAGTGTGGTTCCCGGTCTTAATCCAGCTTCTGGTCGCTCCTCCTTGGGTCATTCCGTGGTCAGCGACGGCCCTCTCGCAGCACAACGGAGTGCTTGTCCAGCCTCCGGTGTTGGGTCAACGCCTGGTGGTGTGGCTGGTGGGAGGGTGAGTCTGGAGAGGATGGATCCCGCAGTGGTTGATACCATCCGGTGTGCGCATGCTCCCTCCACTGTCGCGGTTTACGCGGGCAGGTGGCGTGCGTTCCAAGAATGGTGTAAGGGGGGGGGCTGGGACCCAGTCTCCTGCCCCCTGGATGCTGTTCTGGGTTATCTCCAGTCTCTCCTTGATGGACTGTCGGCTTCGACAGTGAGGGTATATGCAGCAGCTATATCCTCCTATCATGAGGGATTTGAGGGGGATGTCTTGTTCAGCCACCCTCTTGTGAAGCGTTTCCTGCTTGGCGCTCGACGCGTTAAGCCGGTACAACGCTCCTTGGCTCCGACTTGGGATCTTCAATTGGTCCTTGGTCGGTTGTCCTTGGCCCCGTTTGAGCCGCTTGAGCAGGCGCCGTTGGGACGGCTGTCTTTCAAGACCGCGTTCCTACTGGCTGTCACTTCCGCTAAACGCGTGGGTGAGCTCTGTGCTCTCTCGGTACGTCCAGAGTGCCTGTCTTTTCGGACCGATTGCGGTGCCACTCTGCGACCTAATCCTGCTTTCGTGCCTAAGAATATCCGGAGTTCCTTCCGCTCCCGGGATATTGTGGTTCAGGCTTTTCGTCCTCCTCCTCACACTAGTGAGTTAGATGCGGGCCTTCACCTGTCATGTCCAGTCCGTGCTTTGGGGTTTTACCTCAGCCGTACTCAGGACTTCAGGGTTACCGACCAGCTTTTTGTCTGTTACGGTGGGGCTCGTGCTGGTAAGGCACTGTCGAAGCAGCGCCTGTCCCATTGGTTGTGCGAGGGTATTGCCCTCTGCTACACGTTGGCTGGGCAGGATCCCCCTGGGGGCGTCAGGGCGCACTCCACTCGTGGGGTGGCTGCCTCTGCCGCTCTCCTGGGTGGGGCCTCGGTGGAGGACATCTGTGCTGCAGCTTCATGGTCCTCACCGGGCCCCTTTGTAAGGTTTTACCTCATGGACATGACCGGGGGTTCTGTCTCCCAGGCGGTTCTGGGGTCTGTGGCCTTTCCTGCTTCCCGTCCTTTGGTCGGGTAGCAGGAGTGTATGGGTATGGGCCGCAGTGTGTTGAGTCACACGTGGTTCCGCCTGTACGGTGTGTTCAAGGGGTTCTGGCTCCCTCTTATTCGCATTCAGGTGGAGTTGACTGCGCCCCCCCTTCGTTAGGAAGGATGGGGTGACAGGGCTCCCTGCACCCCTTGATGTGGGCTTACGGGTCCTCAGGGGGTACATCTGTCGGGTCTCGCGCCCGCTCTTCCCCATTATCTCGTAAGGCTCAGAGCGGGACGCGATGCTATACGAAATATAACGATAGGTTATGTAGATAACCTAGTTATATTAGTATTGGCTAAGCGTCCCGCTCTGCGCGCCCTGAGTTCCCTCTTGAGGGATCTTTTCCTGGGACGGGTTTTTGGCGAGGAAGGGTGTTTCATGACCAGAGTCATGGTTATATGGGTAATACCACCATAAGGGGCGGGGCCCCATACAGGTGGGGTGCATGTGTTTTTTGTTCGTGGGAGATACATTAGGTATCAC
>NC_140165.1:137123071-137150571 GCF_963971535.1 Notolepis coatsorum | reverse complement strand
AAGAGGACACAAGCAAACCGAACAGCTCCAGCCAGGCCATGTTGCAGGCAGTGCTCAACCTTCTTTGTGCCACATTGATACACATTAGTCCGCCGACACCCATTTCATAAGACTTTGTCTCAGGGACCCCCATCCAAGGAAGACTTTGTTTTGTTAGATGTGATTGAGACTTATGATCAGATTAGTCATTATTCATTCAGCAAAATTAAATGACCATTAACTAATTTGGGTGATTGCTACATTAGTCTAGCAGGTCGCTAGCAGGGTTAGTCGTGTTATTCTCTAAATATGGTGAGCTACTATATACGAGTAATAGGTATCCCTCTAAATTATAAATAGGTTAAATCAGAAATGATATTTGGCCCGCTGTCGGCCTTCCTTTTCTAAGCATTTTCGGTGATGGGAGTGAAAATCGAAGCTCAGGGTTGAAACATTGTATTGTGTTTTAATCCATTGTACAGGTTCTACCTATACCATGTACATTTGGAACTCCCATACAAATGCAGCCCCGGCAGGAGCTCAGATGTGAAAAGAGCGCCCCCTATCGTCTCCCAGATGGTAATGCACCCTTTTGGAATGGACTCAATGAAAATGGATGAGAAAAAAAAACTCCGGAATCCACATTTTACTTCTCACGCATGTAACCGGAGATGATCCCAGTCATTGTGGAGCCTCAGCACAGCGTGTAATATGTGTTTTACAGTATACGCGTTGGATCAATAAAATTATAGATTTTTGGAATGGCGATCAGGAATTGGAATAATCTTTTTGGATACCATCTGATCTCAGGTAAGGAGTCTTAGGATAATCAGACCTGTTTTCACGGAGATATAAGCTTTTCCCCTATATGTGATATGGCTGTTTGACTGTACAAGCGATCAGGAACTGAGAGAATCGATTTTCAGCTCGCGGCACCAGCGTGCATACTTACACATATACTATCGATAATCTAGCATTTATTTGAAAACTATTCATAAATAGGCCGAAAAATGACAACGTTCTAGAATATTACAGTACAGGGCGTTTATCACAGATTCTTTTTTCCCCTTGAAAACGAGGGCTTTTCAAGATGCTATAAAACGGAAATTAACAGATAAAAAAACAATCCGCTTCGACAATGTTGACTGGAAAATGGGTCATTGATAAGCGACGGGCAGATTAGACACATCATTTAAAACATAGATTAGGTGATATTAATGGTAACATTGAAGTGGATGGTGGGCATTCAAGCACTAAATGTGTGCCTCCTGCTGGGCACTGAAAGTGTTAAGCTACAGAGCACTGGAGGCCAGCTGAACAGAAGCATGCTTTCTCATTACAGAATATCCATGCCGACCTCTCCAAGACCACATTTCCACATATCGTTAGTTGTGTCTAATCATAATATAATCAGTTCTACATCAGTAGGTGTGATGGGAGGTAAAGCTGGCTAAAGCTAAAGTAATGCCCTGGCACAGACTCTGCTATCTGGGTATAGTGGGTGCCTGGCACAGTACCCAAACCCAGTGAGAGCTCTGTGCCAAGGTCAAATCAGCAGGATTTACAGTGGGCCAAACATACTCTCACGCTGCCCTACAGAACACACAAACACACACACACACACACACACACACACACACACACACACACACACATACATACATACAGTACAAACAAACACACACAAATGCACAACATATGCACACACAGTGAGTCATTGTTTAGCCCACATATAGACACACTTACTGTAATTCATTCAGTATTATATATAAAAGCCTATAATTATGTTTATTAAAGTGGGGAAGTTCTGGACTGGACAAACAAAAGCATGTGTGAAGGTTGCTCAAGGTTAACTGCACTTCCTCTGCAGTACACAACCGTCTCTCCTAATGGTTTTGAATTGATACAGAGAGATAAGAGGAAGTGTGTCCCTCTCTTAGTGTACTACTGTACTGTTCTGTGCTAATACTGACCTGCTGCACTGCTGACCTTTTTTTCCCCTCATATTTCTGCATCACAGTTTGTAAGAAATCTGTGGGTTTCTGGTAGACTTTAGTTTTAGAATCATATCTGCTCTGTCTGAGACTCTGTCTGAGACGCTGTCTGAAACTCTGTCTGAGACTGTCTGAGACTCTGTCTGAGACTCTGAAACTCTGTCTGAGACTCTGAAACTCTGTCTGAAACTCTGTCTGAGACTCTGAAACTCTGTCTGAGACTCTGTCTGAGACTCTGTCTGAAACTCTGTCTGAGACTCTGTCTGAAACTCTGTCTGAAACTCTGTCTGAGACTCTGTCTGAAACTCTGTCTGAGACTCTGTCTGAAACTCTGTCTGAGACTCTGTCTGAGACTCTGTCTGAGACTCTGAAACTCTGTCTGAGACTCTGTCTGACACTCTGAAACTCTGTCTGAGACTCTGTCTGAGACTCTGTCTGAAACTCTGTCTGAGACTCTGTCTGAGACTCTGTCTGAGACTCTGTCTGAAACTCTGTCTGAGACTCTGTCTGAGACTCTGTCTGAAACTCTGAGACTCTGTCTGAAACTCTGTCTGAGACTCTGAAACTCTGTCTGAGACTCTGTCTGAGACTCTGAAACTCTGTCTGAAACTCTGTCTGAGACTCTGAAACTCTGTCTGAGACTCTGTCTGAAACTCTGTCTGAGACTCTGCCTGAGACTCTGTCTGAAACTCTGAGACTCTGTCTGAAACTCTGTCTGAGACTCTGAAACTCTGTCTGAAACTCTGTCTGAGACTCTGAAACTCTGTCTGAGACTCTGTCTGAAACTCTGTCTGAGACTCTGCCTGAGACTCTGTCTGAAACTCTGAGACTCTGTCTGAAACTCTGTCTGAGACTCTGAAACTCTGTCTGAAACTCTGTCTGAGACTCTGAAACTCTGTCTGAGACACTGTCTGAGACTCTGTCTGAGACTCTGAAACTCTGTCTGAGACTCTGTCTGAGACTCTGTCTGAGACTCTGAAACTCTGTCTGAGACTCTGTCTGAGACTCTGTCTGAAACTCTGTCTGAAACTCTGTCTGAGACTCTGTCTGAAACTCTGAGACTCTGTCTGAAACTCTGTCTGAAACTCTGTCTGAGACTCTGAAACTCTGTCTGAAACTCTGTCTGAGACTCTGTCTGAAACTCTGTCTGAGACTCTGTCTGACTCTGAAGCTCTGTCTGAGACTCTGTCTGAGACTCTGTCTGAAACTCTGTCTGAGACTCTGTCTGAGACTCTGTCTGAGACTCTGAAACTCTGTCTGAGACTCTGTCTGAGACTCTGAAACTCTGTCTGAGACTCTGTCTGAGACTCTGTCTGAAACTCTGTCTGAGACTCTGTCTGAGACTCTGTCTGAGACTCTGTCTGAAACTCTGTCTGAGACTCTGTCTGAGACTCTGTCTGAAACTCTGAGACTCTGTCTGAAACTCTGTCTGAGACTCTGAAACTCTGTCTGAGACTCTGTCTGAGACTCTGTCTGAGACTCTGTCTGAGACTCTGTCTGAAACTCTGTCTGAGACTCTGTCTGAGACTCTGTCTGAAACTCTGAGACTCTGTCTGAAACTCTGTCTGAAACTCTGTCTGAGACTCTGTCTGAAACTCTGTCTGAGACTCTGTCTGAAACTCTGTCTGAGACTCTGTCTGAGACTCTGTCTGAGACTCTGAAACTCTGTCTGAGACTCTGTCTGACACTCTGAAACTCTGTCTGAGACTCTGTCTGAGACTCTGTCTGAAACTCTGTCTGAGACTCTGTCTGAGACTCTGTCTGAAACTCTGTCTGAGACTCTGTCTGAGACTCTGTCTGAAACTCTGAGACTCTGTCTGAAACTCTGTCTGAGACTCTGAAACTCTGTCTGAGACTCTGTCTGAGACTCTGAAACTCTGTCTGAAACTCTGTCTGAGACTCTGAAACTCTGTCTGAGACTCTGTCTGAAACTCTGTCTGAGACTCTGCCTGAGACTCTGTCTGAAACTCTGAGACTCTGTCTGAAACTCTGTCTGAGACTCTGAAACTCTGTCTGAAACTCTGTCTGAGACTCTGAAACTCTGTCTGAGACACTGTCTGAGACTCTGTCTGAGACTCTGAAACTCTGTCTGAGACTCTGTCTGAGACTCTGTCTGAGACTCTGAAACTCTGTCTGAGACTCTGTCTGAGACTCTGTCTGAAACTCTGTCTGAAACTCTGTCTGAGACTCTGTCTGAGACTCTGTCTGAAACTCTGAGACTCTGTCTGAAACTCTGTCTGAAACTCTGTCTGAGACTCTGTCTGAAACTCTGTCTGAGACTCTGTCTGAAACTCTGTCTGAGACTCTGTCTGAGACTCTGTCTGAGACTCTGAAACTCTGTCTGAGACTCTGTCTGACACTCTGAAACTCTGTCTGAGACTCTGTCTGAGACTCTGTCTGAAACTCTGTCTGAGACTCTGTCTGAGACTCTGTCTGAGACTCTGTCTGAAACTCTGTCTGAGACTCTGTCTGAGACTCTGTCTGAAACTCTGTCTGAGACTCTGAAACTCTGTCTGAGACTCTGTCTGAGACTCTGAAACTCTGTCTGAAACTCTGTCTGAGACTCTGAAACTCTGTCTGAGACTCTGTCTGAAACTCTGTCTGAGACTCTGCCTGAGACTCTGTCTGAAACTCTGAGACTCTGTCTGAAACTCTGTCTGAGACTCTGAAACTCTGTCTGAAACTCTGTCTGAGACTCTGAAACTCTGTCTGAGACACTGTCTGAGACTCTGTCTGAGACTCTGAAACTCTGTCTGAGACTCTGTCTGAGACTCTGTCTGAGACTCTGAAACTCTGTCTGAGACTCTGTCTGAGACTCTGTCTGAAACTCTGTCTGAAACTCTGTCTGAGACTCTGTCTGAAACTCTGAGACTCTGTCTGAAACTCTGTCTGAAACTCTGTCTGAGACTCTGAAACTCTGTCTGAAACTCTGTCTGAGACTCTGTCTGAAACTCTGTCTGAGACTCTGTCTGACTCTGAAGCTCTGTCTGAGACTCTGTCTGAGACTCTGTCTGAAACTCTGTCTGAGACTCTGTCTGAGACTCTGTCTGAGACTCTGAAACTCTGTCTGAGACTCTGTCTGAGACTCTGAAACTCTGTCTGAGACTCTGTCTGAGACTCTGTCTGAAACTCTGTCTGAGACTCTGTCTGAGACTCTGTCTGAGACTCTGTCTGAAACTCTGTCTGAGACTCTGTCTGAGACTCTGTCTGAAACTCTGAGACTCTGTCTGAAACTCTGTCTGAGACTCTGAAACTCTGTCTGAGACTCTGTCTGAGACTCTGAAACTCTGTCTGAAACTCTGTCTGAGACTCTGAAACTCTGTCTGAGACTCTGTCTGAGACTCTGTCTGAGACTCTGTCTGAGACTCTGTCTGAGACTCTGTCTGAAACTCTGTCTGAGACTCTGTCTGAAACTCTGTCTGAGACTCTGTCTGAGACTCTGTCTGAGACTCTGTCTGAAACTCTGAGACTCTGTCTGAGACTCTGTCTGAAACTCTGTCTGAAACTCTGTCTGAGACTCTGTCTGAAACTCTGTCTGAGACTCTGTCTGAGACTCTGTCTGAAACTCTGAGACTCTGTCTGAAACTCTGTCTGAGACTCTGAAACTCTGTCTGAGACTCTGAAACTCTGTCTGAGACACTGTCTGAGACTCTGTCTGAGACTCTGAAACTCTGTCTGAGACTCTGTCTGAGACTCTGTCTGAGACTCTGAAACTCTGTCTGAGACTCTGTCTGAGACTCTGTCTGAAACTCTGTCTGAGACTCTGTCTGAAACTCTGAGACTCTGTCTGAAACTCTGTCTGAAACTCTGTCTGAAACTCTGAGACTCTGTCTGAAACTCTGTCTGAAACTCTGTCTGAGACTCTGTCTGAAACTCTGTCTGAGACTCTGTCTGACTCTGAAGCTCTGTCTGAGACTGAAACTCTGTCTGAAACTCTGAAACTCTGTCTGAAACTCTGTCTGAGACTCTGTCTGAAACTCTGTCTGAGACTCTGTCTGAAACTCTGTCTGAGACTCTGTCTGAGACTCTGTCTGAAACTGTGTCTGAGACTCTGTCTGACACTCTGAAACTCTGTCTGAGACTCTGTCTGAGACTCTGTCTGAAACTCTGTCTGAGACTCTGTCTGAGACTCTGTCTGAGACTCTGTCTGAAACTGTCTGAGACTCTGTCTGAGACTCTGTCTGAAACTCTGAGACTCTGTCTGAAACTCTGTCTGAGACTCTGAAACTCTGTCTGAGACTCTGTCTGAGACTCTGAAACTCTGTCTGAAACTCTGTCTGAGACTCTGAAACTCTGTCTGAGACTCTGTCTGAGACTCTGTCTGAGACTCTGTCTGAAACTCTGTCTGAGACTCTGCCTGAGACTCTGTCTGAAACTCTGAGACTCTGTCTGAAACTCTGTCTGAGACTCTGAAACTCTGTCTGAAACTCTGTCTGAGACTCTGAAACTCTGTCTGAGACACTGTCTGAGACTCTGTCTGAGACTCTGAAACTCTGTCTGAGACTCTGTCTGAGACTCTGTCTGAGACTCTGAAATTCTGTCTGAGACTCTGTCTGAGACTCTGTCTGAAACTCTGTCTGAAACTCTGTCTGAGACTCTGTCTGAGACTCTGTCTGAAACTCTGAGACTCTGTCTGAAACTCTGTCTGAGACTCTGAAACTCTGTCTGAGACTCTGTCTGAGACTCTGAAACTCTGTCTGAAACTCTGTCTGAGACTCTGAAACTCTGTCTGAGACTCTGTCTGAGACTCTGTCTGAGACTCTGTCTGAAACTCTGTCTGAGACTCTGCCTGAGACTCTGTCTGAAACTCTGAGACTCTGTCTGAAACTCTGTCTGAGACTCTGAAACTCTGTCTGAAACTCTGTCTGAGACTCTGAAACTCTGTCTGAGACACTGTCTGAGACTCTGTCTGAGACTCTGAAACTCTGTCTGAGACTCTGTCTGAGACTCTGTCTGAGACTCTGAAATTCTGTCTGAGACTCTGTCTGAGACTCTGTCTGAAACTCTGTCTGAACTCTGTCTGAGACTCTGTCTGAAACTCTGAGACTCTGTCTGAAACTCTGTCTGAAACTCTGTCTGAGACTCTGAAACTCTGTCTGAAACTCTGTCTGAGACTCTGTCTGAAACTCTGTCTGAGACTCTGTCTGACTCTGAAGCTCTGTCTGAGACTCTGTCTGAGACTCTGTCTGAAACTCTGTCTGAGACTCTGTCTGAGACTCTGTCTGAGACTCTGAAACTCTGTCTGAGACTCTGTCTGAGACTCTGAAACTCTGTCTGAGACTCTGTCTGAGACTCTGTCTGAAACTCTGTCTGAGACTCTGTCTGAGACTCTGTCTGAGACTCTGTCTGAGACTCTGTCTGAAACTCTGTCTGAGACTCTGCCTGAGACTCTGTCTGAAACTCTGAGACTCTGTCTGAAACTCTGTCTGAGACTCTGAAACTCTGTCTGAAACTCTGTCTGAGACTCTGAAACTCTGTCTGAGACACTGTCTGAGACTCTGTCTGAGACTCTGAAACTCTGTCTGAGACTCTGTCTGAGACTCTGTCTGAGACTCTGAAATTCTGTCTGAGACTCTGTCTGAGACTCTGTCTGAAACTCTGTCTGAAACTCTGTCTGAGACTCTGTCTGAGACTCTGTCTGAGACTCTGTCTGAGACTCTGTCTGAAACTCTGTCTGAGACTCTGCCTGAGACTCTGTCTGAAACTCTGAGACTCTGTCTGAAACTCTGTCTGAGACTCTGAAACTCTGTCTGAAACTCTGTCTGAGACTCTGAAACTCTGTCTGAGACACTGTCTGAGACTCTGTCTGAGACTCTGAAACTCTGTCTGAGACTCTGTCTGAGACTCTGTCTGAGACTCTGAAATTCTGTCTGAGACTCTGTCTGAGACTCTGTCTGAAACTCTGTCTGAAACTCTGTCTGAGACTCTGTCTGAAACTCTGAGACTCTGTCTGAAACTCTGTCTGAAACTCTGTCTGAGACTCTGAAACTCTGTCTGAAACTCTGTCTGAGACTCTGTCTGACACTCTGTCTGAGACTCTGTCTGACTCTGAAGCTCTGTCTGAGACTCTGTCTGAGACTCTGTCTGAAACTCTGTCTGAGACTCTGTCTGAGACTCTGTCTGAGACTCTGAAACTCTGTCTGAGACTCTGTCTGAGACTCTGAAACTCTGTCTGAGACTCTGTCTGAGACTCTGTCTGAAACTCTGTCTGAGACTCTGTCTGAGACTCTGTCTGAGACTCTGTCTGAAACTCTGTCTGAGACTCTGTCTGAGACTCTGTCTGAAACTCTGAGACTCTGTCTGAAACTCTGTCTGAGACTCTGAAACTCTGTCTGAGACTCTGTCTGAGACTCTGTCTGAGACTCTGTCTGAAACTCTGTCTGAGACTCTGCCTGAGACTCTGTCTGAAACTCTGAGACTCTGTCTGAAACTCTGTCTGAGACTCTGAAACTCTGTCTGAAACTCTGTCTGAGACTCTGAAACTCTGTCTGAGACACTGTCTGAGACTCTGTCTGAGACTCTGAAACTCTGTCTGAGACTCTGTCTGAGACTCTGTCTGAGACTCTGAAATTCTGTCTGAGACTCTGTCTGAGACTCTGTCTGAAACTCTGTCTGAAACTCTGTCTGAGACTCTGTCTGAAACTCTGAGACTCTGTCTGAAACTCTGTCTGAGACTCTGAAACTCTGTCTGAGACTCTGTCTGAGACTCTGAAACTCTGTCTGAAACTCTGTCTGAGACTCTGAAACTCTGTCTGAGACTCTGTCTGAGACTCTGTCTGAGACTCTGTCTGAAACTCTGTCTGAGACTCTGCCTGAGACTCTGTCTGAAACTCTGAGACTCTGTCTGAAACTCTGTCTGAGACTCTGAAACTCTGTCTGAAACTCTGTCTGAGACTCTGAAACTCTGTCTGAGACACTGTCTGAGACTCTGTCTGAGACTCTGAAACTCTGTCTGAGACTCTGTCTGAGACTCTGTCTGAGACTCTGAAATTCTGTCTGAGACTCTGTCTGAGACTCTGTCTGAAACTCTGTCTGAAACTCTGTCTGAGACTCTGTCTGAAACTCTGAGACTCTGTCTGAAACTCTGTCTGAAACTCTGTCTGAGACTCTGAAACTCTGTCTGAAACTCTGTCTGAGACTCTGTCTGAAACTCTGTCTGAGACTCTGTCTGACTCTGAAGCTCTGTCTGAGACTCTGTCTGAGACTCTGTCTGAAACTCTGTCTGAGACTCTGTCTGAGACTCTGTCTGAGACTCTGAAACTTTGTCTGAGACTCTGTCTGAGACTCTGAAACTCTGTCTGAGACTCTGTCTGAGACTCTGTCTGAAACTCTGTCTGAGACTCTGTCTGAGACTCTGTCTGAGACTCTGTCTGAGACTCTGTCTGAAACTCTGTCTGAGACTCTGCCTGAGACTCTGTCTGAAACTCTGAGACTCTGTCTGAAACTCTGTCTGAGACTCTGAAACTCTGTCTGAAACTCTGTCTGAGACTCTGAAACTCTGTCTGAGACACTGTCTGAGACTCTGTCTGAGACTCTGAAACTCTGTCTGAGACTCTGTCTGAGACTCTGTCTGAGACTCTGAAATTCTGTCTGAGACTCTGTCTGAGACTCTGTCTGAAACTCTGTCTGAAACTCTGTCTGAGACTCTGTCTGAGACTCTGTCTGAGACTCTGTCTGAGACTCTGTCTGAAACTCTGTCTGAGACTCTGCCTGAGACTCTGTCTGAAACTCTGAGACTCTGTCTGAAACTCTGTCTGAGACTCTGAAACTCTGTCTGAAACTCTGTCTGAGACTCTGAAACTCTGTCTGAGACACTGTCTGAGACTCTGTCTGAGACTCTGAAACTCTGTCTGAGACTCTGTCTGAGACTCTGTCTGAGACTCTGAAATTCTGTCTGAGACTCTGTCTGAGACTCTGTCTGAAACTCTGTCTGAAACTCTGTCTGAGACTCTGTCTGAAACTCTGAGACTCTGTCTGAAACTCTGTCTGAAACTCTGTCTGAGACTCTGAAACTCTGTCTGAAACTCTGTCTGAGACTCTGTCTGACACTCTGTCTGAGACTCTGTCTGACTCTGAAGCTCTGTCTGAGACTCTGTCTGAGACTCTGTCTGAAACTCTGTCTGAGACTCTGTCTGAGACTCTGTCTGAGACTCTGAAACTCTGTCTGAGACTCTGTCTGAGACTCTGAAACTCTGTCTGAGACTCTGTCTGAGACTCTGTCTGAAACTCTGTCTGAGACTCTGTCTGAGACTCTGTCTGAGACTCTGTCTGAAACTCTGTCTGAGACTCTGTCTGAGACTCTGTCTGAAACTCTGAGACTCTGTCTGAAACTCTGTCTGAGACTCTGAAACTCTGTCTGAGACTCTGTCTGAGACTCTGAAACTCTGTCTGAAACTCTGTCTGAGACTCTGAAACTCTGTCTGAGACTCTGTCTGAGACTCTGTCTGAGACTCTGTCTGAGACTCTGTCTGAGACTCTGTCTGAAACTCTGAGACTCTGTCTGAGACTCTGTCTGAAACTCTGTCTGAAACTCTGTCTGAGACTCTGTCTGAAACTCTGTCTGAGACTCTGTCTGAGACTCTGTCTGAAACTCTGAGACTCTGTCTGAAACTCTGTCTGAGACTCTGAAACTCTGTCTGAAACTCTGTCTGAGACTCTGAAACTCTGTCTGAGACACTGTCTGAGACTCTGTCTGAGACTCTGAAACTCTGTCTGAGACTCTGTCTGAGACTCTGTCTGAGACTCTGAAACTCTGTCTGAGACTCTGTCTGAGACTCTGTCTGAAACTCTGTCTGAGACTCTGTCTGAAACTCTGAGACTCTGTCTGAAACTCTGTCTGAAACTCTGTCTGAAACTCTGAGACTCTGTCTGAAACTCTGTCTGAAACTCTGTCTGAGACTCTGTCTGAAACTCTGTCTGAGACTCTGTCTGACTCTGAAGCTCTGTCTGAGACTGAAACTCTGTCTGAAACTCTGTCTGAAACTCTGTCTGAAACTCTGTCTGAGACTCTGTCTGAAACTCTGTCTGAGACTCTGTCTGAAACTCTGTCTGAGACTCTGTCTGAGACTCTGTCTGAAACTCTGTCTGAGACTCTGTCTGAAACTCTGAGACTCTGTCTGAAACTCTGTCTGAAACTCTGTCTGAGACTCTGTCTGAAACTCTGAGACTCTGTCTGAAACTCTGTCTGAAACTCTGTCTGAGACTCTGAAACTCTGTCTGAAACTCTGTCTGAGACTCTGTCTGAAACTCTGTCTGAGACTCTGTCTGACTCTGAAGCTCTGTCTGAGACTGAAACTCTGTCTGAAACTCTGAAACTCTGTCTGAAACTCTGTCTGAGACTCTGTCTGAGACTCTGTCTGAGACTCTGTCTGAAACTCTGTCTGAGACTCTGTCTGAGACTCTGTCTGAAACTCTGTCTGAGACTCTGTCTGAGACTCTGTCTGAAACTCTGTCTGAGACTCTGTCTGAGACTCTGTCTGAGACTCTGAAACTCTGTCAGAGACTCTGTCTGAAACTCTGTCTGAAACTCTGTCTGAGACTCTGTCTGAGACTCTGTCTGAGACTCTGAAACTCTGTCTGAGACTCTGTCTGAAACTCTGTCTGAGACTCTGTCTGAGACTCTGTCTGAAACTCTGTCTGAGACTCTGTCTGAGACTCTGTCTGAGACTCTGTCTGAAACTCTGAGACTATGTCTGAAACTCTGTCTGAGACTCTGAAACTCTGTCTGAGACTCTGTCTGAAACTCTGTCTGAAACTCTGTCTGAAACTCTGTCTGAAACTCTGAAACTCTGTCTGAGACTCTGAAACTCTGTCTGAGACTCTGTCTGAGACTCTGTCTGAAACTCTGTCTGAGACTCTGTCTGAGACTCTGTCTGAAACTCTGTCTGAGACTCTGTCTGACTCTGAAGCTCTGTCTGAGACTGAAACTCTGTCTGAAACTCTGTCAGAGACTCTGTCTGAAACTCTGTCTGAAACTCTGTCTGAGACTCTGTCTGAGACTCTGTCTGAGACTCTGAAACTCTGTCTGAGACTCTGTCTGAAACTCTGTCTGAGACTCTGTCTGAGACTCTGTCTGAAACTCTGTCTGAGACTCTGTCTGAGACTCTGTCTGAGACTCTGTCTGAAACTCTGAGACTATGTCTGAAACTCTGTCTGAGACTCTGAAACTCTGTCTGAGACTCTGTCTGAAACTCTGTCTGAAACTCTGTCTGAAACTCTGTCTGAAACTCTGAAACTCTGTCTGAGACTCTGAAACTCTGTCTGAGACTCTGTCTGAAACTCTGTCTGAGACTCTGTCTGAGACTCTGTCTGAAACTCTGTCTGAGACTCTGTCTGACTCTGAAGCTCTGTCTGAGACTGAAACTCTGTCTGAAACTCTGAAACTCTGTCTGAAACTCTGTCTGAGACTCTGTCTGAAACTCTGTCTGAGACTCTGTCTGAAACTCTGTCTGAGACTCTGTCTGAGACTCTGTCTGAAACTCTGTCTGAGACTCTGTCTGAAACTCTGAGACTCTGTCTGAAACTCTGTCTGAAACTCTGTCTGAGACTCTGTCTGAAACTCTGAGACTCTGTCTGAAACTCTGTCTGAAACTCTGTCTGAGACTCTGAAACTCTGTCTGAAACTCTGTCTGAGACTCTGTCTGAAACTCTGTCTGAGACTCTGTCTGACTCTGAAGCTCTGTCTGAGACTGAAACTCTGTCTGAAACTCTGAAACTCTGTCTGAAACTCTGTCTGAGACTCTGTCTGAGACTCTGTCTGAGACTCTGTCTGAAACTCTGTCTGAGACTCTGTCTGAGACTCTGTCTGAAACTCTGTCTGAGACTCTGTCTGAGACTCTGTCTGAAACTCTGTCTGAGACTCTGTCTGAGACTCTGTCTGAGACTCTGAAACTCTGTCAGAGACTCTGTCTGAAACTCTGTCTGAAACTCTGTCTGAGACTCTGTCTGAGACTCTGTCTGAGACTCTGAAACTCTGTCTGAGACTCTGTCTGAAACTCTGTCTGAGACTCTGTCTGAGACTCTGTCTGAGACTCTGTCTGAAACTCTGTCTGAAACTCTGTCTGAGACTCTGTCTGAAACTCTGAGACTCTGTCTGAAACTCTGTCTGAAACTCTGTCTGAGACTCTGAAACTCTGTCTGAAACTCTGTCTGAGACTCTGTCTGAAACTCTGTCTGAGACTCTGTCTGACTCTGAAGCTCTGTCTGAGACTGAAACTCTGTCTGAAACTCTGAAACTCTGTCTGAAACTCTGTCTGAGACTCTGTCTGAGACTCTGTCTGAGACTCTGTCTGAAACTCTGTCTGAGACTCTGTCTGAGATTCTGTCTGAAACTCTGTCTGAGACTCTGTCTGAGACTCTGTCTGAAACTCTGTCTGAGACTCTGTCTGAGACTCTGTCTGAGACTCTGAAACTCTGTCTGAGACTCTGTCTGAGACTCTGTCTGAGACTCTGTCTGAAACTCTGTCTGAGACTCTGCCTGAGACTCTGTCTGAAACTCTGAGACTCTGTCTGAAACTCTGTCTGAGACTCTGAAACTCTGTCTGAAACTCTGTCTGAGACTCTGAAACTCTGTCTGAGACACTGTCTGAGACTCTGTCTGAGACTCTGAAACTCTGTCTGAGACTCTGTCTGAGACTCTGTCTGAGACTCTGAAATTCTGTCTGAGACTCTGTCTGAGACTCTGTCTGAAACTCTGTCTGAAACTCTGTCTGAGACTCTGTCTGAAACTCTGAGACTCTGTCTGAAACTCTGTCTGAGACTCTGAAACTCTGTCTGAGACTCTGTCTGAGACTCTGAAACTCTGTCTGAAACTCTGTCTGAGACTCTGAAACTCTGTCTGAGACTCTGTCTGAGACTCTGTCTGAGACTCTGTCTGAAACTCTGTCTGAGACTCTGCCTGAGACTCTGTCTGAAACTCTGAGACTCTGTCTGAAACTCTGTCTGAGACTCTGAAACTCTGTCTGAAACTCTGTCTGAGACTCTGAAACTCTGTCTGAGACACTGTCTGAGACTCTGTCTGAGACTCTGAAACTCTGTCTGAGACTCTGTCTGAGACTCTGTCTGAGACTCTGAAATTCTGTCTGAGACTCTGTCTGAGACTCTGTCTGAAACTCTGTCTGAAACTCTGTCTGAGACTCTGTCTGAAACTCTGAGACTCTGTCTGAAACTCTGTCTGAAACTCTGTCTGAGACTCTGAAACTCTGTCTGAAACTCTGTCTGAGACTCTGTCTGAAACTCTGTCTGAGACTCTGTCTAACTCTGAAGCTCTGTCTGAGACTCTGTCTGAGACTCTGTCTGAAACTCTGTCTGAGACTCTGTCTGAGACTCTGTCTGAGACTCTGAAACTCTGTCTGAGACTCTGTCTGAGACTCTGAAACTCTGTCTGAGACTCTGTCTGAGACTCTGTCTGAAACTCTGTCTGAGACTCTGTCTGAGACTCTGTCTGAGACTCTGTCTGAGACTCTGTCTGAAACTCTGTCTGAGACTCTGCCTGAGACTCTGTCTGAAACTCTGAGACTCTGTCTGAAACTCTGTCTGAGACTCTGAAACTCTGTCTGAAACTCTGTCTGAGACTCTGAAACTCTGTCTGAGACACTGTCTGAGACTCTGTCTGAGACTCTGAAACTCTGTCTGAGACTCTGTCTGAGACTCTGTCTGAGACTCTGAAATTCTGTCTGAGACTCTGTCTGAGACTCTGTCTGAAACTCTGTCTGAAACTCTGTCTGAGACTCTGTCTGAGACTCTGTCTGAGACTCTGTCTGAGACTCTGTCTGAAACTCTGTCTGAGACTCTGCCTGAGACTCTGTCTGAAACTCTGAGACTCTGTCTGAAACTCTGTCTGAGACTCTGAAACTCTGTCTGAAACTCTGTCTGAGACTCTGAAACTCTGTCTGAGACACTGTCTGAGACTCTGTCTGAGACTCTGAAACTCTGTCTGAGACTCTGTCTGAGACTCTGTCTGAGACTCTGAAATTCTGTCTGAGACTCTGTCTGAGACTCTGTCTGAAACTCTGTCTGAAACTCTGTCTGAGACTCTGTCTGAAACTCTGAGACTCTGTCTGAAACTCTGTCTGAAACTCTGTCTGAGACTCTGAAACTCTGTCTGAAACTCTGTCTGAGACTCTGTCTGACACTCTGTCTGAGACTCTGTCTGACTCTGAAGCTCTGTCTGAGACTCTGTCTGAGACTCTGTCTGAAACTCTGTCTGAGACTCTGTCTGAGACTCTGTCTGAGACTCTGAAACTCTGTCTGAGACTCTGAAACTCTGTCTGAGACTCTGTCTGAGACTCTGTCTGAAACTCTGTCTGAGACTCTGTCTGAGACTCTGTCTGAGACTCTGTCTGAAACTCTGTCTGAGACTCTGTCTGAGACTCTGTCTGAAACTCTGAGACTCTGTCTGAAACTCTGTCTGAGACTCTGAAACTCTGTCTGAGACTCTGTCTGAGACTCTGAAACTCTGTCTGAAACTCTGTCTGAGACTCTGAAACTCTGTCTGAGACTCTGTCTGAGACTCTGTCTGAGACTCTGTCTGAAACTCTGTCTGAGACTCTGTCTGAAACTCTGTCTGAGACTCTGTCTGAGACTCTGTCTGAGACTCTGTCTGAAACTCTGAGACTCTGTCTGAAACTCTGTCTGAAACTCTGTCTGAGACTCTGTCTGAAACTCTGTCTGAGACTCTGTCTGAGACTCTGTCTGAAACTCTGAGACTCTGTCTGAAACTCTGTCTGAGACTCTGAAACTCTGTCTGAAACTCTGTCTGAGACTCTGAAACTCTGTCTGAGACACTGTCTGAGACTCTGTCTGAGACTCTGAAACTCTGTCTGAGACTCTGTCTGAGACTCTGTCTGAGACTCTGAAACTCTGTCTGAGACTCTGTCTGAGACTCTGTCTGAAACTCTGTCTGAGACTCTGTCTGAAACTCTGAGACTCTGTCTGAAACTCTGTCTGAAACTCTGTCTGAAACTCTGAGACTCTGTCTGAAACTCTGTCTGAAACTCTGTCTGAGACTCTGTCTGAAACTCTGTCTGAGACTCTGTCTGACTCTGAAGCTCTGTCTGAGACTGAAACTCTGTCTGAAACTCTGAAACTCTGTCTGAAACTCTGTCTGAGACTCTGTCTGAAACTCTGTCTGAGACTCTGTCTGAAACTCTGTCTGAGACTCTGTCTGAGACTCTGTCTGAAACTCTGTCTGAGACTCTGTCTGAAACTCTGAGACTCTGTCTGAAACTCTGTCTGAAACTCTGTCTGAGACTCTGTCTGAAACTCTGAGACTCTGTCTGAAACTCTGTCTGAAACTCTGTCTGAGACTCTGAAACTCTGTCTGAAACTCTGTCTGAGACTCTGTCTGAAACTCTGTCTGAGACTCTGTCTGACTCTGAAGCTCTGTCTGAGACTGAAACTCTGTCTGAAACTCTGAAACTCTGTCTGAAACTCTGTCTGAGACTCTGTCTGAGACTCTGTCTGAGACTCTGTCTGAAACTCTGTCTGAGACTCTGTCTGAGACTCTGTCTGAAACTCTGTCTGAGACTCTGTCTGAGACTCTGTCTGAAACTCTGTCTGAGACTCTGTCTGAGACTCTGTCTGAGACTCTGAAACTCTGTCAGAGACTCTGTCTGAAACTCTGTCTGAAACTCTGTCTGAGACTCTGTCTGAGACTCTGTCTGAGACTCTGAAACTCTGTCTGAGACTCTGTCTGAAACTCTGTCTGAGACTCTGTCTGAGACTCTGTCTGAAACTCTGTCTGAGACTCTGTCTGAGACTCTGTCTGAGACTCTGTCTGAAACTCTGAGACTATGTCTGAAACTCTGTCTGAGACTCTGAAACTCTGTCTGAGACTCTGTCTGAAACTCTGTCTGAAACTCTGTCTGAAACTCTGTCTGAAACTCTGAAACTCTGTCTGAGACTCTGAAACTCTGTCTGAGACTCTGTCTGAGACTCTGTCTGAAACTCTGTCTGAGACTCTGTCTGAGACTCTGTCTGAAACTCTGTCTGAGACTCTGTCTGACTCTGAAGCTCTGTCTGAGACTGAAACTCTGTCTGAAACTCTGTCAGAGACTCTGTCTGAAACTCTGTCTGAAACTCTGTCTGAGACTCTGTCTGAGACTCTGTCTGAGACTCTGAAACTCTGTCTGAGACTCTGTCTGAAACTCTGTCTGAGACTCTGTCTGAGACTCTGTCTGAAACTCTGTCTGAGACTCTGTCTGAGACTCTGTCTGAGACTCTGTCTGAAACTCTGAGACTATGTCTGAAACTCTGTCTGAGACTCTGAAACTCTGTCTGAGACTCTGTCTGAAACTCTGTCTGAAACTCTGTCTGAAACTCTGTCTGAAACTCTGAAACTCTGTCTGAGACTCTGAAACTCTGTCTGAGACTCTGTCTGAAACTCTGTCTGAGACTCTGTCTGAGACTCTGTCTGAAACTCTGTCTGAGACTCTGTCTGACTCTGAAGCTCTGTCTGAGACTGAAACTCTGTCTGAAACTCTGAAACTCTGTCTGAAACTCTGTCTGAGACTCTGTCTGAAACTCTGTCTGAGACTCTGTCTGAAACTCTGTCTGAGACTCTGTCTGAGACTCTGTCTGAAACTCTGTCTGAGACTCTGTCTGAAACTCTGAGACTCTGTCTGAAACTCTGTCTGAAACTCTGTCTGAGACTCTGTCTGAAACTCTGAGACTCTGTCTGAAACTCTGTCTGAAACTCTGTCTGAGACTCTGAAACTCTGTCTGAAACTCTGTCTGAGACTCTGTCTGAAACTCTGTCTGAGACTCTGTCTGACTCTGAAGCTCTGTCTGAGACTGAAACTCTGTCTGAAACTCTGAAACTCTGTCTGAAACTCTGTCTGAGACTCTGTCTGAGACTCTGTCTGAGACTCTGTCTGAAACTCTGTCTGAGACTCTGTCTGAGACTCTGTCTGAAACTCTGTCTGAGACTCTGTCTGAGACTCTGTCTGAAACTCTGTCTGAGACTCTGAAACTCTGTCTGAGACTCTGTCTGAGACTCTGAAACTCTGTCTGAAACTCTGTCTGAGACTCTGAAACTCTGTCTGAGACTCTGTCTGAGACTCTGTCTGAGACTCTGTCTGAAACTCTGTCTGAGACTCTGCCTGAGACTCTGTCTGAAACTCTGAGACTCTGTCTGAAACTCTGTCTGAGACTCTGAAACTCTGTCTGAAACTCTGTCTGAGACTCTGAAACTCTGTCTGAGACACTGTCTGAGACTCTGTCTGAGACTCTGAAACTCTGTCTGAGACTCTGTCTGAGACTCTGTCTGAGACTCTGAAATTCTGTCTGAGACTCTGTCTGAGACTCTGTCTGAAACTCTGTCTGAAACTCTGTCTGAGACTCTGTCTGAAACTCTGAGACTCTGTCTGAAACTCTGTCTGAAACTCTGTCTGAGACTCTGAAACTCTGTCTGAAACTCTGTCTGAGACTCTGTCTGAAACTCTGTCTGAGACTCTGTCTGACTCTGAAGCTCTGTCTGAGACTCTGTCTGAGACTCTGTCTGAAACTCTGTCTGAGACTCTGTCTGAGACTCTGTCTGAGACTCTGAAACTCTGTCTGAGACTCTGTCTGAGACTCTGAAACTCTGTCTGAGACTCTGTCTGAGACTCTGTCTGAAACTCTGTCTGAGACTCTGTCTGAGACTCTGTCTGAGACTCTGTCTGAGACTCTGTCTGAAACTCTGTCTGAGACTCTGCCTGAGACTCTGTCTGAAACTCTGAGACTCTGTCTGAAACTCTGTCTGAGACTCTGAAACTCTGTCTGAAACTCTGTCTGAGACTCTGAAACTCTGTCTGAGACACTGTCTGAGACTCTGTCTGAGACTCTGAAACTCTGTCTGAGACTCTGTCTGAGACTCTGTCTGAGACTCTGAAATTCTGTCTGAGACTCTGTCTGAGACTCTGTCTGAAACTCTGTCTGAAACTCTGTCTGAGACTCTGTCTGAGACTCTGTCTGAGACTCTGTCTGAGACTCTGTCTGAAACTCTGTCTGAGACTCTGCCTGAGACTCTGTCTGAAACTCTGAGACTCTGTCTGAAACTCTGTCTGAGACTCTGAAACTCTGTCTGAAACTCTGTCTGAGACTCTGAAACTCTGTCTGAGACACTGTCTGAGACTCTGTCTGAGACTCTGAAACTCTGTCTGAGACTCTGTCTGAGACTCTGTCTGAGACTCTGAAATTCTGTCTGAGACTCTGTCTGAGACTCTGTCTGAAACTCTGTCTGAAACTCTGTCTGAGACTCTGTCTGAAACTCTGAGACTCTGTCTGAAACTCTGTCTGAAACTCTGTCTGAGACTCTGAAACTCTGTCTGAAACTCTGTCTGAGACTCTGTCTGACACTCTGTCTGAGACTCTGTCTGACTCTGAAGCTCTGTCTGAGACTCTGTCTGAGACTCTGTCTGAAACTCTGTCTGAGACTCTGTCTGAGACTCTGTCTGAGACTCTGAAACTCTGTCTGAGACTCTGTCTGAGACTCTGAAACTCTGTCTGAGACTCTGTCTGAGACTCTGTCTGAAACTCTGTCTGAGACTCTGTCTGAGACTCTGTCTGAGACTCTGTCTGAAACTCTGTCTGAGACTCTGTCTGAGACTCTGTCTGAAACTCTGAGACTCTGTCTGAAACTCTGTCTGAGACTCTGAAACTCTGTCTGAGACTCTGTCTGAGACTCTGAAACTCTGTCTGAAACTCTGTCTGAGACTCTGAAACTCTGTCTGAGACTCTGTCTGAGACTCTGTCTGAGACTCTGTCTGAAACTCTGTCTGAGACTCTGTCTGAAACTCTGTCTGAGACTCTGTCTGAGACTCTGTCTGAGACTCTGTCTGAAACTCTGAGACTCTGTCTGAGACTCTGTCTGAAACTCTGTCTGAAACTCTGTCTGAGACTCTGTCTGAAACTCTGTCTGAGACTCTGTCTGAGACTCTGTCTGAAACTCTGAGACTCTGTCTGAAACTCTGTCTGAGACTCTGAAACTCTGTCTGAAACTCTGTCTGAGACTCTGAAACTCTGTCTGAGACACTGTCTGAGACTCTGTCTGAGACTCTGAAACTCTGTCTGAGACTCTGTCTGAGACTCTGTCTGAGACTCTGAAACTCTGTCTGAGACTCTGTCTGAGACTCTGTCTGAAACTCTGTCTGAGACTCTGTCTGAAACTCTGAGACTCTGTCTGAAACTCTGTCTGAAACTCTGTCTGAAACTCTGAGACTCTGTCTGAAACTCTGTCTGAAACTCTGTCTGAGACTCTGTCTGAAACTCTGTCTGAGACTCTGTCTGACTCTGAAGCTCTGTCTGAGACTGAAACTCTGTCTGAAACTCTGAAACTCTGTCTGAAACTCTGTCTGAGACTCTGTCTGAAACTCTGTCTGAGACTCTGTCTGAAACTCTGTCTGAGACTCTGTCTGAGACTCTGTCTGAAACTCTGTCTGAGACTCTGTCTGAAACTCTGAGACTCTGTCTGAAACTCTGTCTGAAACTCTGTCTGAGACTCTGTCTGAAACTCTGAGACTCTGTCTGAAACTCTGTCTGAAACTCTGTCTGAGACTCTGAAACTCTGTCTGAAACTCTGTCTGAGACTCTGTCTGAAACTCTGTCTGAGACTCTGTCTGACTCTGAAGCTCTGTCTGAGACTGAAACTCTGTCTGAAACTCTGAAACTCTGTCTGAAACTCTGTCTGAGACTCTGTCTGAGACTCTGTCTGAGACTCTGTCTGAAACTCTGTCTGAGACTCTGTCTGAGACTCTGTCTGAAACTCTGTCTGAGACTCTGTCTGAGACTCTGTCTGAAACTCTGTCTGAGACTCTGTCTGAGACTCTGTCTGAGACTCTGAAACTCTGTCAGAGACTCTGTCTGAAACTCTGTCTGAAACTCTGTCTGAGACTCTGTCTGAGACTCTGTCTGAGACTCTGAAACTCTGTCTGAGACTCTGTCTGAAACTCTGTCTGAGACTCTGTCTGAGACTCTGTCTGAAACTCTGTCTGAGACTCTGTCTGAGACTCTGTCTGAGACTCTGTCTGAAACTCTGAGACTATGTCTGAAACTCTGTCTGAGACTCTGAAACTCTGTCTGAGACTCTGTCTGAAACTCTGTCTGAAACTCTGTCTGAAACTCTGTCTGAAACTCTGAAACTCTGTCTGAGACTCTGAAACTCTGTCTGAGACTCTGTCTGAGACTCTGTCTGAAACTCTGTCTGAGACTCTGTCTGAGACTCTGTCTGAAACTCTGTCTGAGACTCTGTCTGACTCTGAAGCTCTGTCTGAGACTGAAACTCTGTCTGAAACTCTGTCAGAGACTCTGTCTGAAACTCTGTCTGAAACTCTGTCTGAGACTCTGTCTGAGACTCTGTCTGAGACTCTGAAACTCTGTCTGAGACTCTGTCTGAAACTCTGTCTGAGACTCTGTCTGAGACTCTGTCTGAAACTCTGTCTGAGACTCTGTCTGAGACTCTGTCTGAGACTCTGTCTGAAACTCTGAGACTATGTCTGAAACTCTGTCTGAGACTCTGAAACTCTGTCTGAGACTCTGTCTGAAACTCTGTCTGAAACTCTGTCTGAAACTCTGTCTGAAACTCTGAAACTCTGTCTGAGACTCTGAAACTCTGTCTGAGACTCTGTCTGAAACTCTGTCTGAGACTCTGTCTGAGACTCTGTCTGAAACTCTGTCTGAGACTCTGTCTGACTCTGAAGCTCTGTCTGAGACTGAAACTCTGTCTGAAACTCTGAAACTCTGTCTGAAACTCTGTCTGAGACTCTGTCTGAAACTCTGTCTGAGACTCTGTCTGAAACTCTGTCTGAGACTCTGTCTGAGACTCTGTCTGAAACTCTGTCTGAGACTCTGTCTGAAACTCTGAGACTCTGTCTGAAACTCTGTCTGAAACTCTGTCTGAGACTCTGTCTGAAACTCTGAGACTCTGTCTGAAACTCTGTCTGAAACTCTGTCTGAGACTCTGAAACTCTGTCTGAAACTCTGTCTGAGACTCTGTCTGAAACTCTGTCTGAGACTCTGTCTGACTCTGAAGCTCTGTCTGAGACTGAAACTCTGTCTGAAACTCTGAAACTCTGTCTGAAACTCTGTCTGAGACTCTGTCTGAGACTCTGTCTGAGACTCTGTCTGAAACTCTGTCTGAGACTCTGTCTGAGACTCTGTCTGAAACTCTGTCTGAGACTCTGTCTGAGACTCTGTCTGAAACTCTGTCTGAGACTCTGTCTGAGACTCTGTCTGAGACTCTGAAACTCTGTCAGAGACTCTGTCTGAAACTCTGTCTGAAACTCTGTCTGAGACTCTGTCTGAGACTCTGTCTGAGACTCTGAAACTCTGTCTGAGACTCTGTCTGAAACTCTGTCTGAGACTCTGTCTGAGACTCTGTCTGAGACTCTGTCTGAAACTCTGTCTGAAACTCTGTCTGAGACTCTGTCTGAAACTCTGAGACTCTGTCTGAAACTCTGTCTGAAACTCTGTCTGAGACTCTGAAACTCTGTCTGAAACTCTGTCTGAGACTCTGTCTGAAACTCTGTCTGAGACTCTGTCTGACTCTGAAGCTCTGTCTGAGACTGAAACTCTGTCTGAAACTCTGAAACTCTGTCTGAAACTCTGTCTGAGACTCTGTCTGAGACTCTGTCTGAGACTCTGTCTGAAACTCTGTCTGAGACTCTGTCTGAGATTCTGTCTGAAACTCTGTCTGAGACTCTGTCTGAGACTCTGTCTGAAACTCTGTCTGAGACTCTGTCTGAGACTCTGTCTGAGACTCTGAAACTCTGTCTGAGACTCTGTCTGAGACTCTGTCTGAGACTCTGTCTGAAACTCTGTCTGAGACTCTGCCTGAGACTCTGTCTGAAACTCTGAGACTCTGTCTGAAACTCTGTCTGAGACTCTGAAACTCTGTCTGAAACTCTGTCTGAGACTCTGAAACTCTGTCTGAGACACTGTCTGAGACTCTGTCTGAGACTCTGAAACTCTGTCTGAGACTCTGTCTGAGACTCTGTCTGAGACTCTGAAATTCTGTCTGAGACTCTGTCTGAGACTCTGTCTGAAACTCTGTCTGAAACTCTGTCTGAGACTCTGTCTGAAACTCTGAGACTCTGTCTGAAACTCTGTCTGAGACTCTGAAACTCTGTCTGAGACTCTGTCTGAGACTCTGAAACTCTGTCTGAAACTCTGTCTGAGACTCTGAAACTCTGTCTGAGACTCTGTCTGAGACTCTGTCTGAGACTCTGTCTGAAACTCTGTCTGAGACTCTGCCTGAGACTCTGTCTGAAACTCTGAGACTCTGTCTGAAACTCTGTCTGAGACTCTGAAACTCTGTCTGAAACTCTGTCTGAGACTCTGAAACTCTGTCTGAGACACTGTCTGAGACTCTGTCTGAGACTCTGAAACTCTGTCTGAGACTCTGTCTGAGACTCTGTCTGAGACTCTGAAATTCTGTCTGAGACTCTGTCTGAGACTCTGTCTGAAACTCTGTCTGAAACTCTGTCTGAGACTCTGTCTGAAACTCTGAGACTCTGTCTGAAACTCTGTCTGAAACTCTGTCTGAGACTCTGAAACTCTGTCTGAAACTCTGTCTGAGACTCTGTCTGAAACTCTGTCTGAGACTCTGTCTAACTCTGAAGCTCTGTCTGAGACTCTGTCTGAGACTCTGTCTGAAACTCTGTCTGAGACTCTGTCTGAGACTCTGTCTGAGACTCTGAAACTCTGTCTGAGACTCTGTCTGAGACTCTGAAACTCTGTCTGAGACTCTGTCTGAGACTCTGTCTGAAACTCTGTCTGAGACTCTGTCTGAGACTCTGTCTGAGACTCTGTCTGAGACTCTGTCTGAAACTCTGTCTGAGACTCTGCCTGAGACTCTGTCTGAAACTCTGAGACTCTGTCTGAAACTCTGTCTGAGACTCTGAAACTCTGTCTGAAACTCTGTCTGAGACTCTGAAACTCTGTCTGAGACACTGTCTGAGACTCTGTCTGAGACTCTGAAACTCTGTCTGAGACTCTGTCTGAGACTCTGTCTGAGACTCTGAAATTCTGTCTGAGACTCTGTCTGAGACTCTGTCTGAAACTCTGTCTGAAACTCTGTCTGAGACTCTGTCTGAGACTCTGTCTGAGACTCTGTCTGAGACTCTGTCTGAAACTCTGTCTGAGACTCTGCCTGAGACTCTGTCTGAAACTCTGAGACTCTGTCTGAAACTCTGTCTGAGACTCTGAAACTCTGTCTGAAACTCTGTCTGAGACTCTGAAACTCTGTCTGAGACACTGTCTGAGACTCTGTCTGAGACTCTGAAACTCTGTCTGAGACTCTGTCTGAGACTCTGTCTGAGACTCTGAAATTCTGTCTGAGACTCTGTCTGAGACTCTGTCTGAAACTCTGTCTGAAACTCTGTCTGAGACTCTGTCTGAAACTCTGAGACTCTGTCTGAAACTCTGTCTGAAACTCTGTCTGAGACTCTGAAACTCTGTCTGAAACTCTGTCTGAGACTCTGTCTGACACTCTGTCTGAGACTCTGTCTGACTCTGAAGCTCTGTCTGAGACTCTGTCTGAGACTCTGTCTGAAACTCTGTCTGAGACTCTGTCTGAGACTCTGTCTGAGACTCTGAAACTCTGTCTGAGACTCTGAAACTCTGTCTGAGACTCTGTCTGAGACTCTGTCTGAAACTCTGTCTGAGACTCTGTCTGAGACTCTGTCTGAGACTCTGTCTGAAACTCTGTCTGAGACTCTGTCTGAGACTCTGTCTGAAACTCTGAGACTCTGTCTGAAACTCTGTCTGAGACTCTGAAACTCTGTCTGAGACTCTGTCTGAGACTCTGAAACTCTGTCTGAAACTCTGTCTGAGACTCTGAAACTCTGTCTGAGACTCTGTCTGAGACTCTGTCTGAGACTCTGTCTGAAACTCTGTCTGAGACTCTGTCTGAAACTCTGTCTGAGACTCTGTCTGAGACTCTGTCTGAGACTCTGTCTGAAACTCTGAGACTCTGTCTGAAACTCTGTCTGAAACTCTGTCTGAGACTCTGTCTGAAACTCTGTCTGAGACTCTGTCTGAGACTCTGTCTGAAACTCTGAGACTCTGTCTGAAACTCTGTCTGAGACTCTGAAACTCTGTCTGAAACTCTGTCTGAGACTCTGAAACTCTGTCTGAGACACTGTCTGAGACTCTGTCTGAGACTCTGAAACTCTGTCTGAGACTCTGTCTGAGACTCTGTCTGAGACTCTGAAACTCTGTCTGAGACTCTGTCTGAGACTCTGTCTGAAACTCTGTCTGAGACTCTGTCTGAAACTCTGAGACTCTGTCTGAAACTCTGTCTGAAACTCTGTCTGAAACTCTGAGACTCTGTCTGAAACTCTGTCTGAAACTCTGTCTGAGACTCTGTCTGAAACTCTGTCTGAGACTCTGTCTGACTCTGAAGCTCTGTCTGAGACTGAAACTCTGTCTGAAACTCTGAAACTCTGTCTGAAACTCTGTCTGAGACTCTGTCTGAAACTCTGTCTGAGACTCTGTCTGAAACTCTGTTTGAGACTCTGTCTGAGACTCTGTCTGAAACTCTGTCTGAGACTCTGTCTGAAACTCTGAGACTCTGTCTGAAACTCTGTCTGAAACTCTGTCTGAGACTCTGTCTGAAACTCTGAGACTCTGTCTGAAACTCTGTCTGAAACTCTGTCTGAGACTCTGAAACTCTGTCTGAAACTCTGTCTGAGACTCTGTCTGAAACTCTGTCTGAGACTCTGTCTGACTCTGAAGCTCTGTCTGAGACTGAAACTCTGTCTGAAACTCTGAAACTCTGTCTGAAACTCTGTCTGAGACTCTGTCTGAGACTCTGTCTGAGACTCTGTCTGAAACTCTGTCTGAGACTCTGTCTGAGACTCTGTCTGAAACTCTGTCTGAGACTCTGTCTGAGACTCTGTCTGAAACTCTGTCTGAGACTCTGTCTGAGACTCTGTCTGAGACTCTGAAACTCTGTCAGAGACTCTGTCTGAAACTCTGTCTGAAACTCTGTCTGAGACTCTGTCTGAGACTCTGTCTGAGACTCTGAAACTCTGTCTGAGACTCTGTCTGAAACTCTGTCTGAGACTCTGTCTGAGACTCTGTCTGAAACTCTGTCTGAGACTCTGTCTGAGACTCTGTCTGAGACTCTGTCTGAAACTCTGAGACTATGTCTGAAACTCTGTCTGAGACTCTGAAACTCTGTCTGAGACTCTGTCTGAAACTCTGTCTGAAACTCTGTCTGAAACTCTGTCTGAAACTCTGAAACTCTGTCTGAGACTCTGAAACTCTGTCTGAGACTCTGTCTGAGACTCTGTCTGAAACTCTGTCTGAGACTCTGTCTGAGACTCTGTCTGAAACTCTGTCTGAGACTCTGTCTGACTCTGAAGCTCTGTCTGAGACTGAAACTCTGTCTGAAACTCTGTCAGAGACTCTGTCTGAAACTCTGTCTGAAACTCTGTCTGAGACTCTGTCTGAGACTCTGTCTGAGACTCTGAAACTCTGTCTGAGACTCTGTCTGAAACTCTGTCTGAGACTCTGTCTGAGACTCTGTCTGAAACTCTGTCTGAGACTCTGTCTGAGACTCTGTCTGAGACTCTGTCTGAAACTCTGAGACTATGTCTGAAACTCTGTCTGAGACTCTGAAACTCTGTCTGAGACTCTGTCTGAAACTCTGTCTGAAACTCTGTCTGAAACTCTGTCTGAAACTCTGAAACTCTGTCTGAGACTCTGAAACTCTGTCTGAGACTCTGTCTGAAACTCTGTCTGAGACTCTGTCTGAGACTCTGTCTGAAACTCTGTCTGAGACTCTGTCTGACTCTGAAGCTCTGTCTGAGACTGAAACTCTGTCTGAAACTCTGAAACTCTGTCTGAAACTCTGTCTGAGACTCTGTCTGAAACTCTGTCTGAGACTCTGTCTGAAACTCTGTCTGAGACTCTGTCTGAGACTCTGTCTGAAACTCTGTCTGAGACTCTGTCTGAAACTCTGAGACTCTGTCTGAAACTCTGTCTGAAACTCTGTCTGAGACTCTGTCTGAAACTCTGAGACTCTGTCTGAAACTCTGTCTGAAACTCTGTCTGAGACTCTGAAACTCTGTCTGAAACTCTGTCTGAGACTCTGTCTGAAACTCTGTCTGAGACTCTGTCTGACTCTGAAGCTCTGTCTGAGACTGAAACTCTGTCTGAAACTCTGAAACTCTGTCTGAAACTCTGTCTGAGACTCTGTCTGAGACTCTGTCTGAGACTCTGTCTGAAACTCTGTCTGAGACTCTGTCTGAGACTCTGTCTGAAACTCTGTCTGAGACTCTGTCTGAGACTCTGTCTGAAACTCTGTCTGAGACTCTGTCTGAGACTCTGTCTGAGACTCTGAAACTCTGTCAGAGACTCTGTCTGAAACTCTGTCTGAAACTCTGTCTGAGACTCTGTCTGAGACTCTGTCTGAGACTCTGAAACTCTGTCTGAGACTCTGTCTGAAACTCTGTCTGAGACTCTGTCTGAGACTCTGTCTGAGACTCTGTCTGAAACTCTGTCTGAAACTCTGTCTGAGACTCTGTCTGAAACTCTGAGACTCTG
>NC_140165.1:137043071-137115571 GCF_963971535.1 Notolepis coatsorum | reverse complement strand
ACACCTGTTTGACAAATTTTCTCAGCAGCCTCTGTCATCCCCTTTGATCTATTACCACTCCTATTCATCCCTCCACCAGCCCTCGTGTCTCTCCTCTTCCCTCGCTTCACCTCTCTCTCTCTCCCACTCTAATCTCAGATTCCTCTCTTCATCTGTTACTTCTTCCTCATTTCCTGATTCCCTCTTCATTCTGCGCCCCTCCACCCCACTAACACCCCCCACCCCCGCCACTTGTACCCTCCTTCTCTCGCCACTCATCTCACATTCATTCTGTCTCTTTTTTTTTAGCAAACAACCTAGCTTTCCCACCATGGTAGTCAGGACAACAGAGGCCCCTGGCCTGCACCCCAACCCAATACCACCACTACCACCACCACCAACCCCCTTAGCACCACCACCACCACCAAGGAACAAACAAGAGAGAGACAGGACCCCCGGTTGAGTCCCTGCCTCCAGTGTCACTGTCTGTCATGTTGCCACAGTGGCACTAAATGGCTTAGCATACGTAACTATAGACAAGCTGACGATGCCGCATAATGACAGCTTCAAACTAAACAGCTAAAACTGTTTTCAGCTGGGTTGTATTAAAACATTTTATCATTCAAATTTGGCTGGGTGGTTAATAACACATGTCGGTGGTGTGACAAACTCAGAACACATTTATTTTCACTTTACCCCAACTTCAAGAGTAGAGGCAGAGGCATGCCTATAAATCACCATAATCCATAAGAGAAAAGAACAGCTTCAACAATCCTTTCCCTACAAAACATAGGAAAGTTAGCTCAAAAAAAAACATTTTGTCGTAATTTATTGTCTATGGAATCTGAATGTGAAATGATCATCTATGCCAAGGTATTTATATTCTGTAACTCTCTCAATAGTGGAACCTTGTACAATGGAAATATTAAACTTTTCGTTACCAATAACTCTAGCTCTAGAGAACGCTGCCATACAGTTGCCATACCTTGGCTTCATGTTGTATATAAAGAAATATATTTTTTTCTTTAATTAATTAATAATTAAATGAATAAAAATAATAATCTAATTAAAGCCAGCCCAGTAGAGGAGAGTTGTGTTCCCTTTCCAGCAATAGTTTTAAAATACATGAGCATTGTACCTTCTAGCCTAATGCATAGCCTACCACTGATATTAAGTATGAGAAAATAATCTAGTAAAAGGGGTTTAAGATGCTATTCTGATCATTGAATAAAGCTGCCATTGATTCCAAGGGAATGTATTTTTAATCATCTCTTTGTTTCTGTTATCCACCCATTTATTAAAAAATTCAAGGTAACTGGCTACTAAGGCAACAGGAGCTTGTGTACTTCCGCTGCATCCTATAGTGCACACAAACTGTTGTTGATGCTCCCGTTCAGTTAGTATGATGGACAACAACAGCTATTGTCAAAATACTTCCCAAAGGTCAGTGAATACCACGATCACAACACCAGAGGGAGCTCCACAAATCATGTTAAACCCAGATTCGGCTCAAACAAGGGACTAAACACGTTTCGCAATTATGCCACAACAATGTGGAACGCCCTACCCAAAGCTGTAAAGGAATGTAAATCACTACCCACCTTCAAAAACACTCTCAAAGAACACCTACGGGAGACTGCAATTCGAAACTGGCCCCTACAAATGTCCTAACCCAGTTGTACAATAAAGACCAAGCATGGCTATTCCAATGTACAGCCCCACCCAACCCCACCCCACCTACCCAACCTCCTCCAATGTACAGTTTCCATGTCAAATGTATAGAGGAGACTTGTTTCAACACCCCTTGGTTACCTACTAAAGATTATATAGTTCAATGCATTTCTTTATTTTCTGTGAAATTTAAGCAAACGACTAATGATGATAATTAGACCTCCACTCGCTGTCCATGGAGCTGAAACATGCACCAAAATACATACGATGAAAGTCGGGCATTACACGAAAACATTAGGCATTGTGTATGTGAGAGAAACATTGATGGATTTGTATTGTCATGTTAAGAGAGAGAGACCTCTGTTGCAGCTGCACTGTTCTCCATGAAAATACCATTTCTCAAAATCTGAAAATCATTATTTAATAAAACAGAAAAGGATCACCAAGTTACTCTGGATAAAAAAAAACCTTTACAGACAACATTGAGACAAAGCTTCCTGACACATCTCCATCAAAACTCTTGGAAGAACTCTTTGAAATCTCATCTGATACCACCTAGAGAGCTAGTTTCAGAGTGTGGTGCTGAGTACCAAGTATCTCATCTCATGGCCCACCAAGTATCTCATGATGCAGCAGTTAAGGTGTTGATACCATTCAGCACCACATACAGTATCTGTGTGAAGCTGGCTTTTCATCCATGACAGCTCTGAAAACAAAATATAGGGCCAATTTGAAAGGTCACGATATTGGTGTTATTTCAATAAATTTAAACATGGCCCATTTCATGACTATTTTGTTGGGGCGAGGGGGGGGGGGGGGCCCAAAATATTTTGGTCCGCCAAAGGGGGGCCTGACAGAAAAAGTTTGAGAAGCACTGTACTAAGCAATCATCAAACTTGACATGAGTTTAAGTTTAAGTTTTTTTTTACCCATGCAGGGACAGTGCACATTAATCAACATCTTCAGTTTCCACATCAATGTAAATGTGCCAGAATTAGCTAATGAGGAGGTAGAGAAGTAGCAGAATTGCTTGTATTAGATTTTACCACCTTCCAGAATCTTGCAGGATTTGAGCTAGAGACCAAGTTGAAATCATAATCAGATTTAGCTTTCCTTACCAGGGGCATGCATTTATTTCTAAGCTTTCTAAATTAAACCCAGTGGGACGCCTCTTTAGTGTGGCACCAAGCTTTGTTTCTTGACATGAATAAGGTTGATCGTTTGGGGGAAAACCCTGGATTACATCTATTTTTCAACCTAATATTTTAAAAGGTGCTTATTTACATCAGAAAGGAACGTCTTTGTAAAAAAGAAATCTGAAAATATCACTGCCATAGAGGTGGTTTAGAAAAGTGTGTTCATAAAAACGTCTTACATTTCCCTTAACTTTAATTCATGATGAAGTTCTCTTCACGTGTCTCTTCCTAATACACGCAATAGGGCAATTATCCATAAATCGAAAACACCACTTGCAATGATTTTGTCACTTATATTAGAAATAAATGTATCAATTAGAGTAGATCATTCATTGTTCATTGATCAAGTGAGATTAATTGAGGCTAGAGTAAACCTCCTTTACAATAAATAATAATTTCCAAATTAGTATACCAAGACAGTAAGTGCCAAATAATCAATAGACTCAACATCGGCTGATGGAGGTCTATAAATCCCAATTACAACGGAATTGCTAGACCCACAATTTAGTCAAAACATGTAGGCATGGTAACAACATGTAATAGAAACAGAAGAACACGATGTGACATACTGTAAATGGTCACCCCACCACCTCTACCAATTCGGTCAATTCTAAATACAGTATGGCCACCTTAGAATCACTAATGGTATCCTTAAGCCATGTTTCTGAAAGAGCCAAAATATCTGGATCTGCTTGAGAGACACACACATGTGCATGCACGTATGTGACTGTGTGGGTGTCCCCGATGATCTCATAACTGCAATTAAGAGGGATTACAACAATTGTCTGTCCTGATGTGAGGAGAGATTCATGGTTGTCAAATGATGCTAGTGTTGGTTTGGCACTCGCACAAAGAGCCCTCTGGATGAGCTAAAATGAGGCAGAGCACAGCGGAGCCCAGCTTCATGTCACTCCTCTCACAGTCCTCATCCAGGCTCATCATCTCCTATGTGGCACAGCAGATGTCTGCTTCAAACAAAACAGTCCAGAGAAGCTTAAAAGGTTTTAGCAAAAAAAAGAAAAAATGTAAAACACCACCTTTGGTACATGACAGTTTAGTTTAGTTTAGTTTATTTGACAATTATTCAAATACATTACATGTTACAACAAGTCATGCATCTTAAAATGATCAAGGATAGCACAAGAAAGTCACAGACTTATTTCCATTGTGGTCCTTGGTCTCAGCAGCACATAGTATTTACATAAACATGTATTACTCATTATCATCAGCCTACAGTACAGTATATTGCAAAAAATACAATTAAAAAGTTAAATACAACATTAAAATATGTACAAAATGTACAGACACACTAAAACTACATTAAAAACAGGAAGCTTCCTGAGTTACTTTCTAGGAGCGATTTCCTAACGTTCACCTTGCAACTATACAGGTTGAAGCCCTGTTTGGTGGTCAAAGGAAACTCATTCCACTCATGTGCTCCTGTGTGAGCAAATGAGCACTGTCCCATCTTTGTTCTACACCTTGGAGGATGCAGGTTTGCTCAGCTAGATCTCGTGTGATTCCCTAACACTAGGAAAATAGTGGCTAAAATATTTGGGGGCCCTGTTATTGATTATTTTGTGTACCATGTTGAGCCTAAGCTGGGCTACTCTGGCCTCAACTGGTAGCCAGTTGAGCTCCTGAAAATTACTCCTCCCAACATGATCACAAGGGCCTAGGCCCATCACAACCCTGATCAGCTTATTCTGTGACCCCTGTAGTTTCTTCTTTAATGAAACTGACAGTCCCCCAAATCAGACTACACTAGCATAATCAAAATGACACTGCACCAGGCTGTTGGCTAGTAGTCTAAGGGTTTCCCTGTAAACCTGGTGCAGGGATTTACTTTACCCAGCACCTGTAAGCAGGGAGCGAAATTAACTTTTTGACTCACCGGCCAGTGGCGGGTAGATGGGAAGAGTCTACCCGCCAAGCATATTTCTTACCTGCCAACATTTTTGTGATTACAAAAAAATATATATATATATTTTATATAAAAAAATTTTTTTAAATAAAATATATATTATATAATCATACTTGTAGTTGTATTATCTGCGAGACATCGCCACCATGCAATAAGTCAAAATGCTTGCTATCTGCAAACAGCTCCACTGTCTGTGTGTATACTTGAGTAGCCTCCAGCTCCAGCAAGGATTCTCCGGCCCTTCAGCTAGACCCTATATTCAGCTAGACCCTACATTCAGCATGCAAGGATTCTCCGGCGATGCAGCTGGACCCTATTTATAACGTTACGGTTCTTTTGTCAAATCACATTCAACATGCCCTCAGCTAGAATACGCATTCAATCAATGTTATAAGACATTGATATCAGGAGCTATCTGTAGCTACTGCTAGCCCGGTAGATAACGTTAAGACAATTTAGTTTACTGGGACAGATAGATCTAATGTGAGCTAGCTAAGCTAGCTAACGAGGGAACGGAGGTATTATGCACTCGAGTCGACTATTGCTGGAGCATTTGTTGATATCAGCAGCTATCAGTAGCTAGCCAGCTAGATACCGTTAGACAATGCCTCGTCATGTATTAAACTAAAAGTGAATAGTTGACTGGGTCATTGTTTAAACAGTAACGGTAGCTCATGGAGGTCCGATATAGACTAGAGCAGACTGCCCGCATATCGCAATGGTGGCGTTTCAGGAAGTAAAAAAGCCAAATGAGAGCTTCCGATTGGTCATTTGCTTTCTTTCTCATGAAACCAGTCACGTCACTCTACTGTGATTGGACCGTTGACTTGAGTGCAATGTGGGACTTGTAGTTTTTTAACGATCTCGCAGCGGAGAAAAAAAAGATGAGAGAGGCTATAATCTGTACTCGCACAATCAAAATAAGAGTATCGTTATGAACTACACGTCTACACGCCACACGGCGGGCAGCCCTCTAAGTGTCAAGCGCCAAAGGTAAAAACTGAGCGCCCCTGGCGGGCGGCAGGCTTTAGTTTTGGTCCCTGCCTGTAAGGCCATCCCCCCCACCCCAGACTGTCATCCAGCATACAGCCCAGGTACTTCACTGCTGTTCTTGCTGCTATAACCTCTGACCCTAATTCTACCTTGAGTTCAGGAGCCTTTTTTAATCTGGGCTTAGATCCGAACAAAATAGACTCTGTTTTGCCTAAGTGAAGTGAGAGCCTATTGTCAGACAGCCAATTGCTAACCTTAAAGAGTTCCTCTCCTAGCATTCCTTGGAGTGTACTCAGATCCTTATGGGAGATGAGCAAAGCTGAATCATCTGCAAATAAGAATAAATTACAAGAACATGCAACAGTCGTGTTAATTTTATCAGAGAGAGAGAGAGAGAGAGAGAGAGAGAGAGAGAGAGAGAGAGAGAGAGAGAGAGAGAGAGAGAGAGAGAGAGAGAGAGAGAGAGAGAGAGAGACAGAGAAAGACAGAGAAAGACAGAGAAAGACAGCGAGAGAGAGCGAAGAGAGAGAGAGCACTTGCATTGTGTTCAAAGCTGAAACTATCAATAAGTATCATTATTTGTCTGCCATTCAAACACAGCTGGTGTAGCTGTACCGAATACGAAGGCTGCTGGAGGGATGAGGTCAGGCAAGAGGGCAGGTGGAGGGATGAGAGGGACGAGGAGAGACGAGAGGGCTGGTGGAGGGATGAGAGGGACGAGGAGAGACGAGAGGGCAGGTGGAGGGATGAGAGGGACGAGGAGAGACGAGAGGGCTGGTGGAGGGATGAGAGGGAAGAGGAGAGACGAGAGGGCAGGTGGAGGGATGAGAGGGACGAGGAGAGACGAGAGGGCTGGTGGAGGGATGAGAGGGACGAGGAGAGACGAGAGGGCAGGTGGAGGGATGAGAGGGACGAGGAGAGACGAGAGGGCTGGTGGAGGGATGAGAGGGACGAGGAGAGACGAGAGGGCTGGTGGAGGGATGAGAGGGACGAGGAGAGACGAGAGGGCAGGTGGAGGGATGAGAGGGACGAGGAGAGACGAGAGGGCTGGTGGAGGGATGAGAGGGACGAGGAGAGACGAGAGGGCTGGTGGAGGGATGAGAGGGACGAGGAGAGACGAGAGGGCAGGTGGAGGGATGAGAGGGACGAGGAGAGACGAGAGGGCTGGTGGAGGGATGAGAGGGACGAGGAGAGACGAGAGGGCTGGTGGAGGGATGAGAGGGACGAGGAGAGACGAGAGGGCAGGTGGAGGGATGAGAGGGACGAGGAGAGACGAGAGGGCAGGTGGAGGGATGAGAGGGACGAGGAGAGACGAGAGGGCTGGTGGAGGGATGAGAGGGACGAGGAGAGACGAGAGGGCTGGTGGAGGGATGAGAGGGACGAGGAGAGACGAGAGGGCTGGTGGAGGGATGAGAGGGACGAGGAGAGACGAGAGGGCTGGTGGAGGGATGAGAGGGACGAGGAGAGACGAGAGGGCTGGTGGAGGGATGAGAGGGACGAGGAGAGACGAGAGGGCTGGTGGAGGGATGAGAGGGAAGAGGAGAGACGAGAGGGAAGGTGGAGGGATGAGAGGGAAGAGGAGAGACGAGAGGGAAGGTGGAGCGATGAGAGGGACGAGGAGAGACGAGAGGGCAGGTGGAGGGATGAGAGGGAAGAGGAGAGACGAGAGGGAAGGTGGAGGGATGAGAGGGACGAGGAGAGACGAGAGGGCAGGTGGAGGGATGAGAGGGACGAGGAGAGACGAGAGGGCTGGTGGAGGGATGAGAGGGAAGAGGAGAGACGAGAGGGCTGGTGGAGGGATGAGAGGGAAGAGGAGAGACGAGAGGGCAGGTGGAGGGATGAGAGGGAAGAGGAGAGACGAGAGGGAAGGTGGAGGGATGAGAGGGAAGAGGAGAGACGAGAGGGAAGGTGGAGGGATGAGAGGGACGAGGAGAGACGAGAGGGCAGGTGGAGGGATGAGAGGGACGAGGAGAGACGAGAGGGCTGGTGGAGGGATGAGAGGGAAGAGGAGAGACGAGAGGGCAGGTGGAGGGATGAGAGGGAAGAGGAGAGACGAGAGGGCTGGTGGAGGGATGAGAGGGACAAGGAGAGACGAGAGGGCAGGTGGAGGGATGAGAGGGACGAGGAGAGACGAGAGGGCAGGTGGAGGGATGCGAGGGACGAGGAGAGACGAGAGGGCTGGTGGAGGGATGAGAGGGAAGAGGAGAGACGAGAGGGCTGATGGAGGGATGAGAGGGACGAGGAGAGACGAGAGGGCTGGTGGAGGGATGAGAGGGACGAGGAGAGACGAGAGGGCAGGTGGAGGGATGAGAGGGACGAGGAGAGACGAGAGGGCAGGTGGAGGGATGAGAGGGAAGAGGAGACGAGAGGGCTGGTGGAGGGATGAGATCCATGCATAGGTATGGATTCTTACTATACCGTCGTCCATGATACATATTGTAAAACAAGACTATAGGGCAAAACCTATATGGCTGGACCATGCAGGTCAATATTCTAAATTGCGGCCAATTCCACTTCTGTGTTTATGAGTGACGTTGTTGGTCGGCCACCTGATCCAGCAGTGTAACTGTATGTAACTTCCTCATTCAGCAAGACACATTGGCTTTAGTGAGCAGCTGCTACAGCTGTGAGTGAATGAGTGACGTTGCTGCTCCACATCTAAAAACTATACATTATAGGCCATTTACTTATGGTCAGGGATTGATATATTTAATGGTTGGACCTTTACGTTTTGGCAGATATGTCTGATGAGATTTAATTAACTATCATAGAGCATTAGGCTTGTAGGCAACTATTGGCTGTTGATATGATGTGTGGCCATTTTCCACCTGAGAGGATAATCATTGTTAGCAGATTTAATTAGTAGGCATATTTTCAAGCAAATAATCAATAACTGACTGTGCATTCTAGTGTTGTCAAAAATATCGAAATAACGATACATATCGATACTGAATATTTAAAACGTGTTTGATACTCATTTCCCGAAATACCGATACTTTCTGCAGTATCGATACCAGCTGGCTTGCTCGCAGTGTTCTACCGCAAGTTGTTGACAGACAGACACACTGCTGCTGCAGAGCACGCTGGCACCTCCTCCTCCGCTGCAGCCCTGTCTTCAGTTTGTAAACAAAGATTTTAGCTCCGAAGATGGCTAGTGCAGAGCCTCCGCAACTTGTGCTTGTGGATAAAGAAAACAGCAGAAGTGCTGTTTGGAAGTACTTCGGGTTTGAAGTAAACGACGAAGGAAAAGCTAAAGCGGTGTTACAGAGCAGTGCCAACGATAGCCATTAGCTAACGTTAGCTTATGCTAGCTAGCTGGCCACCTTTATAATTACTTCATGGAAACGGAGTAACGTTAAGTCGACTTCATACTAACTACACTAGTACACGTATGAACTCAACATAACATTACCCCGTTTCGGGAAAAGCTAAAAATGCCCATTTGCAAGCGTTGTTACAGAGCAGTGCCAACGATACAGCCATTAGCTAATGTTAGCTTATGCTAGCTAGCTGGCCACCTTTATAATTACTTCATGGAAACGGAGTAATGTTAAGTCGAGTTCATACTAACTACACTAGTACACGTATGAACTCGACATAACGTTACCCCGTTTCGGGAGAAGCTAAAGATGCCCATTTGCAAGCGTTGTTACAGAGCAGTGCCAACGATACAGCCATTAGCTAACGTTAGCTTATGCTAGCTAGCTGGCCACCGTTATAATTACTTCATGGAAACGGAGTAACGTTAAGTCGAGTTCATACTAACTACACTAGTACACGTATGAACTCAACATAACGTTACCCCGTTCCCATGAAGTGTTTAAATAGCAGCAATCTTGTTGAAAATGTAACGTTAATAAATGCTCCGAGTCCGAGCATAGCTCCGGAGTTCTCTCTCTCTCTCTCTCTCTCTCTCTCTCTCTCTCTCTCTCTCTCTCTCTCACCGTCATGAAAATTGTTGTAGTTGTTGTTTTAACCAAATAAAAAGCAGCAGCACTATTGCATAACTGAGTCATGTTTTCTATGTATTTCTTTCTTTAGGGGAGTTTGTTTCACAGTTTTAGCATGATGTTTTATAGATGGCTAGGTTAAACAGGGTTTTGTTTTTAAGAGGGGTTTGCTTTAGATTAGATAATTTAGTTATTTTTAAATGTCTGATCTAAAGATAAACAAAGGGTTTTAAAAGTGTTATATTTATCTTCTCTTATAGTACCAGAGAGAAGCTGAGGGGAATCAACCAGCAACAAAAGCAAAATTTGTTTAAAAAAAAAAAAGATAAAAAAATTATTATTATTATTATTTTTTGGTATCGAAATATCGATACTTTTCAATGTATCGTATCGAAGTCGAAATTCCAGTATCGTGACAACACTAGTGCATTCCCAGACCTATTCCTCACTTAGTGTAATAGCGGATGAAAATGGTAAAGGAACTGTGTATTTCTTCCACCACAACAGTGACACACACACCACTGCTTGCCTACACACACACACACACACACACACACACACACACACACACACACACACACACACACACACACACACACACACACACACACACACACACACACACACACACACACACACACACACACACACACACACACACACACACACACACACACACACACACACACACACACACACACACACACACACACACACACACACACACACACACACACACACACACACACACACACACACACACACACACACACACACACACACACACACACACACACACACACACACACACACACACACACACACACACACACACACACACACACACACACACACACACACACACACAGCACAACAGCCCGCCTCTCCTCTCCTATATATACACATACTATTAATCAGTTTTTACAAAAAAGGATTTATTGCAGAAGTATTAAAAAGTAAAAGGAAATAGACCATTTTGAATTAAATAAGACCATGATGATTGAATCACAAGATAAAGACATAAAGGAATATGTCATATCACATTGAAATTTGCACTGAAAAACTATGCCATCAAATTCTGTTATACAGTCAATGGTGATATGATATTTTGGGCTATATGGCCCAGTCCTATGCTTCTATCAGTCACACAGAGCTGCTGACCACCAGCAGGAGCTGTGTCACTTCTACCTCTGCGTTCCTGAGACATGAGCCGGACGGGTGGGAGATCCTCTGTAGGCGGTGGAAACTACGGCACAACGGAGGACATTGTGTGTCTATATCTCTGAGCCTCGGCTCGCTGCACTCCACGCAGGGCAACAGCAGAAAAGAGAGGCGGTCATTTCCATGTACGCCTGTATGCCTGACTGTAGTGTTGCTAGAAAACAAAAGGAGACTCAGACAATTTTTTTTCTTTTTTTTTTTTATAAAATGATGAAGTCATAGTCAGTGTTTTGATGTTTCCAAGGGGATAAAAAAAAAAAGCTGGCATGAAGATCTTTCACAACGTTGAAGGGTGTGTCCTCTTTGTGTGCGCTCGTATTCATCAGTGTGATCCACATACACGTCCATGCAGGCGTGAACACACTAGAATGTGTTTGTACGTGTGTCACATTGTGTCAGCGTCCCTCGCCGCCTCGGCCCCCCGACACGCCCTTCGCACTCCGTCCGTCCCGGTGCCCGAGTTTGGAGAAAGTCATCGGCAAGCAGATGTTTTACAGTAGACGTGCTGCCTGACCCACCCTGAGAGATAATGACATAATCACACACCGCAGGTCTGGGAATACCAGAGGGTAGAAGGAACAGAGGCATTCGCCTCAATCAAACTACTTCTTATTTGCGTAGCGTTTGCAATGCATGACACTTTTGTTTGGATTCACTTCAGTTCACACACAAAAAATAAAAGACAAAGGTAAACTTTCCAGCGGGGAGCCGACTGACTTTATGTTGGATGGCAGGAGCGAACAGTCTCTTGCTTGTTGTGGCCTGCATCGTTGTTGAACTACAAAGACCACAGCCTCCTCTGGAAACATTGTTTTAAGGGCAGCTGGATTAAGATGGGCTGCTCTGAAGTAGTGTTGTTATGAACAGAGACAGACGTGATCAAATGTCAGGCCACAGGGCGTCGAGTCGAGACACTCCTCTAAATGTGTAGCTTTAGATCATGTGTATTTTAACTAAGGACATACGATATATCTGTATAATATATCGCAATATTTTCTGTGTCGATAATATTATATCGGTACAGTGACACCAAGTATCGATATAAAAAAAGAAAATTATAATAATAATAATAATAAATAAATAAATAAATACACTTTTTTGTGCTTGACAATCCAATTTTGCTGCAATAAAGATAATTGGAGTGAGACTGAAAATGTTACCTTATTAGATAAAACAGATTATATACATATATAAATAGATATTTTTTTGAGATTTTTATGTTGACAAACCTTTCCGTTAGGGACATAATTCGCAGTTAAATAAAGGTAATAAATGGCAATATATCGCAATATTCCAATAATGTGACTCTAGTATCGTAATGATATCGTATCGTGGGGCCTCTGGTGATTCCCACCCCTAATTTTAACATGGACACACTGACTCACAGTCAGTTTCATTGACCAGTGTAGCAGCAGTGCAGAGATATTTCATTCTAAAGTTTCCCAGAGAGCCTCGCCCCTTCTGACCAATCAGAGAAGCTCAAAGAGCATTTCACTGGAATAAACATCACATTTTATTTCCAATGAAATTCCCTTTGAGCTTTGCTGGTTCGTTAGAAGGCAGAGCCTCTGTGAAACTTTAGAATGGAATAGCTCAGCACTGCTGCCCAGGTTACCATTATGTTATGATGTGACAGTGGCTCAGGAGGTAGAGCGTTCGTCTGGTAAATAGAAGGTTCAATTCCAGCTCATCACGGCAGCGTGTCGAAGTGTCCTTGAGCAAAACACTTAACCCCTAACTGCTCCCGATGAGCAGGTTTTACCTCTGCCGTCGGTGTGGGAATGTATGAGTGAATGGGCATAAGTTGTAATGTGCTTTGGGTAAAAGCGCCATATACAGTAAATGCACTCCATTTACCATTTAGCCTAACATTTTGATGCAAAAAGACAAAAACAAAGAAAACACATTGTAGCTTTAAAGTAGCACCTCAAATTACAAACCAAAGTGCCTTAAAAAAAAAAAAGCCAAACAGCAGGGAAGACAATGAAGTACAGTATTATACAATAAAAAAAGAAGAAATCAACCAAAACAAAGGGAGGTTTGTGTAAAAGACTGAGGGAATAGGTCACTTAAAGTGTTTAAAAATGTCTCTGATATGGACAGGAAGAGTATTCAGTCTAGAACGAGGGATGGCCAAAAGCCACAGGTCAGCAGACTATGTAATGCTCTCCCTAAACTAAAACCAATCTGTCATTGAAAAGTAGGGGTGCATGCACCAACACAAAGGACATGCAGCTGGAGGATGTGTGGGAAGGTGGGGGCAAATCACACACACATATTCTGGGGATGTCAGAAGCTGAAGGGGTATTGGGAGGAGATAGGGGAGGCAATGATCAGAATATTAGGATACGGGCTACCACAAACGGGACTGGTGCTTTACTTAGGGGACCTGACGCACGAGGGAATACAAGGGGGGGATAAGTATTTAATAAAGATAATGTTGATAGCGGCCAGAAAAGCAATAACGAGACTGTGGTACAAAGAAGATCCACCGACAATAGCACAATGGGTAGGGATAGTAGAGGAGATACAGGATATGGAGAGGATAACACACATGCTGAGGCTACAGGAAGAGACATTTGGGGAAAGATGGGGAAAGTGGGAGGATTATAAGGGGAACGAAAACGACATCACAGAGGAAGAAACAAATGCAACACAAGAGGGCGAAGGGTAAAGGAGGAAAGAGGTTCAAGGAGGGTCTCTGAACCCATGTCGCACACTTTTGCTTTAGTTAGTATTTTCTATTTCTATTATTTGGGTATGACAATTGTTTTATGTTTTTTTATTTATTATTTATGTCTGTGGAACTTTTGCTTAAGTCGGTATTTTTTATTTCTGTTTTTGGGTATTAAAATCTTTTCTGTATTGTTTATGTCTGTTTAACGGTGTTGTACATTATGTCTATGTATTGTGTACCTGGAAGACCGATTGATATGAAAATAATATTCAAAGATGATGTTGTTTGTATGCTTGTAATCCAAAAATGCAAAAAAAAAATTAGTTAAAAAAAAAAAAAAAAGTAGGGGTGCACCGATGTATCGGTCGGGTATCGGTATCGGCCGATAAGTGCCTTGTTGACTGCAATCGGCCTATCGGCCGATAAGCTTGAATGTGCCGATGGCAGTAGCCGATAAATATCCATCAATTTGTGTAGCGTCAAAAGACAAAAAAAAGTTCACTCGCGACCTGCACAACGCCGTCCCCAGTCCCCCACACACACACACACAAGTTACTACTTATGATTAACAAGGCATTCGTTTTGTGGCATTAACGTTATATAGTTAGTGTTACACGTTCAATAACATCAGCATATTATTTACCCGAACGTAGCAAGCATACTCGTTCATACTAGTGCACTGCAACCTTGCCCAGGCCCGACGGGGCCTGGCCCGGCCCAGCGGGTTCGGGCTGGGTAGGGCTTTTTTTTTAATAAATAATTCGGGCTTGGCCGGGCCCGGGCACCGCCGTTTTTTATTATTTTTTTTATTTTTTTTATTGCGTTTTTTTTTTATTTTATTTTTCTCATATAACTAGGGTTATATGATAACCTTCGTTTTAAGTTTCGCTTTCTCTTTCGCGCCAGAGAAACATTTGGATGTAATTACTGCAGCGCGCAGGGAGAAGAACTCAGGGGACAAGTTCAACTCGATTGGTTGTGTTGGAATATAGCCAGTTGGCGAACGTTTTAATTTGTTCTTGGGATGTATGTAGCCGGTTTTGTTAACGGTGTTCAACGCGTTGCTGACGTCGTGGTGAGTGATATGTTTATTATTTGCTGGGTCGCGACTCGCTACCTGTTTTGTTGCTCTGCTCGAAATCTGATTTCTGTTTTCTGTTTGTTTGTTTGACTGAATAGGCTAGTGTGTGTCGTGTGTGTGTGTGTCAAAGAAGATTCTATAGCCTTCAATACGTTTTGAGGCTGATGTGTGAGTCAGTCTATATAAGCGAGCACTGGGAGAGACGGCATTGCGAAATGCTTCTTCGTTTTGTTTATTTATTACGTTCATATAAAACCGTGTTTCGAATATTTAAAACAAATACAAAAAAAATTATATTTTAATAATAATAATAATAATAATTTTTTTCGGGTTTTCATGCGGGCTAGGGCTTAAAATATTATTTACAGTCGGGCTTATTTTCGGGCAGGGCCTGAAGTTCAAGGGCTCGGGCAGGGCTCGGGCTTTATTTCAAGGCCCTTGCAGACCACTAGTTCATACTAGCTCAGTTCCTTCCGTTGCTCATAGAGCCCTGAGTTTTACCCATTCTGCAATCTGTTAATAAAGTTTTCAATCAGACATGTATAGAAACTTTAGAAAGGCTTTGTTTTATTATAACATTTGTTGCAGTAAAATCATTATGCCTCATTTAGTCATCCTGCAAAGCTAAAAGCTAAACGTCGGCCGCGCCGCCGTTTTTGTTGTTGTAGAATACCTCTCGTCAAAATCAATGGCGGACAAAAGCGGAAGTAAAAAATTTATACGCGCTTGCCGATTGGTGGTAACAGCAGAGGCGGGTGCAAGCGGTGTGTGACGTAATTGGCAGAATCGACTGTCAATCAAAATGTCATTGGTTGAGAGCTCTGGTTGAGACAATAGTATCCAGCTGCAGCCCGGTTGACCATACTGGTAGAACTAGTATCTAGCTGCAGCCCGACAGACCATACTGGGAGAGAGATATATAGTGCTATTTCTTGATGTTTCCTTTTTTAAGTAAGTAAAGAGGCCTATGTTCATATCGGTGAGCACCATTTGTAACACAAATATACAGTAGTTTCATAAAAATAAAAATAAATATTACAAAAAAATAAATATTAATATTTAATATTAATAAAAATATATATATTTAAAAAGAAAATTGCCACAAATATCGGTATCGGTATCTGCCGATTGTGTTAGTTGAACAATCGGTATCGGTATCGGTGGCACATTTTCATATCGGTGCATCCCTATTGAAAAGCAAATGAAAATTATTTTGAACTTGTGTGTGGTGTGTTGTGTGTGGTGTGTGGTGTGTTGTGTGTTGTGTGTTGTGTTGTGTGTTCAGTTGTGTGTTGTGTGGTGTGTTGTGTGGTGTGTTGTGTGGTGTGTTGTGTGTTGTGTTGGTGTGGTGTGTGTTGTCACTGTTGTGTGTTGTGCTATGTGTTGTGTGTTATGTGTTATGTGTTATGTGTTGTGTGTTGTGTGTTGTGTGTTGTGTGTTGTGTGTTGTGTGTTGTGTGTTATGTGTTATGTGTTATGTGTTGTGTGTTGTGTGTTGTGTGTTGTGTGTTGTGTGTTATGTGTGGTGTGAAGTGTGTTATGTGTTGTGTGTTATGTGTTGTGTGTTATGTGTTGTGTGTTATGTGTTGTGTGCTATGTGTTGTGTGCTATGTGTTGTGTGTTATGTGTTGTGTGTTATGTGTGTTGTGTGTTATGTGTTGTGTGTTGTGTGTTGTGTGTTATGTGTGGTGTGAAGTGTGTTATGTGTTGTGTGTTATGTGTTGTGTGTTATGTGTTATGTGTTATGTGTTGTGTGTTATGTGTGTTGTGTGTTATGTGTTGTGTGTTGTGTGTTGTGTGTTATGTGTGGTGTGAAGTGTGTTATGTGTTGTGTGTTATGTGTTGTGTGTTGTGTGTTATGTGTTGTGTGTTATGTGTTGTGTGCTATGTGTTGTGTGTTATGTGTGGTGTGTTATGTGTTGTGTATTACACTGTAATAACTATATAGTAGCTGTAATGTTTGAGTAAATAACGTCTGTTATTATGGTGACTGTTATGGTGTCTTGATGGCACTGCGGTACCAATTAATTTGGACTCAAACCGGAAGGCGTGGTTCTGTCTGGTGAACAAGTTGTAGATCTATAGAAGAGACCACACATAACACACAACACACTGCACACCACACATAACACACAACACATATGCGCTACAATACTGTGTATCAATATGTATCACAAACACACACACACATGTGCATGACCACACACACACATTATACCTAATGCCGAGTCATGTCTCATCATGCGAAACAGACCTGCTATTACCCAACAACTTCATCCCAGACCTGCATGAATGTAAACAGTGTTTGAGGGCAGAAGGCAGTTGTTTAGAGATTACTGCTGACTCATTCGCTAAGCATGTTTAAATAAGGGACACCCATATAACAACCACTATTACCATCCCCATCATCATCGCCATCATCATCACCATCATCCTCATCATCATTACCTGCCACCCACACACACAGACTGCCACACAGGCAGACAGCCACTAAGGTAAGCAGAGGACACCAAGCTCCCAGTTAACCTTCATAAAGGAGACAATTCATTATAAGAGAAGAGATTCCTATATTATTTTTTTTTCAACTGTGCAGTTGGACAACATTGAAAACATGTCCCAGGATATTATTTCTTTCCTGGCTTGGGTTTTGGTCTGTTTGTCTTTCCCAAAGCTTCTTACATCCAGTAAACAAACATCCCCCATTCCCCGCTGGAACACCTTTAGAGATCTTACTGATCAGAGAGAGAGAGGGCGGGGTTGGAGAGAGAGAGAGAGAGAGAGAGAGAGAGAGAGAGAGAGAGAGAGAGAGAGAGAGAGAGAGAGAGAGAGAGAGAGAGAGAGAGAGAGAGAGGGGGGGGGGGGGCGAGAGAGAGAGAGAGAGAGAGAGAGAGGGGGGGGGGGGGGGGAGAGAGATGGGGGGGTGTAGAGAGAGAGAGGGAGAGAAATAGATGAAGAGTGAGAGAGGGGGGAGAGACAGGCAGACAGACACTGGCCCAGTAAAGATTTCCTTTGTATCCTTTGCTATTTATATACAGGATCAATCAAACACGTCTTGTTAGCATTCAGCTGGATCACAGCCAGTCTGATGCCTTTGAAGCCTTATCATGGACAACTGCAGGAAACCATTCTGCTTGCTTGTTTTTCTTTTACGGTATTTCACAACAACCTGTGCTGAAGGCACTTATTCATGGTTGAGCAACAGAAATGTTTTTGGACACTGATGATTTAGAATTGTAGCAAGTGCATAACAACCTCCCAAGTCTTAATGTTTATTAATATGCTTTGTAATTTTGCACGTGATGTTAGAATTGCTTCTCAAATGTCTTGACTTGGAATGGATCAAATACAGTAACGCCCTGAAACCCTTTGGAGGGCCCAACATCGTTTTGTTGAGGGCCAAATTTGACCTGCAGCAGGCTCTACTTTGGAGGACAACTCTGGAGGATTCATTCCAAAGAAGTTGAGAACCAATGAGAACCTTTACATACTGTTTACATAATATGTGGACCACATAAGAGAAATGTCTAAACAACTTGTAGTTAGTGGATCTGTAAGCCCGGAGATACCGCCCGATGGGGGGATTGTGTTGACTCAGCAACAAACCAGTGATATACACTACAGTACAGTAGCTGAGAGGCCCAGACAGGCTAAACCCTATCAGGGGGAAATCCTTGATAACACCCAGGAAGATAATGGTTGTTTAGGGTCACGCACAAGGAAACTCTTGACTTGCGACATGTAATCGCACACTGTAGAAACAGGACACACACACACACCTGCAGGGCCCCGATAGATCCTCAGTCATCTACACACACTTGTCTTGCACACAGGCACACAAGCATGCACACACATGCCCAGGAAAGCATGCTCACACAAGCATGCATGCACACACGCATGCATGCATATACGCGTTGGCGGACACACACACATACACACACACACCCCTCCAACCCGCCCTGAACCCTTTCATCCCCCACACCCCCACCCCCGAGGTAACTTTAGACACGGTAACCCTTTAGGTCTGCGTTAATCATGCATGAGCCGCTGGAAACTCTGTCAGGACGCAGCAACACAAACACCTGTGTTGCAAAAGCTCCTCCATCAACAGGAGAGTTCTTTCACAAGAGGATCAAAGGCCTCGATCCCAACGGAGAGTTGGAGAGAAGAGGATCATCTTATTACTCATAGATTATTATTACTTCTCATTAGAAGACGTGAGTTCTTCTGATCACGTCGTGTGTTAATCACGCAGATAATTCAATTGAATTTGAATCGTTGATGCGTTGAACTGAGCTCAGCTCCGAGGTAAACAGCATAATCAATATGGTAAGACATGGAATTAGAAGTTGTTGGACTAGCAGACACCAGGGGTGGAGGTATTGGTGATCATCATCAGGTATAGTCATCAGTCACCATTGGACCAAGTCCCAATTATGCATTCATCACATATCTATCCTACATCACTGGTGTGGCTGATTCTTATTTCTTATTTTTGACTACCGAAATGTTTATTGGGAGTGATCTGTGGTGCTGAATTTCCCTCAGGATGAATACAGTACTTATATTCTATTCTCTTCTATTCTATTCTGTCGCGTATTCTTCCCAAAGTGTTGTGAAGAAGCATGTTGTAATATAATACTCATATCACTCAAACACACTGTTGACAGATAATTTCCTTGTGCTTTGTTGTTGTTTGTTTCAACAGGTGAAGAAAATAATAAAATTAACATGTGATGAGTTTCCTCTTGGGGCTGGAGTGACTCAGTATAGCATTGTTGCATGTAGCACAAGCACAGTAGTACAAAGTAGAACAGGGACATGTTGATAGGCATTCATTTCAGGTTCAGAATGAAGCAACATTAGTGGGTGATGATGGAACAATATTGCTGGGCAATATGCATCAACTGAAACTTGATATGGCTAATCTCAAATCAATGTTGTATGATGACAGACGTCTGGTCTTGGCAGCAAACAATCACAATGCAGGCCAATCAGGAAATTCAACTCAACTTCTCAGGAAATTCCTCCACCATCACTGCCACAGTTGTCCTTGCCTGTTTCACTTTTGAATAAAAAAAATAAAAAAAGATCTGGACCAGGACCAGTATTCAAAAAGCATCTTAGAATAATGTCCATGGATAAGATTTGTTTGTGTGCCCGTAATAGCAAAAATCTAGCGGAATAGAAATAACATTCATATTTATATTTATTTTATTTATAAATATATTTATATTTATGGAAATATAAAGGTGATCTGTGACTTGAGAAAAGTTATGCTATAATATGAGTTAAAATCATATATATGATTTTGATCTGTTTTGTCCTTATGGACTGAATATGTAATTTGTATTTTATGGTTGAGAATTGTAATCTAATTTATGAATATTGAGTGAGCTTTTATTCACTGTTTTGCTCGTTGTGATGTTTTCTTGTGAGTGGTTTTGTTCAATGTTTGTGGTTTTATATTTTTATTTTACTTTTTTTGTGTGTGTTTGTATTTTTAATGTTTGGACCCCAGGAAGAGTAGTCTCACTTTGGTGTAGACTAATGGGGATCCACAATAAAACAAAAAACAAAAAAACATTAATCTCATGATTTTGGCTGTTTTTGTCAAGATTTGCATAAATGAGCAATCTGAAATCATCTGTGATGTCGCCAAGTGATCTTTTTTGGAGGATCTCTGCTGAGAATGAATAAGAGACTGATGCTGTGATGATAGTAAACTACCGTTTCACCGTCCAACCAATGGACTGTAGGACACACCGGTGAGAAGGTGAACGCAGCTACACCTGGGCAACCGTGTTGGATAACAACTTCTTTATTTAAACCAAGTTCAGAGGCTGTGAAAACCTTCACTGGGGGTTACATAACAATGTAAACAAAGGGGATTTAAATACATACAAAATGGCCACCCTACTAAGAACCTAGGTGTTAACCTATAGAAGCAGTCCATACCATCTTCTGTTTTTGCTTTCTATGTGTCCACAAAACCCCACCTCTCAATGTTTACACCAGCATGTGAAGCTTATTGTAATCACTTGTGTCTGGTTGCGTGCTTATCTGTCTGTCTGTCTATCTGTCTGTATTGTAACTGTGATAACTCAAACATCTCTTATCCGATTTGGCTCAAACCTGAGGATAGGTTGACACTCACTTCACTCACTTCCCTTTTTTCAAATCAAAGATGAATGGCCCTGCTGATTGAGGTAAAGGCTTTAGCAATAGAATAGAATAGGAATCATTTATTAATCCAGAGGGAAATTCGGCACTAACAATAAACCTACGTTGCACTGAAGAACCATTTAACTCTGTTTTGAATTTCTTTTGGACAGCCAATGGGTCTCATTCACCAACGGACTTAGGACAAAAGATCTGACAAATTTTGGTTTTAGCGCCACTTAAGACATTTTCGGGAAGATTTTGGGATTCACCAACCGTCCCTTGTCTTGGATTCGGTCCTAACTAAGAGCAGGATTTAGGATCCCTGAATAGCAGTCGTAAGTTGACAGACTGGTGTGCGCCGTGTTCTTAAGGGCTTTATTTGGGAGGAATCATAGTGATTCCCTCATGTCAACTCTACAGGCCTCCTTGGAATTAATTAACTCATTCAGTAGTCAATGGGCCACGCTAAAAGATAGGCATTTTCACTGTGCGTCACAATGTTTGCAGAGCTATATCTATATTCTATATTATAGCTATGGAGACAATACTATGGCTCATTTGACAGTCACTATCTTTCGTCCAACATGTAAAAAAGAGTTAATTTGTTCATGTATACGTTTGCGTGTTATCCCGTGGTGAATATTGTATAGTTTGCATTTAGATTTTTAACTCTAGCTTGTGTATGGCCGAAACGGCAATCGATTTAACGTTATTAGCTTAGCTCCTTATAACTAGCCCTGTAAGAATTAGCCTAGACCCTAGACCAATCCCATATAACGCTCATATTCATCACGCTATAAAATGGGAACGAATTGAGGAAAAAATTATTTCTTTAAGGCATATTGAAGGGAAGGTTTATAGTGTCAATTGACAATGAGAATGGACACATAGCAATAATTTAAAATATAGATTTAGCTCTACAAACACCCTCATGCATAGTTAAACCTTTTTATGATAAGCTGGCCTTATAGAGTGGGCCCGTCTAATCCCTGTGTGTTAACAAAGAGAGACAGAGTTGATTTTGCAAAAAAAAAAAAAAAAAAAAACATATATATATATATATATTTATATATTCACATTTTCTTTTCATATTCAAATCCCATGCCCATCGAACGAAGCTTCAAAGTATTTAAGACAGCCCTAACTGCCACCTAGCAGGATTCGGCCCGGCATTGCACTCTTGAGGTCTCAAAATGAGTTCCAATGGTAACACCAAGGTCTGTGAGAGTGTATAGGATATTAAAATCGGGAAAAAAAGAAAAAACGATCTAAAAACGTAATATTACGTTTTTGGCGCTCAACGGTTGGCGAGCAAACACGTAATATTATGTTATTGCCGCTGAAAGTGTTAATCATAATTTAAATAAATATGACAATATTTGTACAATAAAAAATTACGTTTTATATTTAAAGTCATGCATTTGATGTCCAAAAATAAATAGCACTACACAAACACTGCAAATTACTTTGAATAAATAAATAAATCTTAAATATAAAATATTGTTATTATTTATTGTTGTTCTTATTTATATTTTTGGACATTGCTTATTGTATACATTGTAAGAGATAAACATTCCACTGCTCATCTTACCGGTATGATGTTGCGTGTGACAAATAAAACCTGACCTTGCAGGTGGACTTGAACAGCAATCATGTACATTGAACCCTGACATCCAATTAACAGTGAGCAATCACGCTATTTAAATGGTCAACTCTTTCAGTGTCAGTCAAGCTTACCACCGCATAAAAATGTCCTACATTTCTCATGGCAGTTTACTACATTTAATGCAGGTCGATGTCAACCAACATGCCAAGCACCCTTTTGTGGGACACCTGTGCACAACGACTCTGTGGAGTCTGGTCCGCTCACGCCCGACTCTGTGGAGACTCTGTCACACTAAGATGTGTACTGTACGTACTGTAGGGCAGCGCAGTATCTGTGATCTCGTAATATCTCGTAAAATTCTCGTCATTAGAATATTAATATAAGCCTACTGCGTTCATTAATTACGCACGTAGACTATACAGTCTACGCATGTGTGTGTGTGTGCTGACGGCGACGCTACTAAATAATATAACTTTCCTCCTTTCCACTCCCAGCACTGCAGGTGCGCCTCTAACTCTCTTCGCTCTCATTGGGATTTCATTTGCACACAGCTCTGTTGGCTGGCTTTATAAGGAGCTGCCGGAGGCGTGTCTGTATGCAAATGAAGTAAACGGGAACGCGCGTTCAAGTTTGTCAATGAGTGACATATCTCATTGTGGACATCGCAGCTGTGATCATTTTGGCCACTTAAGACAGCCTCTCCACGCGTTGGTGAATCCGGGTGTAATTATCGTCGAGTTTCTCTTATGACCTTCCAAGGTGGTTGTCGTAAGAGAAATCTTATGGCAATGTTGGTGAATAAGACCCAATGTCATTAGCAGTTGTAAAGTCAATCCAAATCCAAATGTGAATGTGATATATCACCAGAAGGTACTCCATCTACTGTCTTTAACTGTGAATGAACACAACACTCTAGTGCAGCGGTTCTCAAACTATGGTAAATGGTAAAATGGCTGCATTTATTATAATAATAATAATAATAATAATAATAATAATAATAATAATAATAATAATAATAATAATAATAATAATAATAATAATAATAATAATAATAATAATAATAATAATAATAATAATAAATTAAATTTGTACCACACTTTATATTTGTGAAAATCTCAAAGTGCTACAGAAGATAAAGATAAAAAGTTAAATGAATAAAACAATTAAAATAATAATAATATTAATATATATTAATATATATATATTATATATTAATATATATATATAAAAATAATAATAATAATAATAATAATAATAATAATAATAATAATAATAATAATAATAATAATAATAATAATAATAATAATAATAATAATAATAATAATAATAATAATAATAATAATAATAATAATAATAATAATAATAATAATAATAATAATAATAATAATAATAAATTAAATTTGTACCACACTTTATATTTGTGAAAATCTCAAAGTGCTACAGAAGATAAAGATAAAAAGTTAAATGAATAAAACAATTAAAATGAATAAAACAACCAATAAAATGGAAGAACATAAAAATAAAAGAATAATAATAATAAAATGAATAGAAGTAAAAATAAAAGTAAAAGAATAATTCAGGCAAAAGCCTTGTTAAAAAGAAATGTTTTTAGGCCCCTTTTAAAAGCCTCAACGGATTGTGGTGCTCTCAGGTGGATGGGGAGAGCATTCCACAGTCTGGGTGCGGCAGAGCAGAAGGCTCGATCGCCCATGGTGTGCAGCTTAGTCCTGGGGGCTTTGAGGAGGTAGGCTGTGCCGGAGTGGAGGGAGCGTGAGGACTGGGGGGTGAGGAGTTCCTTGAGGTAGGCAGGGGCACCACCGTGTACGCACTGGTGAGTGAGGAGGGACACCTTGTACTCAATCCTGTGTTCCACAGGGGGGGGGAGCCAGTGAAGTGATCTGAGGGTGGGGGTGATGTGGTCATATTTGCGCACCCTCATCAGGATCCCGATGGTTTGCAGTTCTTGAATGCTTTTACTAGGGATCCCGATGAGGAGTGCATTGCAATAGTCCAGCCTGGAGGAGACGAAGGCGTGGACGAGTTTCTCAGAATCTGCCAGAGTGAGTGAGGAACGGAGTTGAGTGATGTTTCTGAGGTGAAAGAAAGAGGTCTTGCAGAGGTGTTTGATGTGAGTTTCGTATGTGAGGTGGGGGTCCATTTCCACGCCCAAGTTGGTGACAAGGGTGGAGAGGGGAATGTCCTGACCGGAGAAGAAGATGGTGGTGATGGTGGATGACCGGACCTGGTGTGGGGTACCGACCAGCATGGCTTCTGTTTTGGAGCTGTTGACCTGGAGAAACCTGTGGTTCATCCACGCCTTAGTCTCCTCCAGGCAAGCGGTCAGTGTGGGGGGTGATGAAGGTGATGATGGTGTAATCCGGATATACAGCTGGGTGTCGTCAGCATAACAGTGGAGCATGTATAGGGCAGGGTTTCCGTTAGAATTTTCTTTTGCAGGTCTGAGTGCCCGGTAGATTTCAATCTACCGGACAAATGGGATAAATTCCGGTCAGAGTTTATTGAGCTTAAAAACAATTGATAGGCCTATATAAAGAATGACATCCTCAAGGCATTTATAATATTTTAACTTAAAACTAGGCTACTTTTGCGTATATACAGTCATTAATATATTCCAAATAAAATAAGTCTTCGTACTGCTGCCGACTTGAGGTGTCGGTGGGCAGTCTGCCCGACATTAATAAACAGCAGTCTGTTATAATCACATTTTTATGAGCTAACGAATTCCGTTATATTGGACATTTGTATTAATTATATCAAGCGAAGAACTGAGAAATTTGGCAGAGAGAGACGGCAACATTATCGTGGGTTTGCGTGATGTATATCTCCACCTCCCAACGACTTGGTGCTGGTCATAATGTACGGTGAAAATAATTCCCTCTAAGCACAATTTGATTATTTGAATAGTATTAAAATAGGCTAAAATTAAATAGCCTATGCGATGAACGAAACAATCATTACATTTGTTTCATCGTTGCTTCACCAAGCAGCCGGTCTAATGACATCGCTGTTGTCAGCGCGAGCTTGCTGCTGCTAGATTTGCGAGAAGAATCCAGCTGCAGACCCGCAGAGCAGCGGTGTTTTCAGGTCCGGTCTGGGGACCGCTCAGCAGCGCCCCTCACCAAACAGCTGAATTGCCAATGGCTGAATTGGAGTACTGCACTGTGCCGGCAAAGCTGGCGGGTTCTGTGGGTCTGCAGCTGGATGCTTCTCGCAAATCTAGCAGCAGCAAGCTCTCGCTGACAACAGCGATGTCATTATTAGACCGGCTGCTTGGTGAAGCAACGATGAAACAAATGTAATGATTGTTTCGTTCATCGCATAGGCTATTTAATTTTAGCCTATTTTAATACAATTCAAATAATCTTTTCACCGGACATTATGACCGGAGAGATTAAATATGTCGGACTTCAACAGATTTTGCCGGTCAAATACCGGTAATTACCGGCTAACGGAAACGCTGGTGCACACAGGAATGCGCTGCACTTGACTAATGCGCCAACTCGCCAAGTACCCACCTGGCTACTTTGCATAACAATAGCTCAGAGGTGTGTTCAAATACGTCCTCAGATACATTCACACAAAACTTGTGAATGAAATGTGTTACATTCCATTCCTAGAGGCAATTAGGCATTGTCTTTAGTCTGTGCGCACGCGAGAGAATATTTATGCGCATGCGCGGGAGCGCGTGCACATGGCGTCATTAAAACACAGTGCAACCAGCTTTGAAATCACCACCCTGCCCGAGACCACAGTGTGTTTTGTGTTACGATATCCTTGCTAACGAGAGCTTTAAGGCGAGACACAACAGGTGAAAACATCGTGTTTTCAGGTGAAAAGGTTTTTAGTTGAACTGGTCAATTTTGAGATTGTGTGCTATTTTGCAACCATAATATGTCTTCCTTCAGACTAGTGGAAAGGAAATGTTCAAAATACACATTTAGATGTTTATTTTACTACACTTTGTCATGCTGCGCCTGTAGATTTAGTCTAAATTCATGCTCAGTTGCTCTCTGCCAAATATCATATGAGGCACCGTTGTAGGGGGGTTTGCTACAAACAACGAGCTCCCATTGGCTGGTGCAGATTTCTGACAACGTGCATCACGTGCTCTCACATTCCTGACATAGCTTTTCTCCGCAAGACCTGTCGAAAAGGAAAGTGCATGTAAAAGCCTCACAGAAAAGACAGTTGTCACATGCAAGAAGATGCAAGGAAAATGAAAATACTGAAGCAGAAGATGAAATGCCTTCACAAAGTGCATCGATGCGTAAGCTGTGTTCGGACAGCGGGGCAGTGGTTGATAGTGGCTGATAGTTCATGTAGCATGTTTTGAATGAACTGATCGGTGGGTTGATATGTCCTAATTGTGCAGGGACAGGGCTTCAAATTATCATCGATCCGCAGAATCAGGGGTTTTGGCTAAATATGCCTAGTTTTATAAATGTGTATAGAAACAATTGCGTTGCTTTTGTTGATAATATTCATAAATGTCCTTGATAACATAGTGCTGTAATTTCACTTTCTAATAAATATGCATGATCAAGTTCAACAACGTGTGCTTTTATTTTTATATTCCTTATTTCCACGTTGAAATTACGCAATACATTAAGTGTGGGGTCGCCAAGAAAATTCCTAAATAAAATGGGGTCGTGGTATAAAAAGGTTTGAGAACCCCTGCTCTAGTGGCTAGTGGTCCGTATCTGCTTCCATTCATTTGTGCTAAGCTAGAACCTCTCTGAATGATCAGAGAGGAAATTGGTATCTATTAGGGATGCACCGAATTGGAAATTCTTGGCCGAAACCGATACCGAAAATAGGAAACAGTTGGCCGAAAACCGAATGCCGAAAGGCCAAAAATTATTAATATAAATATAATGTATTTCTTTTTTTTTCAGCTACCTGATTATGGCAAAATACATGATTATGGCTCAACTTAACTTAAATAATATTAATAATCACTATTATGGGCCCATAAAACATTTATTCAGCACTTTTGAATGCATACTTTAATTCCAGACTGACTGCTGAAAGATTGTACAATTTAAACATTTTCTCTTTGCATACAACAAAATGTGCATTAAAGTCAAGTGCATTTTCTTTTCTCTGTAGGATAACTACAACAAAGTGCATTCAGAACAAAGCCAAGGTGCTTTAAAACTGCATAACGATCTGCATAAAGACACACACACAGGACTGTTGTATTTACTACATCTCCCATGACTCTTAGCGGGGGATGACGTAGCTTACGAGAGACGGGTCAAAGAGGAATGGAAGCGTCAGCTAGCTTAACGCTAACGTTAGTTCAAAATTTTTAACCGCGACAGGCATATAGTAATGGCTATATAGACGCATTTATTGGATGCGTTGCTCGCGGTCGCGGAGTTTACATAGAAACAGCGCGACTCCCAAGAGGAGTTAGTTATCACAGGCTGCAGAACGCAGGAAGAGCTGCCAAGCTGCTCACGTTACACGTTGCGCGTTTTGATTACGTCATCACAACAACACTTTCGGTTACGAACGTTACGTATCCCTGTTCTTTGACATTCAGTGATATATTGGTGACGAACGCAATCTCCGCTCGACCACCTAACCGCCCCGAAAGAGCCTTTTTAACCATTTTCGGCCGATAATTTTCTGTGGCCGAATTCTCGGTGCATCCCTAGTATCTATCTTCTTGCCTGACTCTGGAGAAGACTCTGGTGGGTTCCTTTAATATTATAATGAGAGACGCTAGTATTCTCCTACATATGACTGCAGGGCAGGTTTACAGGTGGAGGTGTGCTGCAGGGCAGGCTTACAGGTGGAGGTGTGCTGCAGGGCAGGCTTACAGGTGGAGGTGTGCTGCAGGGCAGGCTTACAGGTGGAGGTGTGCTGCAGGGCAGGCTTACAGGTGGAGGTGTGCTGCAGGGCAGGCTTACAGGTGGAGGTGTGCTGCAGGGCAGGCTTACAGGTGGAGGTGTGCTGCAGGGCAGGCTTACAGGTGGAGGTGTGCTGCAGGGCAGGCTTACAGGTGGAGGTGTGCTGCAGGGCAGGCTTACAGGGTGACTTGGTCATAGTCATGTGATTTGAGCAGTAATCCCAGATCAGTATTCTGAAAACGCTATTCACGATTACAGGTGCTGACTTCAAATGCAGGATAACTGGGAGTGACTTGTTGATATTAAACTTTACTTCACACGCTGAATCACACTGTCGGAACGAGCAAGAGTCATATGTTTTGCTGTGCGTCATAGTAAACAGTAGATCTGCCAAGGCCCGGTCTGAGAAGGTGTGTTTGGCAGTGCTCAAAGTCACGAGGGCCCACAGATGTCTCAGGGCGGCCCACACCCAGCATTGATGAATAGGAGTCAAGCTCCTACACAACTCATTAGGAATTCCCATCTGATAATATGTTCTGTGGGAATTAAAAGGGACACTTCACCAAAAAAGCAACGCTGATTTATTTAGCAAATAATCTCGCACGCATCAAATTTTTGCATAGATTCATTTAGTTTGACAGTTATTGAGAGTAAATTAGTTTGAATATGGCCACCGGTGATGTCATCAGGGACAAGTACATCTTTGTGTTTTGTTAATACAGCTCCATGAAATTATGCTGATGAAAATAATAGCCTTGTATTATTATTATTAGGCACTGCTAACTTGTCATTTCATTGAGTTATCTGTTAATACCATTAGCATAACACAAGGAGTCAATGTCCCAATCACCCGATACCGGGTCCATCCAGTTCTTGGACAAAGATTGTATGGAGATTATGGGACCCGGCATGGACTTTGTGTACTTGTTGAGGCCTTGTGGAATATATCTTTATTTTTTATTTGTACATGATATGAAAGTACAGGTTATATAGCCTACTGGCATCGCGTCTCGCTCTTCGCCATATTGAGATATAACTTTATCTCCAGTACCTACTGTACTTTATTAACGAAAACAATGCACCCATGCACTTGACCAGGCCCCGCCCCAGTGTCCCCCTATAAGACACCGGACATGGTCATACTCGCCCTTCCTCTTTTTTGTTTCCATCATGGACGCTGCAGTGCACTCCATGAACTAGTTGTTATGAAATGCAGAAGGAAATTGAACAATCCATTGTTCTCCAATAGAGAGATTTAATATGCTTCCATGTGCAAAAGAAATGCCGCAAAATAAAGTCTCTTTGATTTGATTTCTGCCATGTTACACGAGGCACTTTGTGTAGGGTTTTATTAGCCTATCGGGGAAATTCCCCAAATACTAATTCCCCATTTCAGGCTGATATCCACCTGATATGCGACACCAGTATTAGTATTACTGCCTCCTAACTGTAAACTCAGTCAGACAAAACTTTTTTCTTTTCTTCTTTTCTTCTTTTCTCTGATAAAAAGCTGAAACTAACTGGGTGTTACACTCTCTATTTGACACTTTTTAAGACACAAGGCTGGCTGGCAAAACACACACAAATCGTACTGGAAAAAGATTTTCAACCACTATCTCACACTGTGGGGTGGAAAATGTATGAGGGATTGACTCTGATCGGCATTAGTGGCAGAACAAGCCACGAGCTGGGGGCGTTTTATTGAATCGTGAAAAATGAGAAAGGGGAATTTTCTGAGCGTGGTCTGTGCCATAACTTAATTTAGCCTGAGCCTGTAAATGTTACAAAGCAGAATGCAGAAGAATGTGAGCTAATATTATGACCGACTACCTATAGTGCCTACTGTACAAGATCTTCCATTTGCAGACTTGTAACTCTGCACATGGCCACATAAGTAAGGCTGGTCATCATTGACCATATTCACATGGTGGCCATTTGGCTCTCATGTCAAGCTCAGGATGGGATTCCTTTCCACCCTGTTCCCACCCAAGGTGATATATAAGAGCAAAATGGCCGCTGTGTGAATATGGTCCAATATACTGAGAGGCTGTATGAATCTGTTTGGCATATTGTCAATGTGCATGTATACTTGTCATCATCGTGAGCAGAATGAGAGGTATTTCCTGCTGGGAGTATTGTTGGGAGTATTGTTCAACATCCTCTGGAACATGCATTCTCTCTCTCTCTCTTGCTCTCTCTCGTCTCTCTGGCTCTCTCTCTCTCTTGCTCTCTCTCTCTCTCTCTCTCTAGCTCTCTCTCATCTCTCTCTCTATCTTGCTCTCTCTCGTCTCTCTGGCTCTCTCTCTCTTGCTCTCTCTCTCTGGCTCTCTCTCTTGCTCTCTCTCATCTCTCTGGCTCTCTCTCTCTTGCTCTCTCTCGTCTCTCTGGCTCTCTCTCTCTCTCTGGCTCTCTCTCTCTCTAGCTCTCTCTCTCTGGCTCTCTCTCTTGCTCTCTCTCTCTCTCTCTCTGGCTCTCTCTCTCTGGCTCTCTCTCTTGCTCTCTCTCGTCTCTCTGGCTCTCTCTCTCTCTTGCTCTCTCTCATCTCTCTGGCTCTCTCTCTCTTGCTCTCTCTCGTCTCTCTGGCTCTCTCTCTCTCTTGCTCTCTCTCTCTGGCTCTCTCTCTAGCTCTCTCTCATCTCTCTGGCTCTCTCTCTCTTGCTCTCTCTCGTCTCTCTGGCTCTCTCTCTCTCTTGCTCTCTCTCTCTGGCTCTCTCTCTAGCTCTCTCTCATCTCTCTGGCTCTCTCTCTAGCTCTCTCTCATCTCTCTGGCTCTCTCTCTTGCTCTCTCTCTCTCTCTCTCTCTGGCTCTCTCTCTCTGGCTCTCTCTCTTGCTCTCTCTCATCTCTCTGGCTCTCTCTCTCTTGCTCTCTCTCGTCTCTCTGGCTCTCTCTCTCTCTTGCTCTCTCTCTCTGGCTCTCTCTCTAGCTCTCTCTCATCTCTCTGGCTCTCTCTCTTGCTCTCTCTCTCTCTGGCTCTCTCTCTCTCTTGCTCTCTCTCTCTGGCTCTCTCTCTAGCTCTCTCTCATCTCTCTGGCTCTCTCTCTTGCTCTCTCTCATCTCTCTGGCTCTCTCTCTCTAGCTCTCTCTCATCTCTCTGGCTCTCTCTCTCTTGCTCTCTCTCATCTCTCTGGCTATCTCTCTCTTGCTCTCTCTCATCTCTCTGGCTCTCTCTCTCTTGCTCTCTCTCATCTCTCTGGCTCTCTCTCTTGCTCTCTCTCATCTCTCTGGCTCTCTCTCTCTTGCTCTCTCTCATCTCTCTGGCTATCTCTCTCTTGCTCTCTCTCATCTCTCTGGCTCTCTCTCTCTTGCTCTCTCTCATCTCTCTGGCTCTCTCTCTCTTGCTCTCTCTCATCTCTCTGGCTATCTCTCTCTTGCTCTCTCTCATCTCTCTGGCTATCTCTCTCTTGCTCTCTCTCATCTCTCTGGCTTTATCTCTCTCTGTCTCTCTCATCTCCCTCTCCTCCTTTCATCTCTCCTTTTGCCTCCTCCCTTTTCCTCTCATCTTTCTCTACTCTTTCTCTCTCCTCACACACACACACACACACACACACACACACACACACACACACACACAAACAACACCGTTTTCAAGCCTATGTGTGAGACAATCTGTAGTCTCCTGTGGTCTGGAAGAGAGACGAGACGACGGACCTCCATGTCTGTGTGTGTGTGTGTGTGTGTGTGTGTGTGTGTGTGTGTGTGTGTGTGTGTGTGTGTGTGTGTGTGTGTGTGTGTGTGTGTGTGTGTGTGTGTGTGTGTGTGTGTGTGTGTGTGTGTGTGTGTGTGTGTTGTGCGTGCACGCGTGCATGTGTGTGTGTGTTGAATAGAGAGGTCTGAATGAGGAATGCTTTGAGACGGCCCCTCTATTCTTGTGGGCCATCCCACAAAAGGGCCTGTTTCCCATTCACAACACAAGGTCATTAGATAATACACACCGGGACCTGGAGACCTTGCGGGGGGGGGTAGAGGGAGGGGCAGAGGGGGTGTCATTGTACAAAACAACCCCTCCCCCCGTCCAAATTCAAACTTCTCAGCCCCCTGTTCACTTTAAGTCTCCACAGATGACACACACACACAGACATACATATTCACAACATGCAAACTCCCGTGCATGCACATACACATCGCTTTCTCACATACACATTACACACACACACCGAGCCAGTGCACACAAATTGTGTAAAGCCAGATATGCACGTGCATTGCACACTCACACACACACATACCAGTATACAGGCACACACACACTTTCTCAACACCTTGGTGGTATGAACTGAGGCGGGGAGTGATGTCATTATTTCTCCCTCCCACTCTCTCTATTCAGTCAGGCCAGATCGTTTTTAAAGAGTCTTATTTAAACTTTCAGAGTAGCCTAGGTCTCCTCACTGATGGGGGGGGGGGGTGTCTCTCTTGCTCTCACTCTCTCTCTCTCTCTCACACATAGGCTTGAAACTAGTGTTGTTCACGTGTGTGTGTGTGTGTGTGTGTGTGTGTGTGTGTGTGTGTGTGTGTGTGTGTGTGTGTGTGTGTGTGTGTGTGTGTGTGTGTGTGTGTGTGTGTGTTGTTTGACAGGCAGGGGGTTGGCGGAGACACAGTCCAGAGTTGTTATCCTCTAGGGGTTGTTTGGTAAAAGGTTTTCCAAAGACAAACTACAGGATCTGTGCTCACAGTGTGGCCTCCTTCAGGTATAACCATGGACCATGGTGATTCGTGAAGATGCCCGAAAACTAACGGTGAACTCAGCAAGATTTTTGATTGTTTAGAATAGTAGTGTACTAGGGGTGTAACGATTCGACCCCACAACGATTCGATTCGATTACAATTCTTCAGGCAACGATTCAATGCATCATGAAATCTCTTCATTTGACCACGATTCGATTAATTTTCGATCAGTTAATTCCCCCAAAAATGCTTAATACGCAAATGTGGCTGGGGGAACTGATTCACTCAGCATGAATGGACTATGTAAGGGATAATGTATAGCTACGAGGTCATTGTCGCAAAATAATTGACCGACACAGAGTTTAGAATACCGAGGCGCCTCGCCGAGGTGTTTTAAACATAGTGAAGGTCAATTATTTTGCGACAATGACCTCGTAGCTATACATTATCCCGCTTATTACATGGCTAACTTACTAACAATATACCTAATTCATTTTACACCATCGACAAGACGAGATCAATTGCAGACGCAGTTGTTCTGTGGCTCTGTCAGCCCAAATAAAGTGATTATTATTATCGCCGGCAGCCGGCAGGTGTGTCTAATTGCACTGATGCAGTGTGTGTCAGTGGGCTTGATTGCTCCAGCTGCGAAAAGCAATAATCACCGGTGATTATTGCGCGTTGCCCATGGCAGCGGTCAGTTATCGAAAAATAATTCACCGCTGTCAGGGGCTATTGACCAATCACAATCAAGCATTTCGGCGAATGTGAAAACGCCATGTAATAAAGGTCAATAATAGGGGTGTAAATATTTGACCCCACAACGATTCGATTATATTACGATTCTTCAGGCAACGATTCAATATTAATTTGACCATGATTCGATGCGATGCGATTCGACCTTAGGATCGATGTTACACCCCTATAGTGTACCATATAGAATTTGATGGTATTTGGTTTTCCAGCACAAATTACAATATGGCTTAATTTTGATGTCTTTATCATTAACTATACGGAATCAGCATGTCATTTTTAAGAATGGTCTCATTGCAGAGTATAGACTCAACCATTAAATGACGTGTTTATTCCAGGTAATTGTACATGGTTGAGTATGTAACAGTTAGGGGTGCACCGATATATCGGTCGGGTATCGGTATCGGCCGATAAGTGCCTTGTTGACTGCTATCGGCCTATCGGCCGATAAGCTCAAATGTGCCGATAGCAGTCGCCGATAAATACCCATCAATTTGTGTAGCGTCAAAAGGCAAAAAAAAAAAAGTTCACTCGAGACCTACCTGCACAACGCCCGCCGTCCCCCACACACACACACAATCTACTGCATCAAAGTAACTACTTATGATTAACAAGGCATTCGTTTTGTGGCATTAGCGTTATATAGTTAGTGTTACACGGACAATAACATCAGCATATTATTATTACTAGGGATGTCCGATATTATCGGCCGACCGATATTATCGGCCGATATCGGCAGTATAATGTGATATCGGAAAATATCGGTATCGGTTAAAAAAATTTAATAAACAATAACAATATTTGTTATATATATATCCAGTGAAATTATTAGTTACCTGAAATGATTCCGTTTTTTGTAGTGGGAAACCCTGCATATATCGGTATCGGTTGATATCGGTTGATATCGGTATCGGAAATTAAGAGTTGGACAATATCGGAATATCGGTATCGGTAAAAAAGCCAATATCGAGCATCCCTAATTATTACCCATAGCAGCAAGGCATTACTCCGAGTCCGTTCATTAGCTCGGTTCCATTCCGTACCCAACTACACATTCTGCAATCTGTTAATAAAGTTTTCAACCAGACAAATGTATAGAAAGGCTTTGTTTTATTATAACATTTGTTGCAGTAAAATCATTATGTCTCATTTGGTCATGCGTGGAGCGCCGGTCGGCGGGCCGGGCAGCTAACGTAGCTACGTTATTAGCTATTAGATGCAAGACTAACGTTACTGGTGAAAATGTGATTTGCGTTGGAATACTCCTTTGTCAACTTGCTGTACTTTGCTTGCAGGTCTGCAGTCATTATTGCTGCATTATGAATACCCCCAACTTTAGCCAAGGTAACGTTATGGCTAAACCTTTAACAATAGTTAACGCTAGCTTTCGGTTAGCTGTTCAATGCTATTAATAACACAACTCCCCGTCAACACCCTCTCTCGGGAAGATGGCATTTAAGAAAGTATCTGCTGTTAAAATGAAGTGTTACACGTTCAATAACAAGCATATTATTTACCCGAACATAGCAGTAAACAAGGCATTACTCCGTTAGTCCGTTCATAGCTCGGTTCCATTCCGTTGCTCATTCCGTACCCAACTACACATTCTGCAATCTGTTAATAAAGTTTTCAACCAGACAAATGTATAGAAAGGCTTTGTTTTATTATAACATTTGTTGCAGTAAAATCATTATGTCTCATTTGGTCATGCGTGGAGCGCCGGTCGGCGGGCCGGGCAGCTAACGTAGCTACGTTAAGTGTGTTCTGCTCTCGCAAACAGAACAATGGCGGCATGCCCGGAAGTAGAAAAATTTATAAACGCTTGCCGATTGGTCGGCAAGCGGGAGGTGGGTGCTAGCGGTGTGGCGTAATTGGCCGAATCAACTGTCAATCAAAATGGTTCCATTGCATTGGTTGAAAGCTCTGGTTGAGAGAATAGTATCCCGCTGCAGGCCGCAAGAATGGTTCCATTTCATTGGTTGAAAGCTCTGGTTGAGAAAATAGTATCCCTCTGCAGGCCGCAAGACGATACTGGGAGAGAGATAGTGATACCATAAACATATTTCTTGATGTTTCATTTTTTTAAGTAAGTAAAGAGGCCTACAAATACAAACATACACATACAAATATACAGTAGTTTCATTAAAAAAAAAATAAAAATAAAAAAAAAAAATTTTTTTTACAAATACTTATATACAAATATACAAATATCGGTATCGGTATCGGTATCGGCCGATAGTGTTAGTTGAACAATCGGTATCGGTATCGGCGGCCAATTTTCATATCGGTGCATCCCTAGTAACAGTGGTCACTAGGTACTAGCAGGCACTTCACACTCTGCACCTGTCCTCCCACAGACTCCAACTGTGAGCCCTCCACTTCCCAGCACCATGTAATCATTGTATGTCTTATACCATGATCTTATCCATGCCACCACCTGAAAAGGATCTAATTCAGGTGGCGAAGTGGAGGGTATTTATTTAACTTAGGAGTGAGTTTACACCAAGGGCCTACCATTGCAAGGTTTCAACCTAATTACATATACAAGGTCCTCATTCCAAAAACACTTTAAAATCTTACTGAGTGCACCTTTAATCTTGAATAAGACATTTTCTCAATCCAATGCAATACAGATTAGATTTGGAGGAAGTACACATATTTCCAGAGATGCTGTGATGCTATGTGCAACATTAACACCTGCCTTATCAAAGCATCCATCTTTTGGAGACAAAACATTGATAAAATGTAGTGCTGTCAGGCGATTAAATAAATTAATCTAATTAATTACAGGATTTGTAATTAATTAATCTAATTAATCACATTTTAATCGCATAACCATTTTATGCCTGATATTCTATAATCATATTTCAAATTGCATGTGTCCGGATGGCAGAATTCAGTACTGTATCTACAAAACCTTCTGTTTAATCATCTTCCATCTATTAATTTGCTTAGATTTTTCAGGTCTGGTCAATTTTAGCATGGTGTTATTCACAGTCAAAGATTAAAAAAAATTAATTGATATTCTCATTTGGTTCATTACAATTTACTCAAGCCTAGTAACATACACAGTATTTCTGACACTGGAAATACATTCCCTGAGATCCATAGATGTCCCTAGAATCATATACCAAGAACATGGACCATATAAAAAAAAAATCTGTAAATCTGTATTCTACATTCTTATGGAATGAATGAAGAAAAAATAAATTATAAAAAAATAAAACATTTATTTTTTTTGTAATTAATTTTGAGTTAATTTTCATAACGCGATAATTTGCTGTGCAATTCATTAATCTAATTAACGTGATAAACTGACAGCCCTAATAAAATGTGATTGGTCAGTGAGCATGTTTGTGTTCCAGGATATAAAGCTGGTGATTTGTCATTTATTCTGTTCCAAAATGTAACAAAGCCTCTGATTGGGTTATACACCAGATGTGACAGACATAACCCATCGGAAAAAGATGATTGGTATCGGTATAGAATGCCAGGTGTTCTGTGTTGGCACCGGTATCGAAGGATCTCAAACGATACCCAGCCCTGCCTGTGATGTTATCATGTCATGAGAGTGATGTTTTTATGATCTGTCAGAGAGCTTCAAGCCATACCAGCCGTGTGTCAACGTATTCATGCTCAGTTTTACATGTCTTTTGCTCAGGTCTGTTATAAAGTGTGAACGAGGAGAGCGGGGAGAGGAAGCCGGCGAGGAAGGATGTGGGCAGACGAGCAGTGAAGCCGATGACAGAGAGAGATGAAGCCGGTGGAAGACAAGAGTGACAAAACAGAGGCAGACAGAACAGACCCCTCCACTTCCACATGAGCACGGTCGGTCCGTGCAGTACAGTCGTGTGACTCGGCCCGCTTCTCTATGGCGATACGACTAGTGATTATTTGCACAGCACAGTAACTTTGTTGATAGGGCTAGTGTGTCGTCAATGGGAGTAGGCACGTGGAAAGAGTGTGTTCATAGTAGCCCAGTCACTCCATGGGCTATAGCTGAGTAGCCAGTGACGCTATGTCTGCTGCTAGAAGTGGGACAGAGAGAGAGAGAGAAAGAGAGAAGAGAGAGAGAGAGAGAGAGAGAGAGAGAGAGAGAGAGAGAGAGAGAGAGAGAGAGAGAGAGAGAGAGAGAGAGAGGAGAGAGAGAAGAGAGAGAGAGAGAGAGAGAGAGAGAGAGAGAGAGAGAGAGAGAGAGAGAGAGAGAGAGAGAGAGAGAGAGAGAGAGAGAGAGAGAGAGAGAGAGAGAGGAGAGAAGAAGAGAGAGAGGGGGGGGGTTTAGATGGAATTAATAAGTCACCATAGTGATGGTGCTGTCAAGCTATGTACAGTAACAGCGGGGAGCGCAAGCACAGTATCAGGTTGTCAAGTTATGGCTTTTCTTACTTTGCTGATCTCACACATCACTGTCGACGGATGGAAACACTAACATGACAGTTCATATTGTTGCCATATTTGCTGCAAAATATGTTCAAGGGTGTTGAGTAGGCCTATCCGTGTAGGCCTGTGGCAATGTTTTAATAACCGGTTGACTTGATCTTCCAACTAACCAAGATCTTAAAAAAAAACACAGCATTAAATTGTATACATTAAAATGGTTTTGTTTCATGTATGTTGGTTGTCTGACTACGAAAATAAACCAAGAATAAAAAATAAATAAACCAAGAAATAAACCAGGCAACAAATAAGTATGAATGACTAATGGTTGTGTTAACCCATATACCCTACATGATAGATATCCACAGTGAAATGGAGGGCGTAAAAATAGTTTTTGAGGAATGTCAGAGAGAGAGTGTGTGTGTGTGTGTGTGTGTGTGTGTGTGTGTGTGTGTGTGTGTGTGTGTGTGTGTGTGTGTGTGTGTGTGTGTGCGTGTGTGTGTGCGCGCGCGTGCGTGTGTGCATGCGCGTGTGCACATACTGTCTAAATAACCAGATGCTGCAATAGTCCCACTTTATTAGCCTCTCCTTGAATGACAGCCCATCTCAAAGATCGGTATATCAGCAGTAACCCGAGCTGCGCGCTGAGCACAAAGAATAAAGCCATAACGAGCCATCAGGGAGAAGAGCCGAGTCAGAGCGCGGGGCCAGAGCGCGGACAGCGGGCCCCCAGCCAGGTGCTGCGCGCGGCGCCACACAGGTAGCCAGCCGCCTGGCACGCGCAATTACGCGACTCGCCAGTCCCACGACACCTGAGGCTGACCTGACCCCCCCCTGAAAACCCAGGCTGTGACTGTATAGCCTATTCTAGCCATCTTATAGATGGCCTATCTATACCCCAATGTGTTACTGCTGGGGCTGTACATGTAATCCAGTGTGCGTGCTGTTCCCTAGTCACCTCAGTATCCCTTCTTCCACCCATGGGATTAATTAAAACCAAGACTTACACAACAACACGCATTCTGCGTATAAATAAGTAAACAGGCAGTCCTAACTCATTCAGTAGGTCTGGATACAGTCTCAAACATTTTCGTTACATGCGTGAAGGTTTTGATAAAAGTGACAAAAATAGTATTTTTTAGCTATTGTCTTTTGTCAAGACTTATGTTATGATATGTAGACGCCACGGCGGCTATTTCATACACCATAGAATGATATGAGGTTTTAGTTTTACCAGTTCGTGGAGGAACGGGGGTTGATAATGTCCTCTTTGGCCGTGAGCAGCGACAGGCTGTAGGTATCAAGGTTGACCGCTCGCATGGTGGTGGTCATGATGGCAAAGTTTCCAATCCAGTCGCGGAGATGTCCTTCACTTGTCCAGGCTCTTCTACGGGCAGGCTATCCGCGGGAAAACGCCCACACCGAAATAATGACGCGGGTTCACGGTCGAGAGAGGACGACAGTTCAGAACAGACAGTTCAGTCCAGACTATCATGCAAAGTCGGTTGGAGTTTTTAAGTGAATGCTACACACACAGCATGCCAGCAGCGGTCTGTGCAGGCGCTGCGCACTCTCAGCGTACAGGAGACGGGACTGCACCCTAGACGTGATGTGCAGCGAGATGGAAGAAGTTTCCACCGAAAGCCCCACCCCCCGTTGAGAGGGTGGAAAGCACAGTGACTTTACTTGCTTCTGGGTCACTTTGGGGAAATCATGTAGCACATTCTCACTTCAGCTCGAACAAAAGATAATAAAAGATTTATATCCAGCTAAGAAATAATAATAATAATAATAATAATAATAATAATAATAATAATAATAATAATAATAATAATAATAATAATAATAATAATAATAATAATAATAATAATAATAATAATAATAATAATAATAATAATAATAGTATACCAATTGCACTGTATAGCCTATAATTAGTATGGGCTACATGAATGTGTATTTGGATCACCATTAACAAGATGAATACAATAGATACCATGAATACAATTCACTTTGAATAATTCAAATATTTCTGGTGCCTGAAAGGGTGAACTTCAGCCTGGAACGTCCCACGGAGGAGATGTTAATGTGGTTTAGTGACGGTGGGGGTAGACTAGAGGAATCGTGTGGCAGCCTTGGCTTGGAGCTGTCGTCTCTCTTTGTCCCGCCTGGTCTTTGAGACAGCCCTTGGCAGACTCCGCAGAGACCATTTCCAGGGCAGGCTATCCCCAGTGAGAGCTATCAACAAGCCGCAGAAGGGCCAATTTCATGGGAACTACATCCGAGTCATGCAGTGTGTTTAAGAAAAGAGCAGGGGAGACTGTTTCACTGTTTGACAGTGGCTGACTGACCAGCTGTGCCACACAGTTACACACACACACACACACAGACACACACACACACACACACACACACACACACAGACACACACACACACATACACACACACAAACACACACACACACACACACACACACACACGCAGGCACGTGCACACATAGAGGCCAAGGGGTGCTTGAGCACCTGCCTTTTTGAGCCTCATCAAAAAAGTGCCCTTTTTGATTTTTTATTTTTTTTATTTTTTTTTTATTTTTTTTTTACCGTTACGCATATAGACTGCCCTTCCAACTGAAAAATGTCAGGATAGAATAAAAATATTAGGTAAAGAGAGAGAGATGCCCCATATTCCATTGCAGTTTGCACGGCCTCCTCACCGTGCCTCTCCGCGGACCTATTTTATGCATAGCGTGGGTGGTGGTGATGATGATGATGATAGAAACCGCTGTGGCGCATACAGTTGAATGCTGGTATTACACTCATTGAGGGACACAAAGAAGTCAAGTCCGATGGGATTTGGGAATCTCAAATACAAATCGGGATTGGAATAAAAAATGCATTTATATTAAACAATACAGAATATACAGCACTTCTTGGGGTCTGTAGAGTAAGCACTTATTCCCTCCCCCCTGAACATTTATGGAGATGTATTGGCCTTTTAAGTCAGTGATAAAAGTGTCTTTCAAGGATAAGTGAGCTCCTGGACTGATTATTATAGTTAAATATTCAATATTTGATCACCAAAACCCCCCAAAAAGCATAAAAATGGGGCCCCCGCCCGAAAAGGGCCCTTAAAAATCGGGCTACGCGCGCTCGGTTAATATATACACACAAGTGTAGTACCCTTTTCAGCCTTTGAGCACCTGCCCCTCTAAAGTCCTGTGCACGTCCCTGATAGACATATTAGTAGGTAGTAGTATACGGATAGTAACATAGTACATAGTAGTAAGGTACTAGTAAAAGACGTATTTATATATATATATTATATTGTAGAAATCGTTGGAATAGAGAAACGCACAATTTCTATCAGTTGACAACACAAAGCCGTGTGTCATTTATTTCGCAGTAGCACAAGTGACAGCTGTCAGAACTATGCCGGGCTAGCTTCTGACAGCTCGTAGTAATCAAACATTTATCAATGAAACCCCACACAGGGCGTCTCCTCTCAGCCCAACCCCAAAACCAACCTCCTTAAAGTGACAGTGCCCCATCAACACATCAAAACAATACCATGGGCTGCGGTCTCGACTCCCAGAGAGTCAGCATTGCCTTGGCTCGGGCTGATCGCTATACTAACTCGTTTGGCTGAGTTAGGGGGAGGGGAGCCGTGGGTGGGTCCTGGGCGTTGTGGACAGCGACCCCTACAGTTCGGTCGGGGCGCCTGCTCAGCAAGGGTAGGATCTGGAGAGAGGTAGTGCGACCTTCCACACGTTACACTCTCCCGGTGAGAATCTGCGCGGCCAGGCTGGCTGCACATGCGTCGGAGGAAAGCATGTTACAGTCTCCGGCCTCTCGGACCAACAGTAGGGGAAAGTGCGCAACAACCAGGAAGGGGGTTGGGAATTGGCAAAACGACTAACAGTGGGATGGGAGAAAAATCGGAAAAAAGAAGGAGGGGGGAAAAGATAATCAAAAAAACAATACCATGGGGAATTATGTCTCTATAGAACCCACTACAATATAAATATTATATTTATTAAGAAGGTTATTTATTTATTTGCATTTCAGATATTGATTGAATAGGTGTGTTTCTATATGGGTGACATGTCCCCATACACAGGGCATTTGCATGCAGTCACCAGGTCTCCACCCAATCCAATGCCTATATGGGAGATTTCCGACGACCTGTTAAGACGGCACTCTCTTACGCCACAACGCCAAAACACCAAAAGAGCATCAAATCACTGACCTCTAGGACAATCATTCAGGTCATAGTACCAGTTAGATTAGATTACATTGAAATGTATTGTCATCATACAGCATAAGTATATTACAATGAAAATAGGTGGGGCATCCAACCCGAGTGCAAATGTAACAGTAAAGTGCAATAGTAATATTAATATAGTGATTAAGCTGGGTATAAGATATATACATTTGTTCTACTGAGTATAATGCTAATCACATGTATGTACAGAATTGTAATATATTTAAATGTTTCAAAAATGTTCTTATGTACCGCAGTTGCTATTGCATGGACATATTTGTGTTTTATTACACGTATATGTACATACATACCAACTATTCGCCTGTTTTATTCCCCACCCATCCATAGTAACACTATTATCACCGACATCCAAGAAGGGGGATCCCCCTTTGAACGGCCCTTCTAAGGTTTCTCTCCTCCACATCGCCTGTGGTGCTTTTTTCCTATTGCTAGGTTTTTCCTTACCTTTGCTAGGGTATGTCTGGGAGTGTTGCATTTATTACTTTACATTTATTTTGGATTTCATGGTGGGTTTTTTTTGTTCTTGATTTATTGGGATGTTTCTTCTTGAATAGTTTAAAGAAGACTTGTCCGGCCCATGGGGACATTAACTTGTGATTTCGGGCTTCACAAATCAATTTGATTTGATTTAATATGCATTTATATGTCCAGTGATGCAGGTATAAAGACACTATGGTCAGGCACTCTACTACTGGCCCCTGAGCAGCTAACACTGGAGCGGTTAAAGCTGAGGTGCCTTGCTCAAGGGCACAGCGAGCAGGCATGTGCACACATAGAGCCCAAGAACGGGTGCACAAGCACCTGCCCTTTTGTGCCTCATAAAAAGTGCCCTTTTTATGCCAATTATTTTTACCGTATTTAATTTTTTACCTCCATATAGAGAGAGTGATCTGCAATCTGCTTGGGTTGGGGGTGCAATTCCTAACAGGCTCAACCATATGGATAAAAGTTCCCATATTATGTGCATTACACAAACTAAAAACAGATATTACATTACATTACACAAACTAAAAACAGATATTACATTAATTACACAAACTAAAAACAGATATTACATTACATTACACAAACTAAAAACTGATAGTCTGAATTACTAGAAGAAAGAAATGCACCACCTTTGGCTGATAGTAATTTATTAATTTCTTAGGATTTCTTTTGGTCTAGTAAATGTTTAAGGTTCTTAGATGGATCCCCTGCTGCCTCCTCCTCCTCTTCCACTTCCTCCAACTCCTCTTCCTCATCTTCCTCCTCCTCTTCCTCCTCTTCCTCCTCCTCCGCCTCCTCCTCCTCCTACTCATTTACATTTACATTTAGTCATTTAGCTAACGCTTTTATCCAAAGCGACTTACAAGTTCTGTACGACAAGCCATCAGGAAGGGCACAACTCTATCAGCTGAGCAACAATGTTCATCAAAGTGTTGAGTGCTACAGTGTAGGTTAGTTTATTAGGACAAGTGCATGACAAGTTAGTTAGGGTTAGTTTTTTTTTTTTTTTTTTTTTTTTTTATTCAGATAATGGTTGAAGAAGTGCGTCTTTAGTCGACGGCGAAAGATTGGACGTGTTTCGGCTGTCCTAACTGGGTGGGTAGTTCATTCCACCATTGTGGGGCAAGGACTGAGAATAGGCGACTTCTCTTTGATGACCCTCCCGGAGCTTGGATAGGAGTAGGTCTGAGGCGGCCAGAAGATGCAGAGCGTAGAGGTCTTGAGGGTGTGTAGTTAGAGACCATTGACCGGAGGTAGGCGGGAGCGGTTCCCTTTGCCGCACGGTATGCCAGGTCGAGGGCCTTGAAGCGGATTCGTGCAGCAATGGGGAGCCAGTGCAGGTCCCTAAGAAGTGGGGTGACATGGGCCGACTTCGGTAGGTTTGAGATCAGGCGGGCCGCTGCGTTCTGAATGAGTTGAAGAGGCTTAGTGGCAGTGGCCGGGAGGCCAGCGAGCAGTGCGTTGCAGTAGTCGAGGCGGGAGATGACTGTTGATTGGACGAGGAGTTGGGTGGCTTCTTTTGTCAGGAAGGGGCGGATGCTTCTGACGTTGCTCAGGAGGAATCGGCAGGTTCTGGTTGTCGCTGCGATGTGAGCAGAGAAGTTCAACTGGTCGTCGAGGACAACACCAAGGTTAATGCCCGGATAATCACCAGAACCCCTGTCATCAGTCACATCACCCCCGTCCTACGCCAACTACACTGGCTTCCCATTAAACATCGCATGGACTACAAGATCCTCCTCCATACATTCAAGGCCATTCACAACCTCGCCCCTCCATACCTGTCCGACCTTCTTCACATCAACATTCCCACCCGGTCCCTCAGGTCTGCCTCCTCCATCAACCTGACCGTCCCCCCAGCCCGTCTGTCCACCATGGGGTCAAGAGCCTTCAGCTGCTCTGCCCCCCGCCTCTGGAACTCCCTCCCCCCCGACATCAGGAACATTGACTCCATCATTCCATTTAAAACCCACCTCAAAACCCACCTGTTTAGGCAGGCGTATGTCTGATTTTATTTTGTCTGATTTTATATTTTTATTTTATATTTTAATGGATTGTGATTGAGAATTTAACTGTTTTTAAATTGTTGTACGGCGACCTTGAGTGCCTTGAAAGGCGCCTTATAAATAGAATGCATTATTATTATTATTATTAAGGTTCTTGGCGGTCGGGGACACGGTCACAGCTGCATTCTCGACTGTGATGGAAAGGTCGGCCAGGGGGGAGGATTTGGCCGGCAGGTGGAGCAATTCTGTTTTGCTTAGGTTCAGTTTGAGGTGGTTGGTCGTCATCCAGGCGGAGATGTCGGACAGACAGGCTCTTCCTCATCTTCCTCCTCCTAATCCTCCTCCTACTCTTCCTCCTTCTCCTCCTCTCCTCCTCCTAATCCTCCTCCTCCTCCTCTTCCACATCTTCCTCCTCCTGCTCCTCTTCCTCCTCCTCCTCCTGCTCCTACTCTTCCTCATCTTCTTCCTCCTCCTCCTCCTCCTGTTCCTGATCCTACTCTTCCTCATCTTCCTCCTCCTCCTCCTCATCCTCCTCCTCCTCCTCCTCCTCCACCTCCTGCTCCTCCTCCTCCTCCTGCTCCTCCTCCTCATCCTCCTCCTCCTCATCCTCCTCCACCTCCTGCTCCTCCTCCTGCTCCTCCTCCTCCTGCTCCTCCTCCCCCTCCTCCTCCAGGGGTCACTGCAGGGGTCACTGCCTCCTCCTCCTCTTCCTCTTCCTCCTCCTTTCTCCTCCTCCTCCTCCTCCACGGGGAACAGCGTACTGGCTCATATTAAATGGCAGGCCATGCATTACGCAGCAGCTTAGGGCACCGCGCTGGGTCTTCATGTCCTCGGCTACAGTCCACCTGTCGCTGCTCTGGTCGTAGCGCTCCACATTGGAGATGAAGCCATTGGAGTTGCCTCCGACCACGAAGAGCAGGTCGTACAGCACCGCGATGCCAAAGAAGCAGCGGGGGGTGATCATGTCGGGCAGGGCGCTCCAGGAGTCAGTCAAGGGGCTGTAGGCCTCCGCGCTACGCAGGACGTTTCTACCATCCCACCCTCCCACCTGAGGACAGGACACATGAGAGGAATGTTTTAGTGTGTGGCTCAGGCAGGCAGGCAGGCAGACACTGTATTAATCCACTTAGGGAAATGAGGGCATCACAGAAGCATTGCAAGTCAAATGATACATATCTATAGAAATATCTAGTATAAAGCATTTGTCTCCGTGTGCACCTACCACATAGACTTGTCCTCCGTATGCAGCGACTCCCACTCCATAACGCCTGCTGCTCATGGGGGCGATCAGTGTCCACTGGTCGGTGTCTGGGCTGTAGCACTCAGCTGTGAGCAGACACTCCGCCTCGTTGAAGCCACCACAGATGTAAACCTGTAATAAGAAAGAATATTCTAATTTAGTTTATATATTCCATTTGATTTCATTCTACTTTAATTGTCTGTTAATGTTGATGCACCAAAGGACCCAGACGCGTGAATACTTTCGGCAGCCAACATGTCCTTCCGCGTTGCTCTGATTGGCCGAGCGCGCGCATGCGCATGAGCCGCGACTAAGAGGCAGGAATACTAAACTCCGCTTAACGCAATTTATACAAATGGAAGTATTGATTACGCCGTAACGAATCATTAAAAAAATATACCGTTAACTGGAATATGTTGTGCCTTTACACATATGTTGGATTATGTAATTGGTTTGTCATGACAAACCAATAAAAAATCGCGATTTACCCGGTGGCTACAACAACAAACAGTAACTACATGCATCATTGTTTACAATGAACGGTGGGGCTAATCTAAAGGACTAGACACGGACACGTTAAACTAACCTAAAGTTAGTTGTTCACCAACAATCTACAGACACAAACAAACACAGAACCGGACTGTTATATTAAATTAATTGATTGCTGTTTAACGCGTCCGTGTCTAAAGGACTGGACACGGACGCGTTAAACAGCAATCAATTAATTTAATATAACAGTCCTTGGTGAACAACTAACTTTAGGTTAGTTTAACGCGTCCGTGTCCAGTCCTTTAGATTAGCCCCACCGTTCATTGTAAACAATGATGCATGTAGGTACTGTGTGTTGTTGTAGCCACCGGGTAAATCGCGATTTTTTATTACATAATCCAACATATGTGTAAAGGCACAACATATTCCAGTTAACGGTATATTTTTTTAATGATTCGTTACGGCGTAATCAATACTTCCATTTGTATAAATTGCGTTAAGGGGAGCTTAGTATTCCTGCCTCTGAGGAGCTTGTCGCAGCTCATGCGCATGCACGCGCTCGGCCAATCAGAGCAACGCGGAAGGGCATGTTGGCTGCCGAAAGTATTCACGCGACCCAGACACATCTTTTGTATGTGCAAGCTTACTTGGCAATAAAGACATTTATGATTTCTGATCTAACGTTCCTTGTGTTCATCTAGCACCCTGTGTCCCTCAGTTCAACCCACCTTGCCCTGGAGGGCTGCTGCCCCTGCGTGGCTCCTGCGCTCCAGCATGGGTGAGATCACTGTCCACTGGTTGGTTTCAGGCTCGTAGCGCTCTGCGGTGTTCAGTACCACGTGTCCGTCCCACCCTCCCATGGCGTAGATACAGCCGTCCAACCCGACCACGCTGAGCTCACAGCGGCGTGAGTGCATGGGAGCCGCCTGCAGCCAGCTGCGAGTGACAGGGTTGAACCTGCGCAGACTGCTGAGATGCTGTACGCCATTTCTGCCGCCGACGCAGTAGACCAGACCGTGGACATAAGCGGTGCCGTGGCTCCACCGGGGACTCTCCCCCTCAACGCTCATGTCCATCCATCCACCGGCTCGGATGTTGTAAGCCTCCATGCCACCCCGGCCTCCGATGGCCAATAGGACCTCCTGGGGCCGGCGTGGGCGGCTCAGGGGATTCGGGAGCCTGTCGGAGCCAGGGGGGTTCAGGACGCTGAGGATGAGGGCCCTGCAGTCGTGGCTGTCCCTCACCACAGGGTTGTTCTGGACGTTGTTCAGCAAGTAGTCAGGCCTCATCAAGCCCATGCGAACCTGGGAAGACAAGCAGACAGCGGGTACAACTTAGACATCTGTTGTAGACGGTTTCTGTTGCTAGGGAACAGTTTGGACCCAAATGTTTGAGAACCACTGTACTAGGGAACCTAGTGTTGTTTTAATGTAATGCACACTAATACAATTAGTTACCTTGGGCAGCAGCAAAGGGATGTGTGTTTTACGCTCCTCACGGGAGTGGTCGATCCAACGGAGGACGGCCTTGAACACCGTCTCCTCGCTCTTCACGTTCAGATCATCCCTCTCGATGATGTCCACCAGTTGCTGCAGGGACAGCTCCACAAACTCCTGTGAGACGTGCAACATCTCCTCAAAGTGGCACACAATGAAGAGATGGGCCTTGCGCATCAGGTCAGGGCAGCAGTAGATGTCCACGAACCTCCAGATGCCGACACAGTTTTCCAGAGACAGCTGGCCCTCTAGGAAGTCAGAGCACGCTCCTACTATACCAGTGACGCGAAGCTGGTCTGCAGCCACCAGAAGCTCTTCCACGTTCTCTGCTGTCACCAGCACAAAGTGTGTGTAGGAGTACTCTATGATGAGCTGCATCATACCCGGGGACACCCCAGGGATAGTGTAGACTGGTTTCTCTGAGTCGCTCCAGCGAGTGAAGAGGGCTCTGTGGGACGCAGAGTATAGAGATATCTGATGAGTAAACAGTAAGCAACATTCTGTCCTGTGTAGTAATCAGAGCATGTGAGCGGAGCGGAGCGGTGGATTTTGAAGTGAGCGTGGAGTGGGTTTTAAAATGGGTCCGAGCGACTCTGGAGCGAGAGCTCTCCTCCGCTCCGAGCCGCTCCCAGCCGCTCAGTGCACACGATCACACAGAAACTGATGTAATATACATGTAGTACAATGGCAAAGCAATAGGTGGTGATGTACAAACATGAAGGCCATTTTCAACCAATGAGAAGGGTGAACCGTCACTACACATCCTGCTAAGTCCAAAGTAGAATCCGCCATCTTTAAATCACCTCGGGACCTCGGGCGAACGCAACATTTAGTTAGTTGAATGGATAAACGTTATTTAACATTGCAGAATGGGTACAATACAATACGGCTCAATACAAACAGTTGTTAAGGGGCCCAGGGGGTGCAGAGTCATCAACACAATGTACCACCAAGAGCGGAGTTTAGTCTCACAAAAAGCGAGAGACTAAAGCTGACGCTGTTGTTGTTAGCTTACATGCTAACGTGAATGGGATCTGCCATAGCATTGCGGCTAGGCTAGCTACCATAGCATAGTACAGCTAGTTGAATGGATAAACGTTATTTAACATTGCAGAATGGGTACAAGACAATACGGTTCAATACAAACAATTGTTAAGGGGCCCAGGGGGTGCAGACTGTTGTAGTTTGGTCAAATCAAGCTAATTTACATCATGCTCCAAAAAAATTCTGCTGAGCGGGCTGTGGAGCGGGGAGCGCTTGATGCGCAAATGAAGGTGAGCGGTGAGCGAGCGGAGAGCGACTTGGGGGGGGGGGGGGGGCAACATGAGCGAATGAGAGCGGAACCAGCCGTCTAGAGCGAAGAGCGGATTTCTCGGCCGCTCTGCACCGCTCACATGCTCTGGTAGTAATTAGGGCTGACCCCTATTAGTCGAATAGTCGACTAATCGGTCGAAAGGAGCCGTAGTCGACTGCCAACCTCTTAGAAGCGTGGCTAACGCTAATGGCACGCACACCAGAGGCCAACTGCCTAAGAAAACAGGCACAGAGGCACTGAAAGAGGATTTCACCCATCTAATGAACACACTAGACTAGACAAATATCAAGATGTATCCATCAGTGGACCAATTGCATGCTTTTGCAGAGGACAAGAAGCCTTCAGTCGACTCCTTCATACATTAAGCACCCCCCACAGCCCAAATGGAATGATACAAAAATATATATATATTATACTTTTTTTTTTATATATATATAGTCGACTAATAGTCGACTAATGGCAAATTTTGGCCAATCATAGTCGACTATCCAAATTCTTAGTCGGGGACAGCCCTAGTAGTAATATATTTTCACTGTAGAAGTATAGGGTCTTAGCACAGTATAAGTGAAGAGCGCTATATAAATCCAATCCCTCATTATTATTATTAAGTATAGTATCTTTTTACAGTAGAAGTACAGTATAGTATCTGTTTACAGTAGAATTACAGTATAGTATCTGTTTACAGTATAAGTACAGTATATAATCTGTTTACAGTAGAAGTGCAGTCTAGTATATTTTTACAGTAGAAGTACAGTATAGTATCTTTTTACAGTAGAAGTACAGTATAGTATCGGTTTACAGTAAATGTACAGTATGGTATCTGTTTACTAACCAAGCTACCCTGAACCAAGCTAACCTGAACCAAGCTAACCTGAACCAAGCTAAACTTACCTGAAATAGTCGCTGCAGTCACACAGGCGGGCCTTGTGGGCATTCAACTCAGTGCTGTTGACTTTAATAACCACATCACAGAACCTTCCCTCCAGAGGCAGCTCATTAAGGATTGTACAGGACATTGTTTCCTTTTCCATGTGGGGATTTTAAATTGTATCTACAGAATATATTCAAGCTTACAAACAAGTAGCCGGAAACAACAAGTGATATCTTCACTTGGTCTTCTGAGATCTGAGAACTTCTGAGAGAATTGTTGAATATAATACTGTACACAAATGTTCTAGAATGGTCTATTATGACATCATACTGTGACATCACAAATGTTCTAGAATGTTTGATTATGACATCATACTGTGACATCACAAATGTTCTAGAATGTTTGATTATGACTAGAGGTGGGCATAGATTAATTTTTTTAATCTAGATTAATCTATCTGCAATCCTGGATTTAATCAATGGCTCAAAAAAAAAGAAACCTGCTGAAGGCATTCAAAATATGTGTGTTCTACCCAAATAATGACCAGAAGTAAGTCCTTACTTTTTCTTTCCTCCTTATGTTTCTCAGGCCAGGTGGCCCATTACACCATGAGCCCATCTCCCGTTTCCAAAATGCATTACAGACTGTTTGAAAAAGCTGTTTTGCTATGATAATTGGTAATGAAATATCAAAATAATGTTCAATAAGATGTACTTGTGTTTAATAAGTTGTTTTATTCAGAAGTTAACACAAATAAATAATATTACCAGTACAGTACAGTATCTAGCAAACTCTCAGGAGCAAAACAGAAAGAAGCATTTCAAACTTGAACTATGGAGTTGCTCAGTGGCCAATGGTGTCAACTGTGGTTGTACTGGGCAGCTCCCAGGTGTGAATGGAACTGTGTGAATGTGAAGCAGGGCGTTCCTGAAAAAGAGCATCTGTGCTCAGCGAACCTACCCTGGGTAAATAAAGGTAAAAAAAAAAATTAATGCATTAATTAAATTATCGCGCGATACTAGTATCGCGTTAACGCAGCACGTTAACGCCGTTAGCGGCCCAGTTCTAATTATGACATACTGTGACATCACAAATGTTCTAGAATGTTTGATTATGACATCATACTCTGACCACAAATGTTCTAGAATGTTTGATTATGACATCATACCGTGACATCACAAATGTTCTAGAATGTTTGATTATGATACCATACTGTGACATCACAAATGTTCTAGAATGTTTGATTATGACATCATACTGTGACATCACAAATGTTCTAGAATGTTTGATTATGACATCATACTGTGACATCACAAATGTTCTAGAATGTTTGATTATGACATCATACTGTGACATCACAACGGAACATGTTTGAGTTCCATTTGAATAATATAAATAATTTGTTGACCTTAACCCTTTCTCTGACGATGACGTGTTAAGACGTCATTCCTCATCATGCGTAATATGCCAATGACGTTTTACAGCGTCTTTGAGATCAATATTTCAAATTTCTGTCATGGTATTCATATTTCACCCACGGATCCTTGACTGGTGCTGTAGGACTCCGCTCAACTCTCCAATGCTTCAATGCCGCCACCTGGTGGCCGATCGGCGAGTTGCAACCGGATGTTGATAATTGTGACGCCGGTGTGTCTCCCTATTCCCTCCGGCCACTCACTATCGCTCGCGGGACTCCATCTTGATACACTGGATATCGATCCGTTGCCATAACTCAATAAACAACATTATTTGGACGTATATAGTATTATACAACCTGGAAATGGATCGCATAGATAAACATCCCATAATAGCGATCTTTTTGCTCCACGCTCATCACCCAACGGTAAGAGGGTGAGTTTCAGCGTTTTTGATTATTATTATCCATACAAACTGTTCTGATCTATATATCACCCATACTACATGAATCATTTAACGTCGGTCATTGCATTATAAACGACCCCCCCCCCCCCCCCTCCGGTCACCAGCAGATGATGAGTCATGACGTTTAGGACCTTGTACAATTGAAATTTTTTATCTGCCGTCAATCGCTATCAAACTGCATTTGATGATCTAATATATGCATAAATGGCTATAACTCACGTTCTATGAAATACAGCAGAAAATGATAAAAACATATTTATACTCTAGACCAGTGGTTCCCAACCTTTTTCCCCCCAGGGACCCCCAAACATCTCTGATGATATTCGCGGACCCCCTCCTAATAAGATACCATAAAATACTTTTTTTTTTTTCATTTTAATAACAAACTGCTTATACACAGGCATATGCATCACAATTAGACCCACTATGCTTCTTTGACTTGTGCCTTCAATCAACAAATCTCATCTTGCACCATATGCATTTCAAAATGTTTGGCCAATATTCAAATGCTGTATTCATCCTCTCAAATCAGGCCCTAATGGTGAACGGTTTGCATTTATGGAACAAATCAATGCAACAAATTAAACTAAATATGAGACAGGAAATTCCAATCAGTAGCAGAGAGAATCTGTCCTAGCTGGGTTTAATACCTTTTTTTTGTCATTTTAATAACAAACTGCTTATACACAGGCATATGCATCACAATTAGACCCACTATGCTTCTTTAACTTGTGCCTTCAATCAACAAATCTCATCTTGCACCATATGCATTTCAAAATGTTTGGCCAATATTCAAATCCTGTATTCATCCTCTCAAATCAGTCCCTAATGGTGAACGGTTTGCATTTATGGAACAAATCAATGCAACAAATTAAACTAAATATGAGACAGGAAATTCCAATCAGTAGCAGAGAGAATCTGTCCTAGCTGGGTTTAATACCTTTTTTTTGTCATTTTAATAACAAACTGCTTATACACAGGCATATGCATCATAATTAGACCCACTATGCTTCTTTGACTTGTGCCTTCAATCAACAAATCTAATCTTGCACCATATGTATTTCAAATCCTGTATTCATCCTCTCAAATCAGGCCCTAATGGTGAACGGTTTGCATTTATGTTGAATGAAGTAAGAATCCACTGCAGTAAAAATATCCTCACCTCGAGTGGTGGTAGTAAGGTTGACTGACATGAGAATGTCCTGCTTCAGATCCTCATTTTCAATATATTGCACATAAACGATGAGCACAGCCTCGTCTGCGACAGTTGTAGTTTCATCAAGTTGTATGGCAAATGGACCCTTTCTAAGATTTTCTGACAGCTGCTGCTCACAATCACTTGACATCTTATCAATTCGGTCTTTCACTACATTGTTCGAGAGTGGTACTGATTTTAGTTTATCCGCCACCTGTGGGCCACACAGTTTCTAAACCATTTTGATGCAGGCTGGTTTGATGAGCTGCTCGCCAATATTGTGCGGTTTCTTTGCTTTTGCAATTAAAAGCGAACACTCAAAGGAGGCTTCGGTAGCCTTCTGTAAATCACTGCCACCCCTGCTCCACGCTACTCTAACATCAACAGGCTTGTTCGCCTTGAGAGACTGTTCTTTCCTCCGAAAAAAGTCTGGATCCTTCCCAACAGTTTCTGGGTGCTTAGACGCCTGATGTCTCTTCAGCTTGCTGGGCTTCAGGCTCGAGTTTGCCAACTTTTCTCCACAAATCACACACTCAGGTCGTTTGTCTGGTCCCTCAGTGAAGCCCATGGTGATGTAATTTTCGCGATTGCTGTAGGTCCTAACTTTTTTTGCAGATGAGCTGCCGTCATCTCCTTTTCGTTTGTCACACATTTTCGCCTCTGGCGGCTGACTGCAGACGAGCCGAGAAAGTTAACTAGCGTGCTAGGCTAGCTACAGAAAGTGATACAGTCAACTGATTCGCGTTTTAGCGGCTACCCGGTAGCCTACTGTTAACGTTCAAAAATCATGTCTAGATGTTTATTTATTTATCTTTATTTTTTATTGTAGTGGAGAGACTATTCATGCTTCTGATGATAAAAAAAAATTTAAAAAACTTTTAAAAAAAAAATTTAAAAAAAAATTTAAAAAAAAAGACCTCAAATCATCTGTGGTCTGGCGGACCCCCAGGGGTCCGCAGACCCCAGGTTGGGAATCACTGCTCTAGACAGTATTTTTGTATGAATGTGTGAATGAAAAAGTAAAACGTTCCTACATCCTGAACGATAGATAATTGATGTTGAATGGGCCATAGTAATGTCAATTTAGCAATACAATTTAAAAAGTTATAGCCCTGCAAAGAAGGTGAACATCTCCATAGACAAATAGTGCTGGCAGAGAGGCTACAAGGATGAGAATAAGCTCCGGCAGATAAAGGGTTAAAAAAGAACAAATAAAATGATAAAAAAAACTACATAAAACAATGATACAAATTATAATAAAATATTTAAGTAAAATGTATAGAAATAAAGAATAATAAGACAATGAAAAAGATAATAATTCATTTAAAAGCTATTTTAAAAAGGTAAGTTTTGAGCAGTGCCAACCGAGTCTGCTGTCCTAACAGACTTGGGGTCTGTAGGGTAAGCACTTATTCCCTCCACCCTGAACATTTATGGAGATGTATGGGCCTTTTAAGTCAGTGATAAAAGTGTCTTTCAAGGATAAGTGAGCTCCTGCACTGATTATTATAGTTCAATATTCAATATTTGATCACCAAAACCCCCCAAAAAGCATAAAAAGGCCCCTCCCCGCCAAAAAAGGGCCCCCAAAAATAGCACAGGCCCAGTGCCCTTTCCAGCCTTTGAGCACCTGCCCCTCTAAAGTCCTGTGCACGTCCCTGCACACACGCACGCACACACACACAGGCCTTCTCTCTTTCTCACTCACACACACACACACACACACAGACAGACACCCTGACCTCACACTCTTGTTAAACGTCTAAACAAAAAAAAAAATCTCGTTTGTTCTCACACATGCACACATGAGATCACTCCACATGAATGTTAAGCTTGACCTGAATGGAGTCGAAGCTCGACAACCGTGGCTGATACCCAGAACATCCCAGCGTGAAACTAACATTGAACTCACCTGCATTAAAACCAAGCTACAATCTATAGTGACTTTGATCGAAGATCTCCTACATCGCAGAGCTAGACTATGCTCTCGGTTAGCCCAGGTCCAGGGGCCCAAGGGGTCAGGGGGGCCCTAAGCCAGAGACTGTGTGAAGTCGCTCTTATTAACTTTATATTTCTCACTGCAAAGACAAAGAGCATAGTCATTTGTGTCAATAACAGACCCCTAAAGGTCCTACCAAAAAACTGATGGACTAGCCTAAACATTCACCTTGAAGATGTCACAAGAAATAAGCCATCATGACACTTTCAAAGTGGATGTTTATCCTGTTGAGATACAGGGGAATTTAGTTGTTGGCTCTTGGCTTTAAACCTGGGAGTCTAAGCCCTTTTTGGGGGTTTGTGGGTGAGTGGGGTTTAGGGGATTATTGGGGAGAGGTGCTCATGGTCAACAGCAGCAGTGGTTTAGCAAGAAATTATGGGCCCTGTGCACGAGTTGTGCTCCCCAGCTATGATTCATACTGATCTTTTAGTAAAAACCTTTAAACATGTTTAATCTTTAATATGTTAATCTTTGAATCCCCTGAAGGCCCTCCCCCAGCTTGGGACCCCCCCCCCCCCCCCCCCCCTCCCCACACACACACATTTCTACACCCCTGGTCAACAGTATAGGCACCATACAAGTGCCATACACCATCAGAACGCTGGGACCCTCAAAACTGTATGTCAATCCTTTCTGTCTATTAATATGTGATAAACATTATGTTTTAAATGTCCCATATTCAAATTAAGAAAATATTTGAGGGGATAAGGACATACCTATAATGACACAAATATGTCTAATAAGTTGCCCCAGCTATTTCTGATTTAATACTATTAGTTACTCAGCTTTGATGCAATATCAAACCATTTTGACCACTAACCTTTAACATCTGGACATTTTGGCAAGAATATTTTCTTTCCATTTAGGGTTAGGGATTGGATGATGAGCAATGTTTTTTCTGAAAATGGTCCCACTTGTTGTCAATGCACCTAGACAGGCCATAAATCCTCTGAATGGTCTAGATCTCTACTTTCTGGTTGTAAAGTTTCATGAGGCTGTAATAATCAATCATCTAGTGGACTGTGACAACAACTGGTCATTTTATCCAGTGAGGTCAAGTAAAAAATCTAAATAGAAAATAGTATCATCGCCACATTAAAAGGGCTACTATGGGGACTCGTATCATTGGTCTCATTGGATTCACAAGAGTCTCCGCTTTACAGCCTAACCCACTTCAATGCCAAGACTATTTAGGGGCTGCAATATGTAGGCAAATATATAATGTATTTATAGAAAGGAAACCATCACATCTCTGCATGACAATGCAGGGCATGTTTTTGTCCTAAAACGGCATGGGACTAGCATAACTTGAGCATGGCTGTAAAGGTGTGGGGGAGGCGGGGGAGATATCTGTGCTTTTAGGCTCCTTTTCTCCTTCCCATGCTGATGATAGGGGGAGGAACATGCATCTGCTATGTCCTATACGCATGTAGCCTTTTTCCAACGCGTCCGCGTTTCCGCGTTCCCATTTTGCGCTCTGATTGGCCGCTGACCTACGCTAGTACGCCCCCCTCGCTATGAGCGTAGCAGGAGGATGGACGCTGAAATCGAACAGCTGTTAGCACGATAGCCGCCGTTCTCGAAACCTAACAATGCCCGATCTAAAATGGTTCTCTCTGTCGTATTTAAGCTTTAGAGAATAATCATTCGGGACAAGGAGATTACGTGAATTTATTTATTGCAACGTGAGCAACATGAGTGTGACTCTATCCTAGGCTAGCAGCCAACTGGTCATCAGGACCCCATGTGCAGGTACTCATAACAGAAAGGTGCGCCTAGCGCGCCTGTCGTAAATGACATATTCAAGGCATGAATATTACATCCTCCTTCTTTTAAAGAAAACTTTATGAGCTATAAACAGAGACTGAAAGTAAAGAAAGATTATGCATTAGTCTGTAAGACATTCTTTGTAAACATTAACCATGTGTGTTAACACTGTGTCAGGGCCAGGCAATGTAAACAGGTAAGCATTAATATGTTAGACATAAAAAAAATATATTCTTGTATCAACGGTATTACAGTTCGTACCGTGTGCACTCTTATTATGGAACAGCCTGCTTGAATATTTGAACAATTCAACAGGGAATAAGGTATGTAATCAAAGCTTAAAGTATACTCTGTCTCACAGTTCTTACCGTATGCAACTCTTATTCACAGAACAACCTGCTAAATATTGGAACATATTCGACAAGGTAAACAGGGTAAGTAAGTCAGCCATTTCAGTAAACATTAGTAAGTCATCCATTTCAGTAGACATTAATATTCAAGTTACATTTCCCCCTTTATTTATATTTTTTAATGGGGTAAACATAGTATTAAAGTTACATTTCTCTTTTTTTTTTTTTTTTTTTTTTTACGCTTTCTGTGCTTGGCAGACCGTCGCTTTCCGGGAAGTGTTCTTCTTTTGTGTCCCTTAGGTGCCTGCGGTTACGGCGGTACTCGCGTCCATCTTGGGTGCGAACGTGGTATGACCGCACAGTGTCGGCTGGCTGGATGACTACTCCATACTCTTGGAGTCTGACAGACTCTCCACTGTGTAGTGGGGGCAGTGGTCTAGCTGACTTGTCATAGTATTTCTTTTGGTGCTGTTGTCTCTGCACTCGCTTGTCATGTCCATCTTTGGGGCTGACTACCCCTGGCTGCAGCTGTTGGTTGGTGCTTGGGAGGGTTGAGCGCAGCCTGCGGCTCATCAACAGCTGTGCCGGCGATTTGAAGTTGTCGACTCGGGTGTTACGATATTCAAGGAGACTTAGGTAGGGGTCTCTTCCGTCTGCTTTAGCCTTGTCCATGAGTGATTTTGCTGTCTTTACGGTTCTCTCCGCTAGTCCGTTGCTCTGCGGATAATGTGGGCTTGACGTGACGTGTGTAAACTCCCACGCCTTGGCGAATGCCTCGAACTCCTTAGACTTATATTGTGGTCCATTGTCTGAGACAATGGTCTACGGGACACCATGCCTGGCACAGGCTGCCTTTAGCTTGTGGACTACAGCTGCTGATGTGGTGCTGTGGAGTCTGTCTAGTTTGAAGAACCTGCTGTAGTAGTCGACGGTCACAATGTAGTCCTGGTTGTTCCAGTTGAAGAGGTCTGTCCCTACAACCTGCCAGGGACGGTCTGGGATACGATGAGGCATCATGGGCTCCTTGGTGTTTGATGGGCGGCGCTCTTGACATATTGAGCACTTTTCCACGATTTGCTCTATATGCTTACCCATTCCAGGCCAGAACATGATGTCTCCAGGGGCGGATTTAGGATTGTAGGAGATCCGGGGCTTAACCCAGATAGGATTTTTTTTACTTCGACACCACAACCTTTAACTTATACCACCACCTTAAAGCGGACAAAAGGCACTAGAGAACACTTAAATTCACACCCTTTAATTAATGAAGCAAACTATAATAATTTATAATAATAATAATAATAATAATAATAATAATAATAATAATAATAATAATAATAATAATAATAATAATAATAATAATAATAATAATAATAATAATAATAATAATAATAATAATAATAATAATAATAATAATAATAATAATAATAATAATAATAATAATAATAATAATAATAATAATAATAATAATAATAATAATAATAATAATAATAATAATAATAATAATAATAATAATAATAATAATAATAATAATAATAATAATAATAATAATAATAATAATAATAATAATAATAATAATAATAATAATAATAATAATAATAATAATAATAATAATAATAATAATAATAATAATAATAATAATAATAATAATAATAATAATACACTGTGTTTGTATAGCACCTTTCATACAAGAATTGTAGCTCAAAGTGCTTCACAGCCGTACAAAAAGACAGGCATAAAATGAGCACAACATTGGCAGATCAAGAGCAATGCATAAAGTGCAGACATAAAGCATAAAATAGATAGCAGTAAAATAGACAAAGTCAAGGTAAGACATAGAATGTCTTAACTGGTTTTCAGCTTTCATGGGCTATCGTATCAACATCAGCGTCCGTCCTGCTCAAACACCTTATAACTACTACTATTGTCGTGTCCAAAGTATTCTGCCAGGGAACTTATGGACACGACAATAGTAGTAGTTATAAGGTGTTTGAGCAGGACGGACGCTGATGACGATACGATAGCCCCTTTAGCTGCACTAACGCTGTTGTTAGCTTACATGCTAACGTGAATGGGATCGACCATAGCATTGCGGCTAGGCTAGCTACCTAGTACCGCTAGTTGAATGGATAAACGTTATTTAACATTGCAGAATGTTATTACTTATTACTATTGTCGTGTCCATAAGTTCCCTGGCAGAATCCACAACCACATTACCATATTTGTAATAATGTAAATCATTGTGTCGTTGTACATATTGTGTATACAACGTGAGTAGCTAACGTAGCTTAGCTTAGCGCGATAGCCGCCGTTCTCGAAACCTAACAATGCCCGATCTAAAATGGTTCTCTCCTCTTTGTATACCTTTGTCCTCACAAGTATTCTGCCAGGGAACTTATGGACACGACAATAGTAGTAGTTATAAGGTGTTTGAGCAGGACGGACGCTGATGTTGATACGATAGCCCCTTTAGCTGCACTAACGCTGTTGTTAGCTTACATGCTAACGTGAATGGGATCGACCATAGCATTGCGGCTAGGCTAGCGACCTAGTACCGCTAGTTGAATGGATAAACGTTATTTAACATTGCAGAATGTTATTACTTATTACTATTGTCGTGTCCATAAGTTCCCTGGCAGAATACTTGTGAGGACAAAGGTATACAAAGAGGAGAGAACCAGTTTAGATCGGGCATTGTTAGGTTTCGAGAACGGCGGCTATCGCGTTAACAGCTGTTCGATTTCAGCGTCCGTCCTCCAGCTACGCTCATAGCGAGGGGGGCGTACTAGCGTAGGTCAGCGGCCAATCAGAGCGCAAAACGGGAACCCGGAAACGCGGACGCGTTGGAAAAAGGCTACTCTTTTTTTTTTTTTTTTTTTTACTAGACATCACTCAGGTGTATTATTGATGCTCTCATTGATACTATGTTTGTTTCTGAAGTGTGTGTGTGTGTGTGTGAGATATATATAGAGAGAGGGGGGGCTTTGGTAGACTATTGCATTGGTCCATTCATTGAAGATGAACGCAATGCGACATCCATTACTAGGCTCACCCACCAACAGTGCAGGTGCTGAACTGCTGATCCGAATGTATAGGTAAAAACCATATTATGCGTTTTCATCAATAAAAAAATTGCCAAAAAAAAATCCGCTCGTGCGCTCACATTCACTGGGGGCCTACAAATACATTCTTTCATGGGGCCCAGAATCTGGAGCTACACCCCTGCGTATGTATGTATGTATGTATGTATGTATGTATGTATGTATGTATGTATGTATGTATGTATGTATGTATGTATGTATGTATGTATGTATGTATGTATGTATGTATGTATGTATGTATGTATGTATGTATGTATGTATATAATATATATGTATATATGTGCATATGTAGGTATATAGTTGTATATATGTATAAAAAATGGCTAGAGGAACTATACAGGGTAACCTACAGTTTTGGCAAATATTAATAAGGTATTATAATTTTTGTTATTGTTAAGTAAATTTTTTCAATATAAGTCTAATGTATGAATTAGTAAATATAATATAGTGTTCTGATGAGTAAAAAGGGGTGGGATTAAATAAGTGTATGCTTCTTCCCACTCTATTTCAAATATGTAAATGACAAAGAAAAACTAAAAAGAAATGTGTTTGACTTTTTTGTTTGTTCTTTGTTATTTTGTATTTCTTTTTTTTCTTCTTTTTTTTAATACACATTTATTATTTGAACGGCTTATGGCTATATATCTGTACTTGATGTTTGTTTGTTGTGTTGCATATTTGAAATAAACTCAGTCAGGAGGCTGTGCTCTGTCCAAACAACATCTGTCGCATTGGCAGAGTGAGGGGATCTCTCACTGTTACACCCAAGCCAGTCAGACTCCACGGGTCAGTGTCAGTCAGAGCCCACTCCAAGGCATTGAGTATCTGCTTCCTCTGCTCTCCTCAGAGGGGTCTTGGTGAAAGACATCTGCGTAGCAGTTTCTTGTCTTCTCCGTGCCCCTTTATCAGGTTTTAGCTGCTGTACATAATAATTAATAAAAAGATAATTCTCTCTTTCTCACTATATCCTCTTCATAGTTCTAGCTCTAGCTAGATTGTAAGCCCTCCGGGCAGTGGCAGACTCAGGCTGTTTGAAGGGCAGGGGCGAAAATAAAAAAAGGGCACCTACTGCACAACATGGGACCCCATCAGTAAGCAAAAAGCTATGATGCGTCATGTATGATGAAATAGTCTTCATCCTTGATTAAGATTAACATTAGAATAACATAGACAATCCAGATTAATAGTATAACCACACCTCTATGATAAAAACACACAGGGAACAGTACACCTTTAACATTTTTATTTTATAAAACAGTTTAACAGTTAGTTTTTAATTTTAGTGCCGTTGAGCTTCTTCCTTTCTCTCTCCTCCCCTTCTCTCCTCATGTCCTCTCCTCCTGTACTCCCCCTCTCCTCTCATTCTCTCCTGCTGTCCTCTCCTCCCCTTCTCTCCTCCTATACTCCCCTACTCTCCTCCTGTACTCCCCTTCTCTCCTCCTATACTCCCCTTCTCTCCTCCTGTCCACTCCTTCTCTCCTCCTGTCCTCTCCTCTCCTTCTCTCCTCCTGTCCTTTACTCTCCTTCTCTCATCCTGTCCTCTCCTCCTGTCCTCTCCTTCTCTCCCTCTCTTTCTCTCCCTCCCCCTCCCTATCTTCCCCATTCTCTCCATTAAACTTACTATATTGTACCACCTGACTCCTCCCTCCTGCCATCCTCTGTCCTCTCCTCTATCACCTCTAATGAAAATATGTTGGTTATTTTCATGGACAGATTTGTATGTGCTGGCTCTCCATTACTGCAATGGAAGGGAGATGGTGGGTGGGGGAGTCATAGCAGAATTCGTCTTTTGGTCCTCTGTTTATATTATGTCAATGACCTCATTATGATCAATTGGGATATCCCTCTCAATTGAAAGCAGCATAAGATCAGAGAGCCTTTTTTCCCCACATCTGTTTCTGAGCTGGGTTTTGATCAGCTTCAGTTTAGAGAATGATCGCTCTACTGAAGCAGTTGTCACTGGTATTGTAGCATATGTTTTGAGGAGCATGGTTATATTTGGGAAAACAGATTCCACATCATTGTCTTTAAGGCACTTAAGCGCAGCTTTGACATTGTTGGAGGGGAGAGCATATGAAGAGTGGAATACCTTGAGTTCGGTGACAACATTCTCTTCCTCTACATCATAAAACTGGCACACATCTCTGACAGATACAGCAGCTGTGTCGTTTGTCATGCCCTTCAAGTGACTTGAGATGGTAAGGCAGTGAAGACCTGATAGGATTGACCCAGTAGGCGTGTCATCCTTCCCTTTGAATCTTCGGTGTAGCTCATGGGAGAGTATGTCAAGAAAGGTAAAGAACACCTTTCCCCGGTAGTGCTCCTCCTAGTCTTGGACTTGGTAGTCCTCCGTAGCAGATTGAGAGCTATACCTGTACCTTTGAGGTACCTTCCTGCATCTTGTTTGTCCAGGTATTTTTTCTGGCACCTCAATGCCTGCTGCCTCTGCTTGCCCTTTTGCTTTTGAGAAAAGGACCTTGAACTCCTCATCCTTCCTCATTGCTTTCACTCTTTGTATGACTCTCTCCACAATGGTGTATGATGCTGACAAGTCAAGGTATTTTCTCTGAAGTGAAGCAGATGCGATGGCAGTCTCATTGAAGACAGGTGTGGCAATCTCCATGCATAGCATAAATTCAAAATCTATGCTACCCAAGAGCATCCGGGCATCACCTGCTGCAGAGTCTGGTGGATCACTATCAGCCATGTTCTGAAGCAGCTTCACCACAGCAGAAAGGACCTTCTTCAGGGATCTCAGAGCATCTTCTCTACACGCCCACCGTGTGTCAGACAGCCTTTTCAGTTCACAGAGTCTTTGGCCAGGGTACATGGTCTGTTGCATTTTCACAAACGCAGCGTGGCGTTTTGGAGATCTGGATATGAAAGTGTACAGATTTTCAACTAAATTGAAAAACCGAACAAAATGCTGGCTTGATTTGGCACTCTCCACCAAGACCAGGTTGAGACAGTGGGCATGGCAGTGCACGTATAAAGGTTTCTCATTGTGGCTCTGAATTCGCGACTGCAGACCGCTGTAGCTTCCGCTCATATTTGCGGCTCCATCGTAGCCTTGGCCCCTGATGTCTTCCACTTTTAATCCATTCTCCTCAAGGAATGTCATCACAACATTCTCCAATTCTTTTGCTGTTGTTCCACTCACATCACAAACTTGTAAAAATCTCTCCTTGATTTCCATCTGATGGACAAAGCGAACAACAAAGGACACTTGTTCGACATGAGAAACATCAGTTGTCTCATCCAAGAGAATGGAGAATATTTTGGAATCTTCCATTTCTTTGAGAATTACTCTTCTGACATAGGTGGCAAGGGCACTGATTATGTCATTCTGTGTCTTGTAGGACAACAGTGATGTCTGTGGTTTTTTCTGTTGAGACTGGATGTGATTGATTTTATCAAGGTGCATTTTGATGGTGGAGTCATATTTTGCAATTAGCTGTACAAGTTCAAGGAAATTCCCTTTGTTCAAACATGTACCACTTTCATCATGACCCCTGAACGCCCCATCTTGCCGTGCAAGATACAATGTGATGTCTACCAGTCTTGTCATTAGCTCCCTGGTTCTTTGTCGTTCATGTTCTCTTTTGGCTTGGCCTTCTACGTCTGCCCTCCTGAAAGCCTCTTCCAGTGGTCTCTGTTTGAAGTTGCTCCATCTTACCATGCTTACCATATGTGCTTCTGTTTGTTTATGCTCCTTAATTTTCTCTGAGCCTTTTCTCCAATTATTAATTTACCCTTAAAATGAAGATAACAGTATATAACGTTTTATATATAGTTATCCCCAAGCATACCCCATATTTAGCATAAATGTTCACGTTTAACCATTAGAGGGGCACCAATAGGGCATGTCCTCTAATTTTCTCCACTCAAAAGGGCACTTTTGCGTGACATTATTTAACCGTCGGGGCACATGGTCAAGTTTAGACCATTGGAAGGGCACCAATGGGCACGTCCTCTCATTTTCAACACTCAAAAAGGGCATTTTAGCGCAATGTTTTCAACTGTGGGGGCACATGGTCACGTTTAACCATTAGAGGGGCACCAATAGGGCACGTCCTCTAATTTCTTTTATTATTTAACCGTGGGGCACATGGTCAAGTTTAGACCATTGGAAGAGCACCAATAGGACACACCTTCAAATTTTTCGCCACTCAAAAGGGCACTTTAGCGTGCATTTTTCAACCGTGGGGGCACCAATAGGGCACATCCTCTAATTTCTTTCACTCAAAAGGGCACTTTAGCGCGCGTTTTTCAACCGTGGGGGCACCAATAGGGCACATCCTCTAATTTCTTTCACTCAAAAGGGCACTTTAGCGCACGTTTTTCAACTGTGGGGGCACCAATAGGGCACATCCTCTAATTTCTTTCACTCAAAAGGGCACTTTAGCGCACGTTTTTCAACTGTGGGGGCACCAATAGGGCACATCCTCTAATTTCTTTCACTCAAAAGGGCACTTTAGCGTGCGTTTTTCAACCGTGGGGGCACCAATAGGGCACATCCTCTCATTTCTTTCACTCAAAAGGGCATAGCTGTCAACATTGGCAGGAGAAAAAACGTGCACGTTTTAGCCCCGCCCCCTCCCACCCGGCCCCGCCCCCTCCCTCCCGGCCCCGCCCCCTTCCAATGGAGCTGCCTCGTCGCTGCCATCTGCTGCTGGTCAAAACCTGTATTAAGGAAATTCACTGTATTATTTTTAGAGCTGGGCCGTTAACGGCGTTAACGTGCTGCGTTAACGCTATACTAGTATCGCGCGATAATATAATTAACGCATTAATCTAAAATAATTTTAAAATTAATTTTTTTTATTTACATTTTTTTTTTTTTATCTTTATTTACCCAGGGTAGGTTCGCTGAGCACAGAAGCTCTTTTTCAGGAACGCCCTGCTTCACATTCACACAGTTCCATTCACACCTGGGAGCTGCCCAGTACAACCACAGTTGACACCATTGGCCACTGAGCAACTCCACTGGAGCAGTTGATTAAAGCCATGTCACATAGTTCAAGTTTGAAATGATTCTTTCTGTTTTGCTCCTGAGAGTGTGCTAGATACTGTACTGTACTGGTAATATTATTTATTTGTGTTAACTTCTGAATAAAACAACTTATTAAACACAAGTACACCTTCCCCACTCCTCCAGTCCATAGCACCAGACATCCTCCCATTCCTAACTGCAACCATCAACTCCTCACTCAACTCGGGGGTGGTCCCCACCTCCCTAAAACAAGCCAGAGTCACGCCCCTCATAAAAAAACCATCCCTGAACCCTACCGTCATAGGCAACTACCGTCCTGTCTCTCTTCTCTCCTTCCTTTCTAAAACACTTGAACGTGCTGTATCCAACCAACTTACTGCTTATCTCTTACAGAATGACCTCCTAGACCCTAATCAGTCAGGCTTCAGGACTGGTCACTCCACAGAGACAGCCCTCATTGCGGTCACAGAGGCACTTCACTTAGCAAAAGCGAAAGGCCTCTCCTCTGTCCTGATTCTCCTAGATCTATCTGCAGCCTTCGACACAGTCAACCACCAGATCCTCCTCGCGGCCCTCGCAGGAATGGGAGTGGCTGGCTCTGCGCTGACATGGTTGTCATCATACCTCAATGACCGCTCCTACCAAGTGTCATGGAGAGGGACCCTGTCGGCCACCCGCCCCCTGCGGACGGGTGTCCCCCAGGGCTCGGTTTTAGGACCCCTTCTCTTCTCCCTCTACACTAAATCACTGGGTAACATTATCACGTCTCATGGCTTCTCCTACCACTGTTATGCCGACTCTTCCTCTCCTTCCCTCCCTCAGATATCCACGTCTCTGAGCGGATCTCGGCCTGTCTGTCCGACATCTCCGCCTGGATGACGACCAACCACCTCAAACTGAACCTAAGCAAAACAGAATTGCTCCACCTGCCGGCCAAATCCTCCCCCCTGACCGACCTTTCCATCACAGTCGAGAATGCAGCTGTGACCGCGTCCCCGACCGCCAAGAATCTTGGTGTTGTCCTCGACGACCAGTTGAACTTCTCTGCTCACATCGCAGCGACAACCAGAACCTGCCGATTCCTCCTGAGCAACGTCAGAAGGATCCGCCCCTTCCTGACAAAAGAAGCCACCCAACTCCTCGTCCAATCAACAGTCATCTCCCGCCTCGACTACTGCAACGCACTGCTCGCTGGCCTCCCGGCCACTGCCACTAAGCCTCTTCAACTCATTCAGAACGCAGCGGCCCGCCTGATCTCAAACCTACCGAAGTCGGCCCATGTCACCCCACTTCTTAGGGACCTGCACTGGCTCCCCATTGCTGCACGAATCCGCTTCAAGGCCCTTGACCTAGCATACCGTGCGGCAAAGGGAACTGCTCCCGCCTACCTCCGGTCAATGGTCTCTAACTACACACCCTCAAGACCCCTACGCTCTGCATCTTCTGGCCGCCTCAGACCTACTCCTATCCAAGCTCCGGGAGGGTCATCAAAGAGAAGTCGCCTATTCTCAGTCCTTGCCCCACAATGGTGGAATGAACTACCCACCCCAGTTAGGACAGCCGAAACACGTCCAATCTTTCGCCGTCGACTAAAGACTCACTTCTTCAACCATTATCTGAATTAAAAAAAAAAAAAAAAAAAAAAAAAATCTAACCCTAACTAACCATACTGTCATGCACTTGTCCTAATAAACTAACCTACACTGTAGCACTCAACACTTTGATGAACATTGTTACTCAGCTGATAGAGTTGTGCTCTTCCTGATGGCTTGTCGTACAGAACTTGTAAGTCGCTTTGGATAAAAGCGTCAGCTAAATGACTAAATGTAAATGTAAATGTTATTGAACATTATTTTGATATTTCATTACCAATTATCATAGCAAAACAGCTTTTTCAAACAGTCTGTAATGTGTTTTGGAAACGGAAGATGGGCTCATGGTGTAATGGGCCACCTGGCCTGAGAAACATAAGGAGGAAAGAAAAAGTAAGGACTTACTTCTGGTCATTATTTGGGTAGAACACACATATTTTGAATGCCTTCGGCAGGTTTTTTTGTTTGTTTTTTTAGCCATTTTAATCTAGATTAATCTAGATTAAATCCAGGATTGCAGATAGATTAATCTAGATTAAAAAAAATGTATCTATGCCCACCTCTAATTATTTTACAGATTACTTTTGTTTTCCTACTTTAAGTGTAAATGCTATAAAAATACAGTAAATTACCTTGTATCAAAATATTAACCATTAAATAAAGGTTGTAATCTGTAAATGTATTTGATTTTACTGTAATTTGACAGTATTTGGAAACCATTGATGCCAGACATTTAGTTTTCTTGCAGCTTTTTTTCTTACAGTGTACATTCAGTGAATCCTAAATCTCCACTAGGCAACCACTTAGAATATGAAGAACATATTTAGTATAACAGCGAACAGATATAATAACTAATTGTAAGAATTCTGTGTTTAAAACTGTTTTGAAACAGTTTGTACTCTCCACAGAGTTGAGGTGGGGGGGGGGGGGCATTTTTGCATCTGAATAGAGCTGCGCGTTGGGATTCAGATTAATTGAGCCAGGTAAAGGCATTCACACAGAGAGAGTCATTAACGTTAACAATGGACACATTCAGGTGAGGGTAGTTGTCCACGCCCCCCCCCCCCCAAACTAGCTGAAGTGTGAAAATCAGAGGCATTTCCTCCCCTTGAGCGTTCTAGACAACAGACTGAGTTACAAGATTTAAATGAATACATGATATTCAAAACATTCTCAGATTTCAAAGTATGACACATCATTTGAAAGCATTCTGTACTTTCACAACCTGGAAAAATCTGGAAAATGAAAATGGAGACATGTCTGCACAAACGCTGGACTTGATCACATATATTTTATGAGTTAAAAAAAAAATGATATATAAAAAAATAAATCATTTTTTTTTTTTTTTTTTTTTAATATTTTTTTTCAAAAACGTGCCAATCCGTGAACCGTGAAAAGTGCGTGAAGAGGGTCGAAAAAACAGGAGAATCCCGGGAAAAACGTGAGGGTTGACAGCTATGCAAAAGGGCACTTAAGCGCACGTTTTTCGACCGAGTCCGCAGCTCCGGGCTCCTCCCCAGGTTTTCATGCGTGTTTTACACACTGGAATGCCTGTCTTCTCCACTTTGCGTTTACAATTCGTAACTCCCACACTATGTTAATACTATACTATCTTCCCTGTTATAATGCTTTGTTTGTTGAGACAGGTAGAATTTTATTCTCAGGGAGCAGCACTTTTATGCATTAGGAAAGCGGTTTTCCCTGCCTCTCTCCTGTTGCAATTCTAACCTGCAATTGTAGGCTACCGTGGCTTCCTCCCCTACTGGGGTCTTAACTTTATGATTTAGCCTTTTAGGCATAATGTGGGTGTTTTTCTTCATGTATAAGCTTTTTTGTCAGCCATTATCCTCTGTCTTATTACCAGTATGGATAGCATCTTGCTTCTCCTCCCTGTCACCCCAGCTTTCTGAAAGGAACTACGGAGGGGAGATTGTATGCTATAGCCCCTGCTTATAGGGGGGGGGGGGCGTAAACCTGGTCTGTGATACTGTGCATTAATAACATTCTTTCAGCTGGTGCAGTCCAATAGGCAAAGCAAGATACCTCTAGATTCAGATAACAAGAGTTCGACTACATGATTATCCATACAGAAAGCTGACGATCTATGATGGAGGATGCCTCAATGGTCAACCCCGAAATCCTTGTGATTGGTGACTCCATCTCCAGGTTTGTCAAGCTCCCTTGTGGCATAACTTACAGTTTCTCTGGATGGAACGTTTCCGATGTCACTGTACACATTCCAGCCATACTTGACTGCCATCCAACTGTCCACACTGTTATCAAGCACGTTGGAACTAATTAACTAGTCCCTCGCCCTAACTATAGAGAGCCTGGGCAAAAACTGTATCCTGTTTGGCCCCACTCCATATTCAGCCTGCACTGCTGGTTCATGAACTTCTGCACTACTACAGGCCATGGAACAACTTTCTGGAATAGGAGGGACCTTTACAAAAAAGACTGTATTCACCCAAACGATGAGGGATTTACAATAAGCAACTGATATCTAATCTCATCCATTGTGTAGCTTTTTCAGTATAACGTTTAGCTGCATGTAGACACCATGCATTATTTATCTATTGTGTGTCCTTCTGGCTCTCCTTCTCCTCCCAGGACACATCCTTCTACTGTATTTATCTGGATGAACCTGGTCATCCTCCAGTCTATCTTATCTATGTTATAATTAAGAACACTAAAACTTGTCAAACACTGTCAGTCCACTCTTAATACAAACAATGTGACTCAATTATCCATCAAGAGTTCAGTCTTAGTCAAGCCTTTCGCTCAAGCAGGGTGTGTGTTGTGTAACACAAGATTTCTGTTAAACACGACTTTTATTCTTAATCAAATTTTATCTCACAATCTGGAGAATTGCTGTCCATGCTCAACCGAAACATCAGAGAGGCGAGAGCTGCCTACATTGCAGGCCTAATTCATGACAACAAACACAATCCTACGTTCCTGTTTAAAACCATTGACTGGCTTGTAAACCCTGCCCACTCTACTATATCTGCCTCCTACCTCGTGAAAAATGTCTGACTTCATTTATTGACAAAATCAACAATATTCTATGTAATTCTAACAATGTTACTGTTTCCTGTGATTCACCGATCTGTCCGATTTCTCCCCTATCTCCCCTATGCACAATCTCATTGACACTGTATCCCATATGCGCCTCTTTAGATGTAACACCATCTCCAAAATATTTTTTTTGTTGCACAACAGCTCATTGAGGTTATTGAAGAACACAATGTTTTCAATAAATTTCAATCTGGCTTTCGCCACCAACATAGTACAAAAACAGCACAGCTAAGAGTGACTAATGACATCCTCATTCGGCTGACAATGGATAACATTCTATCCTGGTCCTGCTTGACTTATCTGCTGCAACAGGAAGTTTCAGGTTGTCATAGACAACTTTGTGTCCTCAAGTGCCCCTATAATCTGTGGAGTTCAAGACTTGGTCCCATCCTTTTCTCACTTTACATGTTACTTCTAAGCATCTCTCACCACTCCTACACTGATGACATGCAGCTGTATTTCTCAGTTAAAACAAACAATATGGATAATATTGTTACCCTCCAAGACTGCCTGACTGCTATTAAGAATTGGATGTCACTCAATATCCTACTAAATTCAGACAAAGCCGAGGTTCTCCCTATTGGTCCTAATAAATTTGTCTCAACCATTCTCAAAAAACCTGGGTGTAATCTTCGACCAAAATTTGAACTTTGACCCACACATAAACAAACTTGTGCAAACCTGCTATTTCCAACTCCGGAACATTGCAAACATCAAATCAGTGCTATATCAACAACCAGATATCCAGTATTATTAATCCATACCCACATTTGTTCACACCTTGACTACTGCAATGTTCTTATTTTTTTAGCCAAACAGCCCTGTCCCGCCTGCAACTCGTACAAAACGCTGCAGCCAGACTGCTAACCACAACCAACCCACATCACAGGGGTCCCCACACCAATACTCACCTCCCTTCAATGGCTGCCTGTAAAGTATAGAATAGACTTCAAGACACTACTCATCGCACACAAGGCCCTACATGGTGTTGCTCCTTCATTCATGTCCGAAGTCGTCTGCATCCCTATACTGCACCTCTAGGTCAATCAGATCTTCGTATTTAACAGCTTTTGCTGTTACCCCCCCCCCCCACACACACACACACTGATCAGTTGAGTCTGTAAACAGCTTTACAAAAAAAATATATATACCTTTCTCAAAAAAAAACATCTCTACTGAATTGTCTTCCCCTTCCTTTTTCTTTTGGACCTTTTTCTGTATATAACTGGATATACTGTATATGTTGTTTATTTTTGTATCTGTATCTTGTGCTGCACTTTGTAACTTTGTTTTCAAAGGTGCCATACAAATAAAATGTTACTTACTTACTTACTTACTTACTTACTTACTTACTTACTTACTTACTTACTTACTTACTTACTTACTTACTTACTTACTTACTTACTTACTTACTTACTTACTTACTTACTTACTTACTTACTTACTTACTTACTTACTTACTTACTTACTTACTTACTTAACTTACTTACTTACTTACTTACACCCATACACACGCATGTGCATATACACACACACTTAGTGGTGTTCCACAATGGGTCAGTAAGTGGGCTGGGGGCGTATGATGTTAGATTATGGGAGCATTCTCTGTAATTTACTTAGTGGTCATTCTTAGATAATCCAGGACAGATGTAGGCCTACAGGATGGAAGTCAAACTCTATTATTTTCCAATGTGTCTGCCTGGGGCCTGTGCTTTACCCCCACAATTAGTTCTCAGATCAGTTCACATAATTGTCTAGAGTGTCAGACCAGACGTGTGTCAGACAGCATCTGACTAATCCTCTATATCCTCTATAGACTCACCACTACACTATAGTCTGTAATATAATCATAAGCATTTCCTCATACAACATATCATTTCCATCTCCCTCCAGTCATTTCTTCATGGCCTCATCTTCACCATCAGGTTTGCGACTATTCTTTTGGAATTATTAGCTCCGCCTCCTAGTTGACAATTTTGTAAAAAGAAAGAGAAAAAGAAAATGGCCAGTGGCACAAGAACGCTCCACACATAGAAGCACATGCAGACAGAGGATGTTTGCTCAATCATTCAACATCCATTCTTCGGGCCGGCACAATGGAAAGTCTACAAGTCCAACATTACAATGCTCCCAGAACACCCTCCCGGAAGACTGTTAAAACGTGTTGAGAAGTCACGGTCTAGTCAGTCAGCTGAAGTCCAGCAACAGTTAACCAATCAAAGTCTGCAGGAT